>NC_083335.1:46415954-47015954 GCF_963455315.2 Globicephala melas
ATTGAGCACAGCCTTTGGATTCAGACAGAACTGGGTTTGAACCTTGACTCTACCATTCACTAGTTGTGTGACCTTGGGCAAGTGACCTAAACAATCTATGTCTCAGCTTTCTCATCCATAAAATGGGCATTAGATAACACTTGTAGAATTGAATAAGATAATGTATTATCATGACCATGATCATCATCCAGATTAGAAGTGATGAGAGGCTACTTTAGCTTCCCATCTTCACACAGAGTAAGTCATTACCATAACCTAAAAGTCCCTCTGTGGTCTGGTCCCCCATTACCACTGAGATCTTATTTCTAGCTATTATCCCTCAGCAGCCCCCTTCAACCATGCTGGCCTTCATTCAGCTGCTCCTTGAATTCACTAGGCATGTGTCTTACTCAGTGTCTGTGCATGTGCTTTCTCTCTGCCTGGAAGGTTTCGCTTTTACTCACTTGCATGCCTAGTTCCTTCCCATCTTTCAAGATCTATACTCAAAAGTCACTTTCTCATTATGGTCTTTCCTAGCTACTCTATCTAAAATTGCAGTCCACTCTCAAAACACCTCTTACCTCTTTCCCTCTTTTATTTTTCTCCATAGCGATTATCACAAATATACTATGTACCCTATTTATTTATTTATTGTCTGTCTCTCTCTGCTACAATATCAGCTACACAAGTACAGGGTATTTTTTTCTTTTGTCTGCTTTGTTCACTTTCATACACTCAGCAACTAGAACAACGGCTGGCACATAACAGGCACTTAATACATATTTACTGAATGCACGGATGGATGAAGGTTTCCACCCATTTTCTTATGCTCTTCCTGACCTTAAATGCCTTCTTCCTTCATCAGGTGGTAGTAGCCTGTACCTCCTTTAAGGCGGAGGAGAACAAATATTTTTAACCCATCTGTCATGTGCTTACGGGCCAGACACTTTGATAAGTGTTTTATATGGGTCACCTTTTTAAAAAAATCCTCAAAAGAATTCAGTTACTTAGTTATTAACAAGCCCATTTTATAGGTAAGAGACCAGGTTTAGAGTGCTTAAGTAACTTGACCTAGGTAAACAGATAATAAGACCTCGTGCCAGAACACAACATGGTTAACTTATGTACACTGGGTGTCTAATGCATAGTGGACTGAATCAAGTGTCATGGATGATGAAGGTGATGGGAGTTGGGGGCCAGGTCATTCAGGGAGAGTGGGGCTAATGATCCTCTCTTAACTTTCCTGAACAGAATTAATAAATTCTGTTTTTATTTTCCCATAGTGCCTTATATATACTCTAGTTACAGGGTTTATTCCACGATATATAATTTTGTTTATGCAAGGAGTCTCATCTACCAAATTGTGAACTCCTTAAGAAAGAGGAATACATCAATTTTGTTCAGTAAATGTTTGTTGAATGAATAAATGCTACAGAGAGGCCAAAGATAATGAGGACTGACTTGATGACTAGAGAAATCTTTGGTGACCTTCAAGCACAGTTTCAATACAGTGCCAGGGGTGCAGACTTAAAAACAATGCACAGCCAGAAAGAGGAGGTAACATGTAAGGTAATTTATTGAAAATATTGATTATGGATAACAAATAACTAGATAATAAAGGGGGCAGCAGAGCTGGCAGCTGGAAAATGGTGAGGCTAGTAAGGAAGGTTATTATAATTATTGGTACCGAATACGTTCAGCAGAATTAGGCCTGTGGGGATCAGGCAATGGAAGAAATAAGAATTAAAAATCATGAGAAAGGAAAATGGACGGACACCGACTATTTCACTGGTTCTCAAACCGTGGTCCCTGAACCAGCAGTATCAGCATCACCTGTGAACTTGACAGAAATGCAAATTTGGGGGCCACACACCAAATTGACCGAATTAGAAACTCTGAGGGCAGAGTCCATCAATATGTGATTTAATATACTGGCCAAAAAATTCTGATAGCACCTGCAGGTGATTCTGAGGCATGCTAAAGTTTGAGAACCACTAGACTTCTTTGAAGGAAATTTCCAGGCAAGAAAATGCTTGGCAATTGTCCACAGCTTGCTTGGGCCCTCTCATACTTACTTTCACATATAAAAAGTTGAAGTGCCGATATGATTTCAAAGCTTAGTGTCAATTCAAAACTAGAGAGGAACAGGCTAGCAATCTGTGGCATCTGAAGGACAGAATCACTCTGAATGTTCTTAATTTACATTAAAAATGAGACTGATTTGTATCATAATTTACCATCTACTTATGTAAGAGTAGATGACTCAAACAGTATGTCCCATGCTGTGAAGATTCTAAATACATTGTTCATAAGTCTTTTAAACTGTCCCTCATCCTTCACCCAAAACTGTATTGAAAGTACACTCACATGATGTTGCAGTGTGTCTTGTCTACTCTGTATTTTCAGAGGGATGGACTAGGTAACCCAGGAGATCGTTTACCCCTTCCAACTCTAACTCAAGCTGCAAACTCACTTCTTACTGGCAAATCTGAATTAGTGTTTAAATATTTACTCAAGAATTTTTGAATCAGAATAACAAATGTCAGTTGCAGACACCAGGTTTCAATGCTTTCCCTAAAAAGTCTTGCCTTGCAAATGTATTTCACCAGTCCTAATTTCCGGGCTAATGTGTACTGGCTCTAAGTAGACAAACACCGTGACCCATACGTGAAACAGAGTTTCTTCGCATGAACCTACAGAGATCAGACAACAGCGGGTGAATGTAAAGAGAAAGAGGGCAAAAGGGGGGAAGCATCATCCCTGTCCATGACGCAGGCACATTCTGATACTGCATCTCCAATGTCGGCAACAGCATTTGCGGTGGAAGGCCAAGAATGAGAATGTGTTCCTGCGTTACCACAAACTATGTAGGAACAAAGTTGTGGACCGTATGCCCCCAGCTAAAGAAATCTTACATCCAACTTGCAGAGTGGCCCAGAGAATTCTCAGAATGACTAAACAAGCAAATATTCAGCCAGCTGCCAGAGAATATTCTCTTCCAGAAGAAGCAAGAATGTGCAGGATAAACACCAGGTTTTCTTGCATGAATTGCTGTAGAATGAATATCAGAGATGAAACTGATTTTCATGTAAAGATTGTAAGAAATGCCGTGGTAAGGCAGAGTGGACGTTACTTAAGGAAAATTTTCAGGATGCGTTTAAGCAGGTCTAAGAGTATTAAAACTTCAATGTGATATAATCTAAAATATACAACAAAGTAGTGAATGTAACAAAAAAGAAGTAGACTCAGATTTAGAGAGTAAACTAGTGGTTATCAGTGGGGAGAGGGAAGGGGGAGGAGGGGCAAGATAGGAGTAGAGGATTAAGAGGTACAAATTGTTATGTATCAAATAAGCTACAAGGATATATTGTACAACATGGGGAATATAGCCAATATTTTATAATAACTATAATGGAGTACGACCATTAATTTTTTTTTTAAATTGTGACTCACTATATTGTACACCTGTAACTTACATAATATTGTACAGCAACTATACTTCAATAAAAATGGAAAAAAACTTCAATGTGAGATAAAAGTCCATGTCTCTAGACTGTATCAGAAGGAAGGCCTTTCTAGACACATCCCCTCCTTTTTCCCCTGGTGTTTATACAAATGGCCACATGAAATTCAGCAAACTTATCAACAGGTCCTTTACTCAGGAAAACCCAGAATTGCCTAATCCCTCTGTGTCAAGAAAAGGGTTCTGACGGATAGCAATGCCACATGATCCACATTTACATCGAATTGTCCTTAGAAGGAAAGGAGACAGTGAAATGCAGTGAAGGAATCTGGTTGAATCATTGGAATAAACCCACCTAGATTATCAATACGATCAGATCATTCAACTTCAGTTCTTTTAGCAAAAATTTTCCCTAATCATGGCTCCTATTTTCCCTATTATATTTGTATATTCATGGAACAGTTAATATTTAAGCAATCAGGAATGCTCCAGTGCATATACCAAAACAACTACTACTGCATGCCAGTCTTGGTACAGCACGTGAATTCTAATGTTTGTCTCCTTTATTTAAACAAAATTAAGTTCTGTGCTCTCTGCCAAGGGTTGTTTACAAATTATTGCTTTCTTCAACACCACCACACGCTGCAATAACATTGAGAAAGATAATGTATTTTTAAGGATTGCAATTACCATAAAGACATTAGCTTTACAGCGGAGACCAGACAGGTTTCATACACGCTTTCCTGGCTTTATTTCTAACTCTCACCCAAAATGCTTTTCTGGGTACTACATGACCAGGGCTGACGCTAATTCAGCCAAATGTAATCTAGGGTAGAAAGATGTCTTAATTCTTTATGTAGGCCTGACTGTCCCGTTTTTATGCTCTTGATTTCGGTATTAAGTGGTATTTCTTATAAAAAGGGAACAGATGATATCAACTGTGTAAAAATCAAGCAGTATAAGAGTTTTACACTTGTTAGCATAATTTATGGCAGCAATCTGTGAAAGGAGGGCTTAAACTTGAAACCATGACAACATGAAAATGGCATAAGGATTCATCTCAATTGCACCTCCAGGCCCAGCAGGACAGTGGCGATGTGAGTTTCCCGGAGAGGCAAATTTTGCTTTCCTGTTCTTCCTGCTTCACCTCTCACCATTTCCCCTTCTAGCCCTACTTACGCATTCAGGGAGAATATCTTGCATATGCGTTAGCCTGAAGTAGCCAGCACCAGTGGCAAATCAACAACCATTTTGTCCTTATTTGAGGAAAGGCCAGAAAGACTTAATGAATTATGTCTATACTTTAAAAAGAAAATCTGGTCTGGCACTTTCAACGGCTCTTAGTTAATCAACTGCCTATAGGAGGCTTACCAAATAGAAGTTCTTCTGAGAATGGTTTCAACAAAATCAAGTTATTCTAAATCGGTATAGAAATAGTTTACAAGCATGAACATCCCTAAGGTCTTCAGTGGTTTCTCTCAGAAATGGTTTAAACATTTAACTAAAACTTGTGACCATTATTGTCATGAGGATTTTACTTAACAAAACTGTTTTATATGCATGAGGTTTGAGAGTGGGTGGAAGAGGTTTTTTTTTTTTTTTTTTCTGTACATAGCTTTAAAGATTATCACCACCACCAACTGGGTGTATAGAATTGATCTTGCTATCTATATACAGTGTAAATAAATGACATTTGGAGGTGCAACACTAGTGGTTTTAGCTATTTAAGAATAACCTTTAATAAGGCCCAAGATATGTAATTTTGCTAAAGTATAATTAGAATCTGGCATAATTAGAATCTGAGGAGCGGCTACTTAGGGGTGAGTTACATAATTAGCTATGTCCATTCATTTGTTTTCATGACTGTATATTATTCCACCACATGAAAATAATTAATTTTAGTTACAGTCCCGTGTTGACCATTTCCATTATCTAGTTTCCTTTTTTCGGGGGGTGGGGGAGACATTATTACTGATATTCTTATAGATAATGGTGCCGTGAACATTCTTTTATTATAGTAAAATACACATAAAATAAAATTTACCATTTTAAGCATTTTTAAGTATACAGCAAAGTGGTGTTAAGTACATTCAACACTGTGTGCAACCATCACCACTGTCCATCTCCAGAACTTTTTCCCATACTGAAACTGTACCCATTAAACAGTAATTCCCCATCCCCCTCTCCCCTCCCCACCCCCTAGCAACCACTACTCTACTTTCTGTCTCTATTAATTTGTCTATTCTAGGTACCTCAATTAAGTGGAATTATCAATATTTGTCCTAATGTGTCTGGCTTATTACACTTAGCATAATGTCTTCAAGGTTCATCCATGCTGTAGGATATACCAGAATTTCCTTCTTTTTAAAGGCTGAATAATATCCCTTTGTATGTATATACCACATTTTGCTCATCCATTCATCTGTCAGTGGACACTTAGGTTGCTCACACCTTTGGCTATTGTGAATATAATGCTGCCATGAATACTGGTATACAAATATGTGTTCAAGTCTCTGCTTTCAATTCTTTTACGTGTACATCCAGAAGTGGAATGCTGCATCATACAGTAATTCCATGTTTAATTTTTTGAGTAACTACCATACTATTTTCCACAGGGGCTGGACCATTTAACATTCACACAAGTCAATCCACAAGGGTGCCAATTTCTCCATTTCCTCTCTAACACTTTTGTTTTCTGTTTTTTTAGATAATAGCCATCCTAATGGATATGAAGTGGTATCTCATTGTGGTTTTGATTCACATTTCCCTAATGATTAGTGATGTTGAACATATTTTCATGTGCTCATTGGCCATCTTCTTTAGAAAAATGTCTTAAAATCTTTTGCTCATTTTTGAGTTAGGTTGCTTGTGTTTTGTTGTTGTTGTTCAGTTGTAGGAGTTCTTTATGTATTTTGGATATTAATCCTTTATCAGATATGTGATTTACAAATACTTTCTCCCATTCTATGGGTTGTTTTTTTACTCTATTGATAATGATTATTTCTTTACATGTCTACAGAGTGATTATTCTTGTACATGTCTCCAGAGTCCTTATGTAAGCGCTTATCTAGAGAATATACTAGGAGTTGCATTTCTGGTTATTGTATCTTCAGCATTTCTAAATTTTACCAAATTGTTTTCCAAAATAGAGGTACCAAGTTACATTCTCACCAGTAGTTCCCCTTGACACATATTCTTAGTCATACTTGATATTATCAGAATTTTTAAAATTTTGCCCATCTCACAGGTATGAAATGATATGTCCTTATGGTTTAATTGTAGGTGTGAATACAAAATGGTACAGGCATTTTGGAAAACAGTATCTTTTAAAATTAAACCTTACTTTCCATAAGACACAGCACTCCCAGTCCTAGGTATTTACCCAAGATAAAAGAAATTTATGTCCTGTACATGAATATTAAGAGTAGCATTATTTGTAATAGACACAAAGTAGAAACAACCCAAATGTCCATCAACTGATGAATAAAAATGTGGTATATGCATACAGTGGAATATTATTCAGTAATAAAAATGAACTACTGATATATGCCACAATATTATGCTGAGTGAAAGCCACACCAAATACAAAGTAACACAAAAGACTACATTATTGGATGATCTCATTCATATGAAATTCTAGAAAAAAGGTAAAACTATAGTGACCGAAAGCAAATAAGAGGTTGCCTGGAGCTGGGATTGGGGATTGACTGCAAAGGGGCATGAAGAAACTACAGGTTGATAGAACCGTTTCGTGCCTTGATTGCAGTATATACAAATAACAAATTTAATCAGACTGTATACTTAAAAATGAGTCAATTTGACTGTATGTCAATTATATTTTAGTTAAGTTACTTTAAAAAATTACAGGTTAAGTTCAAATCTCTCTTGATTGTGAACATATTTTACTTCTGAAATAATTAACACAACAAACAAACAAAAGACCTACAGAGATGCTTTCAGAAATTGACAAGTACCCAGGCCTTTCTCTATATTTCTCGTATATTTCATGAAAGCTGAAACTTGTAAACATGAAAAGATTTGAATGAACCAGGCTGTGGCTGATGAAAAATCCTTGGAATCATACATCAGCATCTCTCCCCAAATCTTTCAATAGCTTACAACGCTTTTCAACTTCCTTCAGCACAGGTTTCCAAAGTAAAATATTCTGTTTTGATATAAGTATCTAATAAGGAGTTTGCAATTAACATATACACACTACTATATATAAAATAGACAACCGACAAGGACCTACTGTATAGCAGGGGTCCCCAACCCCCGGGCCACAAACTGGTACGGGTCTTTGGCCTGTTAGGAACCGGGCCGCACAGCAGGAGATGAGCAGCGGGCTGGCCAGCAAGCAAAGCTTCATCTGCCGCTCCCCAGGGCTCCCTGTCGCTTGCATTACCCCCCGAACCATCCCCCTCACCCCGCCCCCAGTCTGTGGAAAAACTGTCTTCCACGAAACTGGTCCCTGGTGCCAAAAAGTTTGGGGCTGGTGCTATATAGCACAGCGAACTATACTCAGTATTCTGTAATAATATATATGGGAAAAGAATATGAAAAAGAATATATAAACATATATGTATAACTGAATCACTCTTCTGTACACCTGAAACTAATACAACATTGTAAATCAACTATATTTCAATAAAAATTTTAAAAAAGTATCTAGTTATTTGCTTGTATTTTAAGATTCAGTTCCTTTTTCTAAATAGTGAACTTCTGAATAGCTTATATTTCCTCATACTAAGTTGCTTGGATTCCAAAGAGTGATCCCTCACACAGAGCATTAAACAGTGACTTTCTTCATTCTTATTTATCTGAAAAATCTCAGGACATTCTCTTGTCAAAAGAAATATTACTTGATTTTTTTTTGTCCAATTAGCGAATAAGGAAGGGTAGAGACACATAACAGTCATACAGTGGTACCATTATATTAATGTTTTTGAACAGGTACTGATTAATTTTGTCCAAAATTTTAAAAATAATAAGACCTAATTATAGAAAGCAGGTAGAAACTTATGAAAAGCAGTTTTAAAGATACTCTTACTGTACCATAAAAGGCAAGAGATATTCTGAGAATGCAGATTTAAAAAAAAAAAAAAAAGATGAAAAAAAATGAATGGCAAGTCTGTGTGCTCGTCCCCATGACAGAAGTCAGGAAAAGCAAAATCTAAGCTTTGGTTTGTGGGAGAGAAGTAAAGCACATGTTGTAAGTAAGGCTGGTATTGTGCTTTTCCTTTCTAAAGAAGAGGGGGGCAGCTTTATAGTATGGGCTATCATATAAATAACAGAGTACTTTGTTATTTTGTAGTTAGTTAACCAGTATTTATAACAACGTAGATTATTTTTCATGTGTGCTATTATATAAAAGCCATCTCCCCCCTGCTCTCCACCCCATTTTCCCCTATTTTCCTCCCTGTCTCTTGTTTTAGTATTACAATGTTCTGTATTTGGCAACTAGCTCATCAGGCCCTCAAGGACTAAAGACATATGTTTTTGTTTTTGTTTTCTGCGGTACGTGGGCCTCTCACTGCCGTGACCTCTCCCGCCGCGGAGCACAGGCTCTGGACGCACAGGCCCAGCGGCCATGGCCCACTGGCCAAGCCGCTCCGCAGCACATGGGACCCTCCTGGACTGGGGCATGAACCCGCGTCCCCTGCATCGGCAGGCGGACTCTCAACCACTGCGCCACCAGGGAAGCCTGAGACATATGTTTTATTTCTCTTTATCCCTGCAAAGCATCTAGCACAAGGCTCCACAGAAAATAATCAATAAATGTGGCCAACTTGCTGCCCAAATACTAGCTAAAATGTATTTATATGTATATAAATACTTCTTAGATTCCCTAAAATTATTAGGGATAATTGGATATTCAGAGTTTTATTTGAATATTAACTGCTTATAAACCCCCTTCCATGGTCATCAGCCCTCCTTCTTAAAGTTCTGCCATGCCTTCATTAGTATGGTTTCATTGGACAGGAAAATCAGTTTGTAAGATAATCACTCACATTCAGTCACAGTAGCCACATTGTTTTGAACAACAGTCTCATATAGGGTCGAAATCCCCTTTGAACAAAGCTTTTATAGAGTAAAAAGGCATTTGTCTTCAAGCTTCCTAATTATATTCACTAAATGCTGTTCATGTTGTCAACTTTCCCCCACTGTGAGAATTACAAAATCAGTCATAAGATTAAACTCAGAAAATGACTAAAGCAATTCACAGAATACTAAGCCAGCTGGGTTCATTTAAATCCTCTATGGAAACAGTCTTTGTGGTGAACCTAGCAAGACCTACAGCTAGTCCCATAAATCATCATTTTTTTGGTCTGCTCCAGTGCTGAAATTATTTATTGCCACTCCTGATATATGGGAGACTCATCAAGAACCAAAAAAAAAGCTTTTTTATAAACTAGAGAATTATTCATCTCTGCCAGCCATACTATCCAATAGAACAGTTAACTATATCCATTATTGTTTAGTCACAATGACTTCAATGAGTATCTTTATGGCACAGTATTAAGTTGACTGTGTTTTTCATATCAATGTAAGAAGATAAAATGTTAAAAATGAAATAAAATACAGATGTATTCGTTGTTTTCGTTTCCTTGAAATGAGTCTGTATTTAATGAGTCATAAACAAAGCCATACATGAGTCCCCTACTGGAAACAAATTACACCCCTCACTATAGTTCTCTATACAAATATATATTGTTGGCTTTTTAAATAATTATTATTGGCAGAAGATAAGGAGCATAATATGGCAACTCATACTTTGCATTTTTAAAAGCTCTTTACAAGTTTGTCAATTTACATGTAAGAAGTATTTAACTCAATCTTATTTCTCTCTGATCATCCAATTCTGAAAACCATTGCTGAAACTTTCTCACTCCTTCATTCTCTCTCTTATTTTGTCTCTCAATCTCTCTCTCCCACTCTCATTCTCTCTCTACACACACACACACACACACACACACACACTTTTTGACTGGGTCTGGCTTTTAATTCCTTTTTCTCAGTCCTTCCCCTAACATAAAACTTTCAAAAATTGGAATCTCTTCCCTATCAAAAAGATCATGTGTTTGCGTAGGGGAGTACAGTAACTAGGCATAACTAGTCCACAAGGCAAGTGTGTATGTATGTACAATATATATTCATGTTACCCCTCATATCAAGTTATCTAGACTAATGGAAGGCAGATTTAACTGTAACACAGAGGAGTTAAAACCAGGGCTAGCAGCATAGGCATCACAATATTAAGAATTACAGTTAAGAGTCTTGGGTGTGTGTGTGTGTGTGTGTGTGTGTGTGTGTGTGTGTGTGTGTGTATGTGTTTAGAGGACAGAACATTTTCACATATATAAGTAAAATAGAAAAAAATATTGAGAGGGAAAAAAAATGTTTCCAAAGCAGCCTGTATTGACAAGGAATACTAATCAAGTCTGTATCAGACAAATTACATTTATAAACTACTGTTCTCCAGAGAATTTAATAAACTGAAAATTGGGGGAATATATGTGATAATATCTAAACAGATGCAATCAAATTCTGAGAAAACAAACAAGTGTTACATTTAAAGTATTAGCTGACTAATTTGTAGCAATGAAGGTAAATTAATGAATATTTCAACTTAGAGAAAAATCTTTAAATAAGCTCATGGAAACTCTGTATTTTTAGAGGGAAGCAGGAAAATAAATGTGTGAGTCTGTTTCTTTTCATCAGAGCTCAAGATTTCAAAAAAGGTATTCTCATAGACATATATTTCATAACTATACCAATTTGAAGTACATCTACAAAATAGGTTAATCCTGTGCCTAACATGATCATATAGTTTTACCCCTGCTGATATAGCAGTCAGTCTTTTCTCCCATCTCAATTCTGTAACATAGGCTACAGAGAATAAGAAAGATACAATGCATCTCCACATTAACATAAATCTGGAAAATGTTGTGACCATTTGGAATAATTGAGATATCTACCTTAGAAGAAAGCACCTCTAAAGACAGAAACACACACTACCTTCATCAAGTTTTCTTTCTACTTAAGGAGTCAATCTGTATGTGCAGACCACTATAGTATAGGGATATAAAGAGACTAGGTACCTTACATCTTAGAAGTGGAAAAAAAGCTGATTTTCAAACTGAAGGACAATCTTCAAAGCATTTGGTAGCGTATTCACGGGATTACAAAATTAGGGAGACGGGCTCACATGTTCCCAACTCTTAGAGGGCTGTATTTTTAAAAAGAGAACCTCAGAAGTAGCCTGTGTTTCCCTCAGATTTTTAAATGGCATGAAGGACACTGGAGGTGAGGACTCTGGATTGGATTTCTGAGCTGGTATCCACACATCTTGATTACTGGAGAAATGAGATGACTGAAGCAATCTTTCAGTATTACCATTTGCCTATGTGCACAAGTCCACATGCACTGATTAATAATATGTGCTTAAGGACATATAATTAATAACATATGGGAATTAAAAGAACTTATGGAGAATTGTTTCTTTAAACAAATAAATTTAGAGTTCTTTACATTTAAACATTTCTGCATTTACTGACTTAAGTAATATTAATGCTTGCTCTTTGAAAATCACAACTTTGGGTATACTGATTTTTGTGAAGAACTACAGGAAACAAAACCCTTGACAGTTATAAAAACTGAATCTAAAATGTCACCACTGACATAGTCACACAAGAGTTGAACATTCATCTTTTCAACACTGAATGGTTCTCAATGATGAGAACCCATTAAGCACAATACAATACAACACAAAGGATTTAAATAAAGGTCGACAATCAAATAAGCTGAACAAAGAAAACCATTTAACATTAAGAATGATATCCTGTCCTTATGTCATTCTATGGTGCTTAGTTATTTCAGAGGTCAACAATGGTGAATGTTCTTGCTTCAACTTAATATAATGAGGCACAGACAAAGCCTTAACTTGAGATGTTTGTGTCTATTGGTCATGAATTATGAACGAATGATATGGTGTATCACTATTTTATGTGGTGACATTTTAAAATGCAAAGTAACATGAGTGACCACCTCTGTACTTTGCTGTAGCTTTAGATTTTATATCACTGATTATAACAGGTGAATCATAGAGATCACCAGCTGAAAACTCTGCTGCAAAGAGCCCACAGGAAGGAAGGCTAAAAGGACCCACAGGGAAAAAAAGGAAAGCTTGGTAAGAGGACCTAACATTCCATCCAACCCTGTTCTTGACAGAGAATCTAATCTTCCCTTACACAGAATTGTTCCAGGACAAATTATCTCCCTCAAAGCAATTTTCTTCCTAGCAAATTATCAATCACATCTCCCCCAAATCCAAATAATGCCATACACCGTCTTATAGGAAAAAGCATATTTGAGTGAAGCAAAAGAGATCATCAAATTCTAAAAACTACCTTGAGCCACTGAAATAATTTGAGTCCCAGGAAAAGTGGGATTCTAACTTTGCCTCCAATACTGAGTGATCCTGGGTAAGCCATCTGTCTGGAGAACAGATGTTCATTTGTAGAAAATATGTATTGAGAAGAGCAGCCAACCCTGCCTCCACAAAACTGATATGGTCTGAGAGCCTGTACATACAAAGCAAGTGATTGCTCTATAATTATGCAGATTATTAGGTGTTATTTTATTACAAATATATAGGTTCCATTACCCGGATACATTAAAATCTATTAGAGGAAGACAAACTTTCTATTAATATTCCTCCAATGACTTATAGTTCAATTTGAATAATAAAAAAGAGAGATTCCTCATTTTACAAGCTACTGGAGAGTCAAGAAAGTGCACCTGTGATTTTCCCCATTTTCAGTACTCTGTAAGGGGCAGAGTTGGTTCTGTAATGCTTCCAGGAAATGAGCCACATATGACTAAACCTTCTGTTACAATTTAGCGAGAGGCAGTGTGTTGCAAGGTGTTGGACACAGAAAACCTAGATTTAGGCCCAAACTTGGACATTTACTAGCTTTCTGATCTTGAAAAAAATTGCATAACCTCACTGGGTTTTAGTTTTCTAATTTGCAACATGGCGTTAATAATAATAAACCTCTCTGAATCACAAGGGATACATCTAAACTGTAAAAGCAAAGGCAACCAAGTGTGTAGACTAGTGACCAGGATTTATTGACCTTTGCTAAGGTGCCTTTCAGTATATTCTACAGTGGTTATTTTCAACAATATCTTTGGTTTTAAATTAATAGTCCCATATTTATTTATTAACCCATATTTGAGGGTGAATTTTTGGTTTATATTGATAGCAAATAATACATTTTTATGTTTTTACAACTAAACCATAGCATAGTGTTACACTTACATATTTAATACTTTCACTGGTAAAAATATACACTCTATATCTGTGAGACACTAAATTCACTTAAAAAAATGCTAATACTTATATTGAACACTCACAACAAGTCCTTTTATTTAATCAAATTGCCTACCTTTCATTCAATAGTAATCTATTGAGGGCTTCCTATACAATAGACACTGGAGATAAAATGTAGAATAAAATAATAACCACCCTCCATGAGTTCTGAGTCTTTAGAGAGAAAGAGAGATAAAATAATTAAAGTGCAGTGTGAATAGTCCTACAATAATTATACTCACAGTGTGTAGTAGTAACCAGAGAAGTAGAGCTAAAGGGTAAAAACCAGATGAAGAAGAGTAGCAAAGGACATTATAAAAATGCAAAAGGCAAGCTGTTCCAGTTACATGTTTTTAAAAAAAGGGTGAGAGAGAGAAAGCGTAATCAGGAGGCCAAGACTCTACCTCTAGTTTCATAACTAAAGTGACCAACTGTCCCAGTTTGCCTAGGACTGTCCCAATTTTAGTAGTGAAAGTCCTGAATCCCAGGAAAGCTCTTAGTCCTGGGTAAACCAAAACAGTTGGTCGCTATATCCAGCTTTATGAACCTGACTGTCACCTAGTAAGAAGGTGGCTGTCTGCAATTCAGAAAGTAAGTCCTTACCATATAGCAACCAGGCTAGCATCTTGATCTTGAACTTCCAATCTCCAAGACTATGAGAAAATAAATTTCTGGTTTTTTTTTGTTTTTTATGACTTATGTTTTTTTTTAACATCTTTATTGGAGTATAATTGCTTTACAATGGTGTGTTAGTAAATTTCTGTTGTTTAAGCCACCCAGCCTACCGTATTATTTTATGGCAGCACAAGCTGACCAACGCACCAACCAAAGTATTTCACTTCTCTAATGGTCAGTTTTCTCATCTGCAGGCTGAAGGGGCTAGATTAGATACTTTCTAATGTTGAGGTTCTAAGTTTAGATAGAGATAATCCACATCATTTCAGCTAAAAACTATTAGATACTGTAAAATTTTTAGAATACTTAGATGTAACTTTTTGCTTAGATCTTCTATAGATTTTTCTCTTGAATTACAAATTTCTAAATTGTGCTTCCATAGACAGCAGTCATTTTCCTTACAAATCACATTTTCTGGTACGTTATATTTCACACTGAAACTGAACCTAATTCACTCTACATCTTACAACTTCTCTAGGGGAGATAGATGCCTTCTTTTGTATATTTGGGGAGATATTTGTAATACTCTGCCACTAATACCATGTGATGACCTCTAGGAAATAAGGCCTTTATGTTACATTCACTTTATATAAATGATGAATCTTAGAAAAAAGTAGCAAAATTACATTACTCTATTAACCCTACTAAATTAAAGTTAGATATCTAAAATTTTCTCCACAGTAAAACTAAATGTTTTCTTCAGGTTCTTTGTATGCCATATTTAACATCTGTACAAAAACACATCATTATACCATATCATAATTTGTTATGTCTCTCTGTCCAACTAGAATGACTGGAAAGTCACAGTATGGGTGAAGGAGATATTAACTCAAGGCAGAAAAACAAAGGTTTTTGGCCTTCATAAGTTATAAAATGGGCTGTGAGTGATTAAAAAAAAAAAAAAAAAGTTACAGAGGCAAGATACTGAAGCTAGGGCTTCCCTGGTGGCGCAGTGGTTGGGAGTCCGCCTGCCGATGCAGGGGACACGGGTTCCTGCCCCGGTCTGGGAAGATCCCACATGCCGCAGAGCGGCTGGGCCCGTGAGCCATGGCCACTGAGCCTGCGCATCCGGAGCCTGTGCTCCACAACGACGGGAGAGGCCACAACAGTGAGGGGCTCCCGTACCGCCAAAAAAAATAAATAAATAAAAAAAGATACTGAAGCTAGTATACAAATTACTCAAAATCTTCTCACAACCTGCCTACCAATGTTATTTGTTTCCAACATACACCCAATATTCCAGGCAGTGTAGTTTTCTAATTCATCTTCAAACACGTCATGATTATTCCTAGTCATATACCATCATTAAAAAGAACTACTACCATTTTTAACACTATAATTCTTCAAAGTACTGTGACAAAGATCGTTTTATTTGACCCTGAAAACAACCCTATGAAAATAAAAAAGGGTCACTGTATATTTCCTCATGTATAGATGAGGAAACAGGTTTGGAGAGAGTAAGTGACTTGGCCATGAAAATTTAGCTAGTGATGGGCAAAATGGAAGCTAAAATGTAAGTTCTAAGGCCAGTGTTCTCCCATCTTGTAAGGTTATGGCTTCTTCCCTTCGTATAACTTAATTATACCTATCCTTCAAGATCCTTCTGTTCTAATTTATGAGTACCACTCACCGCCACGCCCATCACCAAAAATTCCTCCCTCCTGAAGTCCTGCTAATCTGAAAGTAATCTCAATGGCCATTAATTTTTATATTCATTGCTAGAAGTATATTGTGACATTACATAATATTCTGTATGTATATTTCCTGGCTACTCAACTGTATCACAAGCTCCTTGAGCTTTCTGTGTGTCTTCTGTAATGTTTGTATCCCCTGGTATACCGACCATCTGTTTTGTTTTGCCTTTGTTTGTTCAGGCCTGGCTTTTATCCCTTCATCTGCCCCTAACCTTCGGTATCCTCATCCTTGGTAACAGCCTCCTTTAGGGCATGACCAATCATCCATCACAGTAGTCTTGGTAGCACTGTCAATCAAGGTTCTTTGCCCTCCCTTGGACAAAGGGTATTCTGATAATCTACGCCAGGCCAATTGGTCTCTCTTTCTAATTAGAATTTGAATCAAATACAAGGAAAGGAGGAAGAAAATGGAATATACCCCAGAGGCAACTTCCTGGAAAGACTTTCCATTCATTCCTGCTCTCTGCATTCTCAAAGCTGACATAGTTGCTACTCTTTTAAAGGCCAAGTTCTTCAGCCTTTCCTCAGTTTCTGGCTGAGCTCCTTATAAATTCTACTTTTTGCTTAAATCAGGCAGAGTCACTTTCTGTTGCTTGCAAACAAAGATCCTTATCTGATATACCCACAAAGCTTAGTGCCTAGGGAGTGCTAAGTATTTTTAAATGTTTCATTCTTATGTAGATTATATGTTATTACACACTGAAAACATAAACAACAAATGGCCCTGAAGTACAACACTGCTATTGGTTAGAATTTTAATAACCAACAGGCAAGCAGGGGCCAAGCTAACATTGGAAACTCATCTGCATAGAAATGATTTTTATTACAGTTCAGCACCCTGGATTGGTGACTCACAAAGTGATAATACACTGCTGCAAATGAACAAAGTATTTTGTGGTGAGGGTAGTACTTATAGTTATGGTACCCTTTAGTGATATTTGACATTTAAGTTAACCCGTCTGTTTTCCTTTTCTTCCCAAATATTATAGGAGCTAATTGTGACCATCTGAATTTTTAATATTACTTTACTACAAGAAACATCTGATAAGTTTAACTGCTTATGTTGTGGTTCCTTTTTAACTAGGTGAATATTTTAACATAATCTATAGCTTCATGTGAAAAGCAGTAGATTACAGTTTTAAATTCACTGAGAAAAGAAATTATCATTAGAATATTAATTAGATAAATGGTATCATTTTAAAAGCATAATCAGTGCCCTGCAAAGAAAGTTCTCTCTGCTATTTTTTTTAACAGCAACAACAACAACAACAAAAAACAAACACTGAGAGAAATCAACCAAGTAATCTTTTACAACATAACTGGAATTTAACACCAATTCTAGCTAATCATACATCAGTAGTTAACTCAGTTTCGAACAGTTTATAAACCTAAGCTAACTATTTCTATGTACTTCAGTAAATTTCTGTCATTTTAGACATTTACATCTACTCAGAATCGTTTGTATTCCAGGAGCATCCTTTTAATCCTAGATATTGTGGGAATATCATACATCTATATGATATTTCTTTCTTAATGACAAGTATTTCCCTGAAGATAAAAATCCTACTGAAAAGTGGGAGAGGGCAGAAGATTTTTAAACATTCACTTCTTTCTCTTTTAGAACATCTATTACTACATGCTAGTATTTCCCATAAGATTATTTTTTATTTTATTTGAAGTTGGCAAAAATCTTTGTGCTGAATCCTTTGAGCATACCTCTAAGTGATAGATGTCAGACCAGCGCTGTGTGGAAGAAATTTTATTTGACAGGTAGATGACAGGAAGAAGCCTCTCTCCAAAATACAAGATGCAACTGTATAATCCTTCTGTGAGATTAATATAATTTTTTGTTCCTATGTGTAAATGACGTATTCATTCTTGCCTCAAAAATATCAGTTCATGTAATTAATTTGATTAGTGTGAAATTAAGACACTTAAAAAAGGTACATATTTGTTCAAATTAGGATAATTTGTTTTAAAAGTCTTTTTTATATGAATTAAATGTGAAATAGGTAACAATACAAATTTCCAATGATATTTTCTCTTAATTTATAATATTTTTGTAATCGCCAGCCAAGAACACTTTAAGATTCACTCACTGTGCCTATAGTGTATACTCTAAACAAATAGCATCTTGATAAAAGATGCTTTTACTGGTGTTGAGTATATGATGTGCAATAAAATGAAAGTCTTAAATATTTAGTTTATCCTACAAATCGGGGTGTAAGTTATTCTAATTTATTACAAGCATAGCCTTATTCTTGTTGGTATTATCAAATAATTGCACATGTCCCCTAATATCATAAGAAGAGGGACCAAAAATATTTTTTTGACAAAAATCTAGCATGCCAGACCATCTTCCCTATCTTCCTTGCTTTCTTTCCTTATACCCCTCAAAAATAAATCGGGAGTAAACAGATACAATTTCATTATGCATCCTAGTATCTACAAATGTTATTCTTTATGTCTGTCCGGGTGAGAACTACCAGGAGCAAATCATTTTTGATACATATTAAAATGCTAGTCCATGTACATGTAATGCACATCTATTTAATGCATGAATAGAAAAGAAATTTATATCCATTCCTAGATTGGGGATTCTTGTAATAATATACTTCAAGAACTAACCAAGGTTCTGTAATGTTTTCAGAGGTGAAAGAAAAAAAAAAAAGTGAAACAATGCTGAGATGTCAAAGATACATCGCTTGTTTTCAGACTTATTTTTGTCTCCAGCTTTCTTACAGGCCTTCCCCTCAGAGTCTGTTCAGTTTTCTTGTGTAACAGACAGATCTTTTCCTTTAATAAGGTGGTTTGCGCTAACCTAGAAATGGACATATACCATCACTTTTGCACTTGTCTGTTTCTTTGTTTACTTTTCACAAGAATGAAAGCGTAATCAAAACAATAAAACGATTATCACTTGATTTTTAAAAAAACTTTTAGTTAATGCACTAGATACCTAGTATAAGTTTAATAACACAACGCTATTCAACAATACAGAGTATTATTTTCTTGGAGGAGAAAAAGCAAAGCATATTCAGAAGGCAATTTCTGGCTATGACCTCATTGAATTTAGCTCCTCAAATACTTTTTGGAGAGACATAAAGTAAGTTTGAAGGGACTGAAATACAAGATTGCATCTACTTTATAAAAGCAATTTTTTTTGGACCTAAAAACTCCAGAAAGATTTGATCAGCAAGAGCTGAGTACTATACTACAAAAGAATTTGCAGTCTTTGAGATTTTACTACAGTAAGGTTTTAAAAAATCATTTATCTGTTTTAATTTAGATACAATTCACATGCCATAAAATTCATCCTTTTAAAGGATACTTTTTTGGGCTTACGTACTATTGCTATTTAAAGTGACCCCTCTCGTAGATGAGATTATTGCTGTAAATTGGCATTATAAAGTGTTATCTTACCTTACAGAGAAAGTTGATCTTAAAACCCAAAGACTGGGCATTTCTTGAGCCTGAGTTCATGTAGTTTCCAACCAAAAGAACTAACTCTAAAAGTCTGTTAAAGCTTTCACTTTTCTTCAGTTCTTCACAGGCCAGAGTTACTGCTATGATGCTTGGTTTGATGTTGTTTACGTGTTCTTCAAATGTGAGCTTGAAAAGAATGCTATTGAGACGAGGACGCAACATTTTCACTGAGCTCATCTGTAAGATAAGGAATGCTGTATAAGAATATATATATAAAGCCCGTTATTTTTCTCTCTAGTGGGGATCATTTTAGAGACAATATTGTAAAACTTCTGAATAAAATGAATTCTCTCTGGGTTTTAACAAATATTATTCTACTTTGTTTTAGACATTTCAAAGGAATATTATTTTCAAAGTTTAAAGAAATAGCTGTTCAGTTTTAAAGGAATAAATGAAATCATCCTTACTGCATTAAGAAAATATTATTGAAGCTAAACAGTTGCTGTATGTTAACTGCATAATCATTAGTCATCAATAGCATTTAAACTGCCAAAAATCAGTCCCTGAGGCAAACTACGAAAATGTACAAACATGACATTGAGTTGAGTGAATAGTTGGGCCACATATAAAAAATATACACGATGACAGAAAATGTAAGTGCAACCACATTTCCTAAAAAAAATTTACATATCAGTATGCTGTCTGAAACCAGAAGACTAGCTCTGATTGAGCATTTAATAATTTTAAACCTATGATTTCTATTAATAAAATGTATTAATTATTTATATATGCTCTAAAGAATTTCACCTACTTGACAGAATGTTGATGTTAAATAATTAAGTTATGGTAAAATCACATGAACTTACTTTTAAGTACATTATTCAAGAATTCTATATTGGTTTTCTTCAAAACAGTTCAACTTAGGTTTTAATTAATTGTTTCATAGTATCGGTGCACATTCTCTATTCCCTTTGGTATAGCTCCTACGATAATAATTTCTTTTAGTCTTTAATTCCCCAAAACTCCAAGTCATTTCACTAGTTTTTATTCACCAAAGGAATTCTGGGAGACAGGTGAGGGGAGGGTAGACACATAAGAACATAAGCACACACACAATGAAATTATTAACAATCCTAATTACATTTATTCTTTTTACACATATAGCTTAGTTTTCTTTTTAAATACAAATGCCAGGCACAGTGTAGGCATGAGATATCTGTAGACAACATGAAAAGCATTTGACAGCATAAACAAGAGTCCTTAAGCTACAAAGAACCCTTCAAAAGCAGCAAAATGAGCTGCTGAATAGACCCTATCTGCTCTAATACAAAAGCAAAGCATAATTTATCATTCTAACTCTTTGAAATGAATTTTCACATTAACCATGGGTGTCTGCCTGTCCAAAAATTAACCTTTGCCGTCTGCTAATCCCCCATATGCTTTCATGCTTTTTATAGGCAGATTATGCTGGGAATATCCGCCTGTTACTATATCTACATAAGTCAGATCACTTATCAATAGCTTTTTTTTAATACGATCAGGGTAGTATTCAAAGCATCCTACTGGGACTTCCCTGGCAGCGCAGTGGATAAGACTCCATACTCCCAATGCAGGGGCCCAGGTTCAATCCCTGGTTAGGCAACTAGATCCCACATGCATGTCACAACTAAGAGTTCGCATGCCACAACTAAGGAGCTCTGGAGCCGCAACTAAGGAGTCCACCTGCCGCAACTAAGACCCGGTGTAACCAAATAAATAACTAAATAAAATCTTTAAAAAAAAAAAAAAGCATCCTACTGTTTCTTCAGTATTCACATGGTAAGTATAAGACACACCATCTACTCACAAAAAGTGTCCAATATAACTCAAAACTCATAACACAATCACTTGAAAACTATAGCTAGCGATAGAACCAGCCCATGATTCTAAATGGGTAAACAGAAATTAAGTGCTGGAGATGTTCACTGAAAGAAGAGAAAACTTTAAACTCTATGACTACAATGTTTAATGAAGGCTACACAGTAGAGGGGATACAAATGGATAAATAGATGAAAATTAAACAAGTAGAGAGAGAGAAAAAAAGCGAGCGAGCAAACACAAACGGGGACCAAAAGGAAGTTGTGAGAAAAGGTTTATAGGTTAGGAATATATGAGGTATATACCTAGGGGCAGAATTTAGATCAAAGTACCTTAAGATTCCATGTAAAGGCCATAAAATTGGAAGCTAACCACACCAAAGTCTACGTCTCCATGAATGTGCAAATCTCCATGTGTATGTTTGTGTGGGAATCTAAGTTTCTATGTCATTTTCTGCCTTCATTTATGCCTCTACCACTGTCTCCAAATCCCTTCCCACTTAATTTTTCCTTTATTTTCACTGCTAACTGGCTATCATTAGCACAGAAGCATGTTTCCTACCATTTTATGTGTTTAGGAAGTAGTGGTTTTTCAGTCTCCCTGATGGTTAAAAAAGCCATAGAACTACTTTGACCAGGTGCTAGTCACCAAATACCTGTCCTTCTGCCCATGCTCTGTAGGACTTGTAGGAACCCTGCTCACCAGGGTGGGCTTGGTCTGATCTCCACAAGGAATTTAAACCCTAGGCTTACATAGATTTTCTTTTAGTCTTGCTTCAGTTCTAATACCACTTGTTTTCATTCATATTTGTATCCTTTCTGGGCTTTGTATTTCAATCCTTGGCCTACAAACCCAAAGAGCAGGGATTTGATCTTTTTTTCAATACCAGCTCCAACCAAAATAATGGTCAAAAGTGTACTTTAGTAATTATAATAACAATAATAATGGCGAATGACATTTATTGAGTACTCTGTGCCAGACATTTTTCTACAGATGTGTTATATACATATATGCAGATTTGATTCTCAAAACAACCCTAGGAAAAGGTTATTAGCCTTAGTCTCATTCTAAAGATGAGGAAAGTGAGACACAGAAATACTAAGGAACTAGCACAGAGTCAAATTGTATGTTGAAGATCTGGAGATTTGAACTCAGGCATTCTGGCTACAGAATCCAGACTCTCAACCACTACACCACGCCGTCTCTTGAGTCATACCGAGAGCAGTATGTATGAGTGGCTGAAGGAGAGATTAGGGGCAGGGATACCATTAGTTAAGTCTTCAAATGGTCTTAGAAACAGGTAATGACCTAGGATGTTGACAGTAGGAAGGGAAAGGAAGCAATAGATACAAGAGGCAGAATTAAGGAAGAAGCAGTGGGACTTAGTAAATGACCAGTTATGGGAGGAGAAAGTCAAAGATGGCTCCAAGGTGTAAAGTCCTTTGTGAGGTAAAATGTTGTTGGCATTAATGAAGGCTGAAGGAGATGCTGATTTGATGCAGTTTACTGTTTGTTTTTTTTTTTGTTTCAGAGAATGAGGATAGATGAATTTGCTTCCCCTGATCTGCTGCCTACACTTCAGTAAGCTAATCAGGGACTAAGGCAGTGGGGGCCGGTAGGGTACAGCTTAGTAGCAAATTCAACCAAAGGACTGAATCTAGAAACTTTTCCATAGTTAGTTAGACTGTGTGAAACTAATCCACCTAATTTTTCTGCTTCAGTTTCCTCATTTGTAAAGTAGGGGAAAGTCCTGTCGAGCAGTCTTGTTTTGATAATTAGGTAGGAGCCAAATAAATGATCCAAATATATTCTTTCTTTCTGTTTTAGTCTTTGCCTCTAGAGTTATGGAAAGGTGAGGTTAACAGTGTGAGATTCAGAAGTGAAAAATATTACTTGGATGTTACCAAGACATTTTTATTAGCATTTAAGTGAACTTGGTTCACCATCCTCTCAGACACCAGTGTATTTTATTATTAACAAAGACACTATTAGATCCCCACTATGAAAACTCCAAATCTTGGAGTCATATTCAAATCCTGGTAAAGACAATGTAATTTAATACCATTCCTTGCCTATATTTTAACCTGAAGAATTTCTTAGAATTGGTTCTTATTTTCAATTCTCACCATTCAAGCTTAAAATTTATGTACTTTAAGGTTGAATTACTAAAACAGACTATTTAAATATGTTCCCTGATCCCTCCAGCCTTCCCCCCTCTAAATCCTCACATGAATAGTAAAATGACACCTCTATAATAGGGAAATAATATTGCTTTCTTGGCATTTTGAGTTTTAGGTATTGTTATGATATCTGACAGCATTTGGAAATTCAGTTCTTGAGTTTAGGAGGAGATAAGTATCAGAGTTGGCAGATTTGGGAGTGACTGGAATAGAGGTTGTGAAAGGCAGATTGTTGATGAAGAGAGTGTATAGAGAGAAAAATCAAAGACTGCACCTTGTGTAGCACCTAGCATGGGTCCTTGCATTTATTAGACATTCAAATATTTGCTGACTGATTTTAAAAGCACTCCTTAGATGACTAACCATTTTCCGGATCTTCTCCCAAGGAGGACAGGTTGTCTATTGAACAAAATTAACAGCCGACGGTAATGTTTTACTGTCCCCAAAATAATGTCTTCAGCTAAGATGTCAAACCAGAAATGCTAGGGAATTAACTTTGTTGAACTGCTGTTACTGGATATAATCTATCATCAGTCAACCTGATTCAGGGAAGAGGTTGTGCATCATAAGAGGATCAGAGTTGACCTCTGACTTGGCAAAATTTCTTCCTTCATTTACTCACTAGATTAAAGTTTAGTGCAGAGCAGGTGATAAACATCATAGGTGATTTGAAAAAAAAATCCTTGTAAAACAAATGGATGGATGGATGTATTCATTCATATAAACAGAAACTCCAATATCAGCAAAGTGCTGGATTGGGAAGCAGATGCATAGTGTGAAGAGGTATCACAGTAGGCTGATGTGAGGCAGGAGGAGGGTACCCTGCTCCCTATGTAAAGTCATTAGCTACCAAATGTGTCATCCCAACGGTATTGCCCAGGCTCAATCTTAGCCCGAATTCAGAGCCCCGTATAACTATTTTGAAGGGTAGGTTCGAGAGAATTTTCCCCTTAATCCTCAGAGAGGGAGAGAAACCATTCTCTACATTCTCTAGACCTATAAGGTACATTGTAGTGGAAGAAACAGGGACTTTTGAGTTATACAGACATGGACTTGAACTATACTTCTGTTACTTTATAGTTATGATCTAATCCAAGTTACTGAATGTTTCTGAGACTTTATGTCCCCATCAGTAAAATGTATTCCTTAAGTCACTCATGCAAGTTGCAGTAAGACTTAAATGAGATCCTATGTGTAACATTACTGTCATGGTAGCTGACACAATGGAAGCACTCTGAAACAATAGCTATTGTTGTTATTACCCTCTTTACTCATCCTCAGAAATTCCTAAGAAGGTACCATCGTCCCTGACTATTCTCCCAAACCTGAGATAAAGTTTCTCTCATCTACAATTAAGGAATGTGTGTTACCAGGGCTTGGTGAAGAATGTCCCCCATTAACTATTTCACACTTCATAAATATCGTGCAGTGCTCCTTTCAGTCCGTTTCAATGCATAATATACATTTATTAATAGAAATGTTAGCACTGAAAATGTGTTACTGTAAATATCAAGAGGATTATGGAGGAAATAATCTCCTTATTAATCTTCAGGGTAGATGAAACTATATGGATGCATCTGTTTACAGGAGCCACAAAACAGTATGCTTTGATGATACTAATAGAATTTGCTGCAATCAGAAGTGTGAATTTTTATGATCAGACCAGGGTAGACTGATAGACAATAGTTGAATCTCCATTAGAGGATTTGAGTGTGTAAGGGAATGTCTTGGATAACTAAGCTTAGAAATCATAGGAAGCACTGAGCGACATCCCCAGCCACAGATATAATTATTAAAAGGTGCATGTCTCATAAAGGCATTTGAATGCACCTAAGTGATTTAAGGAAATATAACAAAAACTTGGCTGAAATGTATGTTTGTTTTTCCTTGTGGTTCCTCGCCGCATTTTAGATGACTGGCATCTTTTGTTTTATAATTCATTCCTTGAAGTGCTGTAGGCTGGTGACCAAGGTGTTGTATTATGTAGGAGATTTTTTTGTGTTACAAGATACTTGTCTGTCAAATCACATCAAGCAGCTATCATTTCTTTAGCTGATCTGCACTATATTAAAAAGAAAAAACTGTACCCTGACGGCTTTAGTGAGAGCAGCTACAAGTGGGTTATTTCCCCAAAGAGTTAGACACAGTTTTGTTTATATAATTTGAATTTTATACACTTCACTACCTATGCACCTGGTGAATACTGATGTTCTGCCATACTACCATAAGAATCCAGAGAGAAAGAGAAAAGACCCAAGTGTAACAATCGTGTGCGAAGAAGGAGGAGGTAGCCACATGCCACTCCTGCAGTCACGTGTCACTCACCTTTAAGGGGATTTCTGTTATCTTTCATTTTGCATTGCTAAGAAACACACCTTCAACTGCCATCATATGTGAACATAACTATGATCTTCTAGTGTCTTCAAAATATGTTAAAAATTCATTGGAATTAACAGATATATTTGTAAGAAATATACATTTGTTACAAGGTGTCCCCTCCATACCTAAATACTATTGGGACCCAATGTATGGATACACTGAATATACAGAATAATTTTGTATCAGTGACTATAATTAAGGTGATGATAACGAAGTGACAATAAAGAAGAGTGGATTTAAGTTAGAAAGCAGGCAGAATTGCCTATAAAAGTTGTGAGATTCAGACTCCACAACTGAGCAGAAGTCTGCCTGGAAGTATGGAAATAAAGCAGGGACATCTGTGATTCTCTGTTAAATAAATCATTTTACTATCCTATTTAGACATAACCCCCTCCAGACTAGGCTCTCTACTGCTCACTGCTGTACTTTCTGCAGTACACCTAGTACTTGGACTGCACAAAATCATCAATACAGGTAGATTTGCTGTATGGAGCCAATGGCAAATGTTTGTGTACTAGATATCAGGAGAGATAAGAGCCATGGCTGATCTGTAAAATGAGGCTTTGGAAAAACGGAGTGTTGAAAACTGACTGTACCCCAGAAAAGCAATGATATGCTGATAGAGAATATTTTCCCCAAATAGAATGATATGTGGAAATTATGTATCAACAAACATTTACTCATCTACAGTCTGGAACAGAAAATGGTAACAATGTCGGCCCCAAGAGACACTGGAAACTCAGAAGAATTACACTAAGAATTAGAGCAAGAATTTCAAAACATCCTTCTGAAAACAACTGTCTGAAGCCAAGAACGGCCATCAGAGCATCTGTAATGGTAATGCTATGCTGCTATCTTACGGATTACTGATATATGGAGAAGGAAAAGGGGTTAATTTTTTATTTTTAAAAAATTTAATGAAAAGCAATCAACAGCAAAATTGATTGACATCCCCAGACTTAATCTGAATATTCAGCTTTCAGGTGGTTTTATTTTACCTCATTTTATTGCAAAAGCTGATGGAAATAAGCAATCTTGTCACAAAATGGACTATTATGAGAAGTTAATGAAATGAACAAGAATCTGAATACATGGATTTGAGAACGAGTCATGGCGAGTCTTCTTTTACTTGATCTCACAATTATTAAACCAGCTTTTTTTCAGATAAAATAAATGTACATCTGGAAGTAAGAGCTAGCATTCATATTTACAGAAGGTATGAAAATAGAAACAATCAAGGCATTACATATCAAAACACTGAACACTTTGAATGAAAGCAGATAAAGAAAAATGCAATTTTCCCAATGAATATGCAAACCTGAATAATTTAATATTAATGGAACAGAAAAGCTACAATTTTCCATCCAAACTAATTGCCTTTGATGATATGTAGGAGAAAAAAAAAAAGCTTTTAAGAATTTCCTTTTCACCTGGTTAAGCTATCTTGAATAGAGCTCATAAGCTCTTAGGAGACTTTAAAAAAATTAAAAAGCACACTGACTTTATAGTTGTACTTCCAACAATAGGCATAAATCCACTCCTCCTGCCTTCACATATTTATGTAGAGAAAGAAAAAAGTTAAATGTGCTGTCAGCAGTATCACATAATCTTTGCTTTTCATTATAAATGTTTTTATGCACAAGGCTATCTCAACATCTTTTTATTAGATTATAGCTTTAGAATGTTTTTAATTGAAAAATATGGGTAATTTTTGAGGTCAGAAAAATAAAGTACCAATTACCAAGAGAACTAATTATTGCCTTCTTTTTCTCAGAAGATGTGTTAGTTTAATAGATACACATAGTATGGGTCTCCATCCTCAGTGCAAGACAAGTGGAAGTTTCCGTCACTCTGAGGTTTAAGAACAGCTGAGCTGCAAACACACTCAGAAGAATCTAAAAGCTCCTGCTGGGGGTTCTAACTGGCAGAGCTTTCAAAGATCTGTTCTTTATTCCCAGTAAAGGTACAGCACATAATTACAACAATGTACCAAATTCAATTCTGTGTGAGGCAGGTTGGAGGACAAGTCAGTGGGAAGCTATGCCGCCAATATACCCCCCTAAAGAAAAGGATTATTGATCATAGAAGGTGTGGGAACTAGCATACCCCTCTTCCCAGGAGGTCTGCTTGGGAAGACCTCCTGGGAAGAGGGATATGCTAGTTTTTTTATTTGTTTCTTTTCTCTCTCTCTTGCTCTCACTCTTTTTTTTTTTTTTTTTTTTTTTGGCTTCTTTTTAACTTACTACATGTGAATATAAGCAAGCAAACCCAATGATGCTGCTTTGAAAAAAAAAACAAAGAAAACAAAACACCCAAAAAGTTTAGAGAAAGCTTAGCAGCCCAGTCACTGTCTCAGGTAAGTTTATTTCTTTCAAAAAGTCAAAACCAGATTTTTCCCTAGTCTTGCCAATTTTATTCTTTTCTGTTTGATGATGATTTTAATGAATCTTGCAGGAGTAATCACACTTCTGGCCTATGTCTATCCCTAACTGATGAGATTTTGTTTTTATCATCCAGGAAGTTATATACTAATGGAAACTCTATAGGACACTGGCAAGGGTGATAGGTGTAAAACTAGGAAAGAGTATTTATCACTAGAGAAGGCAAAGAAAGAAAAGGACTCTGTAAGGAATCTAAATTCTTCAATGTTATCAAGTGCCATATGGATACAGAATTAGGACTGAAAAGAGCCCACTTGATTTTGCATTCAAGCTAATACATTCAACAAACATTTGGTAAGTATATGTCATGTGAATTAAATCAATATGATACATATACTTAAAGAAGTTGCAATCTAGCAGGGGTTATAGATATGCAATAAATAACCTCGCAATTAAATATTTAATTAAAAACCATGAGAAAGGAAAAGAAAAAAGGTGCTCTGAGAGAGTTTAATAGGGAGACCTAATTTTAATTGATAGGTAAGTGAAGGCATCACGGAGAGAATGAAATTTAAGCAGAAACTCGAAGAATAAGCAGGAGAGAGGCAGGCAGCGAGTGGGAGTAAGAGGGAGCAATGTGTGTAAGGGTCCAAAGGCAGGAAATAGCATGGTAAATTCAGAAAACAACGCACTGATGCTTTAAGCAGATAGATAAATAATGATGCAACACAAATGTACTCTAGAAATGTCACATTGAGGGCTGTGCCGAGGCTGATTTGGAAAACGGCAAAAGTATAAGTGGAAAAAACAGGCTAAAAGTATATTATAATGGTTAAGGGAAAGATGATGCTGGCTTGGGCTAAAGTGGTGACGGCACAGAAAAAGAGAAGTGAGTAGAACCGATGTATATTTTAGATACAATTAGGAGGTAATTAATGATCCCTTCTAGATCAGTTTCAATGCATTGTTTAAGGCAGAATTCTGATTGCTGTTTGTTAAATAGTAACTAGAGGTAAGGAAGTAGAGAACAAATACACTAATCTTTGAAAAAACTGATGCTAGGTAATGAAGAGAGGGCAGTAGCTATCATGGACCTCAGGGCCAGTGAAGGATTTTTATTCATCCATCCATCCAGCCAGCCAGCTATCCATTCATATATTTTTAGGCAGTGAATGACTTAAGAAGATGCTTTTCTTCTGAAGAGAAGGGCAGAGTGGAGACTGATGAACTGAAGAGGCAATAGAATAACAGAACAAGAGTAGGCAGGGGATAATAATGCCTTAAACAGAGATAAGTAAATTAGTATGTAGTAGACTATCTCACACACATGTGGACGTGTACACACGTGCACACACCAGCTCAGTACAGTGGTTAAAATCACAATCCATGATGTCAGATTGCCTGGGATTGAATTCTGTACCTATTACTTACTATGTAACCTTGGACAAGGTCCCCAGCCTTCCTTGGCCTTAGTTTCTTCATCTGTAACATGAAGCTAATAATAGTGCCAATCTCATAGGGCTGTGAGGAATTCATGAGATGGTACATGTAAAAACGCTTAGCATAGAATCAGACACAGTAACACCTCAATACATTCTTATTTCTATCATTAATCATGACAACAATAGTATTAGTGATAATAAAGTGTCCCTTTTTCTAAGGTTTGACAGCGAGGAAGCTAATAAAAGATATGGGTAGAGATAACTGTAGGTAGGAGAGATGTTGGAAGTTCTGAAGCCTAGGTGCTTTCCCTTTTCCCTGGTAAGAGATTAGGTTGTTCGTAGTAAGTGAAAAGAATGGGGAGGGGAGGGAGTGAAGACTTGTGGAAAGCAGGTAAGATACGGTATAGGGTATAGCCGCTATGGAAAAACGAAAGACTACTGAATAGGGACAAGTAAAATAACTGCTGAAATGGCAAAGAAAGTCCCGCCGAGGAAAAAGCTAAAATGTCATAAAGACACCAATTCGCTCAGTTCACCAAAGAGAACAGGGAAGGCATAAAGCCAGAGAGTTAGAGGCAGAATGAGAATGCAAAGGAGCTCAGGTTTTATTCTGTAAACTCTGGAAGACACTGAAGGGTTTTAATACAGAAATCATAAGGTTAATATAGATTTTAAGACGACTACACTAATACTTTTGATGGGGAAAGAAAGCAGAAGTAAGACAACCAGTTTGGAGCCTTTCTCATTAGGGCAGATGATTCTATGCATTTCCAAAGTTGTCCTAAATGTAGGCTGTCAATATATTTTGAAGATTAAAAAGTATTTGGGCGTTTCCAGACAGAAGTGAATTTAATTTCAGCATAGACCTGGAGAAATATATTTGAACATAATTTTTACTTTTAGAGATCTAAACTATGCTATTTTTAATCTCAGGCTCATACTTGGTTTGAATAATTGTCCTATAATTCAATTCAAAAAACACTTATCTACTATCTATTATATACAATATATACATGCTTACATACATAGTTAAAAGACTGAGTCATATCATTATTTCAATAATCTTTTTGCTAGATATATATGAGATGACCTAAACTTTATTTGGCACATCCTGATTGATACTGCCTTAGGTAATTTACATAGCATAAACTACTTTGTAATGTCCTTGACTATTTCCCCTACAGACATGTAGCTAAGGATGGGGAGAGTAAATAAGAGGACCAGATGACTTCATGTTCACAGCCCCAGAATTATTTATGGTTATGTGCACAAACAAGAAATCTCTTTCATTTTCTACTTTGCTTTGAGTTCAGAAGTTATATTGCTTTTTATGTCCCCAAACTTCATTTCCTCAGTGTGGTACCAAGGATATTCCTCTTGAAGGATTTGCTTGGCAAACTAATACATCTTCCAAGATAAACTGCATTCAGAAAAAAAATGGCTTCAGAGAAATTGTGTAGTGTACCTACCGTAAAACTTATAACCACCATGGCACAGCTGAATTCTCAGATGGTATATAGCCTTGCTTCAATTATAATATGAATTCAAGTAGCTTAAGTTTCAAGTGTGGACTTTGGTCTAGAAAATTTTACTATTTAATATTGTGTTAAAGTGCTGCTACTTAGTAAATAATATTTTGCCAGTTTAGTTGATTAATTTGCCTAACTAAAAAACGAGAGATATCTCTTCCTCAGGTACCTTTACATGCTCTGTCTCACCCTAAATATACATTCCTGATTTGTTTTTCAAGGATTTGACAGAATCCTTCTACATCAGCATATACAATGCCATATCTGAAAATTAATAAACTCTAAATATGATCAAGCAGTTATTGCATATGTTCAAAAGGAACGTACTCTGTTCCATCTATCACATTTTGATTTTAAACAGGATTTTTAAATTGCAAAGTACCAAATCAGATCAATTCAAATACATTACTATTAAAGAGGTTAAACCTGAATGAACTTTTTGGCCAACCCAATATTTCAGATGAAGCAGACAGTGTTTGACTATTGGGTCCGGCGGTAATTTTAAGAAGTCTTAGTATGCACATGCAAAATGGTCAGAGAGCCAGGGTAAAACTGAAAGCTGTAATAGAACTGTTTGTTCACATGGCAAACAAACTTGTATGGAACACCTAAGTCAAAAATAGCTTTTCTCTAAAAAAGTAAATAAATCATCATGCCCTCTTTCCCACCATCTTTTTTTAAATTTTTCCTATGAAATTTTCTTTCCAGCTGAAGCAGTGTACGTAAAGCTTTCAATCAATTAATGACACTCTATGGGATATCTGAAAATTCTTGTGCTTTTTCTAATACAATATATACCACAGAAAACAGTCTCCAGAACATTACTAATTATCTAGTTTCCACGCTTATTCTTAGCCTAACTCTTTTAGGGCTAAATTCTAGCATCAAGATCTAAATAGAAGAAAAAACAGTCAATACAATAATATGTATTATTTTCATATATTAATATCAGCACTGATATAGAGGAAGGCCCACGAGATGTCTAGAGGTATTTCATAATGTAAAACTTAATTTCTTTAGTTTTCAATAATATTATAAATAATAAACAAGGATTTTTTTTCCTGACAGCTAATGTTATATTAATTTATGTAGTTATTATACAGTAGAAAAAAATATCAACGATTGAAATGCCTTTTTTTTCCACTGTTTCTGATAAGTGTTACCTCCAAGCTGAGTTTGTGGGCCCTTAGACTAGATACATACCACAACTCCAAACTGTTCAGGCTCACAAAGGTCATCATATTCATTCTTCAGCTGTGCTAATTCACTGAGTACCTTCTGCTCAGGAAGATGTTTTATAAGGTTCTAAAAAGAAATAAAAGCATAAAAGTTTAGTATTTCATGATTAGGATTATTAAACATGCATTAGCAACTCTAAAAGTGATTAACTAGAAAAGCGGATAAATTTCTGATTGTGGTTCTGCCATAGTACCAGTGTATCTTCCCCTTCTCCCCAAAAACTTAACCAAAAAATGAACGACAATTTAATGTGAATAAATACATAAACATGTTTGGTGTCTATGCACTACAGTACATAAATGTGAAATTAAAAAATCATATGACAATAAATAACAATCCAAAACTGACTAACTTTCTGGGCCTTAAACACATAGCATACTTTTTAAGTTTTATTTCCTGTCCTGGTAATTAGTCAATCTATATAAAAAACAGGAAAATACTATGTAGAATTAACTCATGGGCAATAATAATAATCAACTCTACTCTTCATAATTGGCAAAATTGGGAATCATCTTCAATCTTATAAACCACACCAAGCCTGTAAAAATTAATCTCCCATTATTTACAATATCTGTATTTTTTTTTCTTTTTTTCTATTCTGTTCTTCTATGTGATTCCTAATTTCCAATACAATTATCAAGAAACAAGCCTAGCCTTGGCCCCTAAAGTCCATACATCATTTTCCCAGCTATTTCAGCTTTACCACCTCACAGCTGGCCACATAAGAGTCAAACACTGAGTCTGAGGGACAAGTGTGCAGCCCAACTAAAATATTCAAGCACATTAAAACTACCTTTCAGAACAACTTGAATATATATACAATATCTGTACTTAAATACATAATACATCCCAACTTTAATGGAGAACCAAGAAAAAGTGATGAAGTCTGATGCATGTTCAAGTCTGATGCCTAAGAGAATCAAAATTAATGAATTCTTCTCAACCTAGCTTATCTTGGACTTTGGTACAGTTCTAACTATCATCACATTAACCTGCAACCAATGTTTTGGGGATCTGTATGGAATTTAAAAAGGCATATAAAAGGGAAAAAAGCAGGAAACAAAGATTTAAGAAAGTAGAGTTGATGAAAAATGGCAGAGAAGGAAGCTCCAGAGATTGATCCCTCCATCAAAGCAGCCACTGAGCTGGAAAGAGTGATTTAATAAACTATTTCAGAACTGTGGAACCTGACTGGATAATTCCAACAAGGGAAGTGTTTGATAAAGAGAGACTCTGGTAAGAGAATGACATGCATAAAACAGATACCATATACTATTCCTCAGCACCACTGTGAAGATAGTGCCTGAGTTGCCAAAGGGGACGGCTGATGCCAGGGTGAGCCGTGGGGACCTTGTTCTCCGAAATTTGGAGATCTGAGTTTTGGTTGGTTTGGCAGATGCTTACCTTGGTTTCAACATTCTCTGGTTGCAGCAGCTTTCCCTGATGGCATCTATTGGAAGATTTAAACAGATAGAAACACCTCTCCTGCTTTTTGGAACCAGATATTTAAGGAAATCTTTGTCAGGTCACTGGCTGACAGAAGAGATAATGAAACCAAAACTGCAATGACCACACAGAAGGAATACACACTACCACTCTCAGCAAACAAAAATCAGCAGTCTGTAAGGAGTGGCAGAATCAGATTCCAGAGTTATAGTATATTCAAATGTCTAGTTCTCAAAAAAAAATTACAAAGCACGTGAAGAAACAGGAAACGGGGCCTGTGAAGGGGAAAAAAAAAAGAATTTGACAGAAACTATCCCTAAAGAAGCTCAGACTTTAAAGTTATTAGTCAAAAATATTAAATCAACTGTCTTAAACATGCTTAATGAGCTAAAGGAAACTATGGACAAATAACTAAAGGAAATCAGGAGGATGATGTTATGAACAGAATGAGAATATCAATAAAGATATAGAAATTACAGAAAGGAATCCAAAAGAAATTCTGGAAGTGAAAAGTACAATAACTGAAATGAAAAATTTACTAGAGGGGTTCCACAGCAAATTTGAGCAGGCAGAAGAAAGGATTGATGAACCTGAAGATAAGGAAATCAAAATGATTCAGTCTGAGGAACAGAAAGATAAAAGAATGAAGAAAAATAAACAGAGCCTGAGGGATCTGTGAGACACCAAGCACACCAACATGTACATCACAGGATTCCCAGAAGAGAAAGGGGCAGAAAAAATATATGAAGAAATAATGGTTGAAAACTTCCTAACTCTGATGAAATACATAAATATTCACATCCAAAAAGCTCATTAACTCCAAGCAGGACATCAAAGAGGTCCACTCTGAGACACTTCCTAATTAAACTGTCAAAATGTAGAAAAAGAATTTTTAAAGCAGCAACAGGGAAGTGAATTGTCACATTTAATAGATTCTCAACAGGATTAATATATTTCTCCCATAGGAGTCAAAAGGTTATATTTAAAGTGCTGAAATAAATGACTATCAATAAGAATTTTATATCCACCAAACCATCCTCCTCCAAGAATGAAAAACTAAGACATTCCCAAATTAACAATAACAACAACAAAAGAGATAATTTATTGCTAGCAAACCTGTCCTGCCAGAAATACTAAAGGAGGTCCTACAAGCAGAAATGAAATGACACCAAAAAGTAACTCAAAGACATAAGAAGAAATAAAGAGCAAGGTAACTACATAGATAAATATAAAAGTCAATGTTACTGTACTTTGGTTTGTAACTCCTCTTTTTTATTCTATATGATTTAAAAGTAAAGTGCAAAAAACAATAATTAGAAATCTTTGTTAATGGGCATATAATGTATAAACATGTAATCTATGACAACAGCAATATAAAGGGAGAAAAATGTACAGGAACACAGTGTTTATATATTATTATTGAAGTTAAGTTTTTATTATTAAGACTAGGTTGTTATAAGTTTAAGATGTTAATTTTAATCCCTAAGGTAATTACTAAGAAAATAACTAAAAATTACACAGAATAAAGAGAAGAATCAAAATAGTAGGCTACAAAAAAAAAAAACACAACTAACTACAAAAATAGATAATAATAGAGAAATTAAGGAACAAAAACATGTAAGACATACAGAAAATGGCAGAAAAAAGCCCTTCCTTATGAATAATTAATTTAAATGTAAATGAATTAAACCCTCCAATTAAAAGAAAGAGTTTTGCAGAACAGATTTAAAAACAAACAAATATTATGTACTCTTGGTGGGAATGTAAATTTGTACAGGCACTATGGAAAACAGTAAGGAGGTTCCTCAAAAAATTTTAAAAAGAACTATCATATAATCCAGCAATTCCACTTCTGGGTATATATCTGAAGAAAATGAAGTGACTATATCAAAGAGATATCAGTATGCCCATGTTCAATGCACTATTATTTACAATTTCCAAGATATGAAAACAACCTGCGTCCATTAATGGATGAATGAATAAAGAAGATGATACAACACACACAAGCATGCACGCATGCGTGCATGCATGCCACAATGGAATACTATTCAGCCCTAAAAAAAGAATGAAATCTTGCCACTTGCAACAACACAGACGGACCTTGAGGGCATTATACTAAGTGAAATAAGTCAGACAGAGAAAGACAACTACCATATGATCTGATTTATATGTGGACTCTCAAGAAACAAAAACAAAACAACCATCAAAAACCAAGTTGATAGATGCAGAGAACAGACTGGTGGTTGCTGGAGTTGGGGGGTGGGGAGCAAAATAGGTGAAGTGGGGTCAAAAGGGACAAACTTCCAGCTATGAAACAAGACATGGGGATGTAACATACGGCATGGTGACTATAGTTATTAATACTGTATTGCATATTTGAGAGTTCTAAGACAGTAGATCTTAAAAGTTCTCATCACAAGAAAAAAAAAAGAAGAAAATTTCTATATGTATGGTGACATATTGTGGTGATCATGTTACAATTATACAAGTACTGAATCGTTATGTTGTACACCTGAAATTGATATGCTATGTGTCAATTATACCTCAATAAAACAAGTAAATAAATAAATAAAAACACATATCTTCTATATGCAGTCTACATGAGACTCACTTTCAATAAAAAGACAAAAAGTTGTTGAAAAGGATGGAAAAAGATATTGCATATAAACAGTAACCAAAAAAACAAAAAAGCTGAGGTGTCTATTTTATTGTCAAACTAAATAGACTTTAAATCACAAAATGATAACAAACAAGATATTATATATTAATAAAAGTTTCAACCTATCAAGAAGATATAATTATAAACATATTCACATCTAAGAACAGAGCTCCAAAATATATGAAGTAAAAATTGACAGAATTGAAGGAAGAAACAGACAGTTGTAAAACAATAGTTGGAATGCAGGGGTGATTCAACATACAAAAACCAATCAATATAATATACCACATTAATAGAATGAAGGGAAAAAAAACCCTCACATGATCATTTCAACTAATGCATGAAAAGCATTTGACAAAATCCAACACACATTTGTGAGAAAAAAATACTCTTTAAACTAGGAGTAAAAGGAAGCTTTCTCAATATGATAAAGGTCGTATATGAAAAAGTCACAGTTAACATCATACTCAATGGTGAAAGACTGAAAGCATATCTGTTAAGAACAAGAACAAGGCAAGGATGCCTGCTTACACCATGTCTATCCATCATAGTACTGGAAGTTCTAACCAGAGAAATTAGGCAAGAAAGAGAAATAAAAGGCATCTAAATTGTAAAAGAAAAAAAAAAAAACTGTCACTGTTTACAGGTGGCATGATTTTATATGCAGAAAACACTAAATAATCCACCAAAAATAATCCACCAAAAATACTGATAGAGCTAATAAATGAATTCAGCAAAGTTTCAAGATACATAATCAGCACACAAAAATCAGTTGTATTTCTATGTACCATCAATAAACAATCTGGAGGCAAATTAAGAAAACAATTCCATTTATAATAGCATTTTTTAAAGCACCCACAATGAGATACCATTTCACGCACACTAGAATAGCTATTGCCAAAAAAATGGGAAATAACAAGTGTTGGTGAGGATGTGTTAAAATAGGAACCCTCATACATTGCTGGTTGGAATGTAAAATGGCACCAGCATTGTGGAAAACAGTTTGGTGGTTTCTTAGAAATTAAACATAGAACTACCGTATGACCCCACAATTCCACTCCTAGGTATGTATCAAAAACAACTGAAAACAGCGTCTCAAACAGATACCTCTACACAAATGTCCATAGCATCATTATTCAATAGCCAGCAGGTAGAAACAACCTACTTGTCCATCAACAGATGCATTGATAAATGTGGTATGTACATACAACAGAATGTTATTCAGCCAAAAAAGGAAGTTTTGATCCATGCTAAAACATGGATGAATCTTTTTTTTATTTTTATTTTTTTTATTTTTGCGGTACGCGGGCCTCTCACTGCTGTGGCCTCTCCCGTTGCGGAGCACAGGCTCCGGACGCACAGGCTCAGCGGCCATGGCTCACGGGCCCAGCTGCTCCGCGGCACATGGGATCTTCCCGGACCGGGGCACGAACCCGTGTCCCCTGCATCGGCAGGCGGACCCTCAACCACTGCGCCACCAGGGAAGCCCATAGATGAGTCTTGAAAATATTTCGCTTAGTGAAATAAGATAGACGAAAAAGGACAAATAATGTATGAACCCACTTATGTGTGGTATCTAGAACAGACAAATTCTTAGAGACAGTAGAACAGAGGTTACCAGGGGCTAGGGGCAGAAGGGAATGGGGAGTTACTGCTTAAAAGGTATAGAGTTTCTTTTAGGATGATAAAAAAGTTCTGAAAATAGTGGTGACGTTTGAACAACACTGTAAATATACTTAACACCACTTAAATTGTACAATTAAAATAGGTTAAATGGTACACTGTATATTATTGATGTTTCCAGATCAAAAAAAAAAAAAGAGTAGACAACATATAGCCTTATAAGTCCCACAGGAAACAAGTGTATCATGTCTACTTTAAGTCCTCTTTTGTTCTCTCCATTTATCTTTTCTCTCCTCCCACTAATTCTGTGTTTCCACTAAGCTCTACACCTGCAATGGCACCGACTGTGTAACTGATGAGACCAAAGACTTAAAATATCACGTCCTTTGACTTAAAAGAAATATCGATGTTGATATAACAATATAAACATATAATCAAATGAAATTAAGAACATCTACTATTTTGCTTCATTAATATCATTTTCTTTTATAGAATGAAAAGGTAAGTAAATACCAAGGTGTTATTTCTATTTTTCTAGAATATTTCTGATGTATATAAATTGTTTTTAAAATTTTTTCTCTGTTAATGGGACTTTTTGTGAAGTATGTTATTAAGAAAAACAAAGAATCAGATTGGTAACTTGTATAATTTTCCCAACAGGGAAACTCAATTAGAAAGATTAAGAACATTAATATAATTATTAAAAATATCAATTCTGCATATTTCAAACTCTCCACCTCAATTTTAAGTTTTAACTGTGAAAATAACTATTACAGAATGAATCAAGTCTAAAACAGAATTTTAGCTCTGAATGTGAAAGTTGTTGTTATTTTGCTTCTCTTCCAGCTGTAGATAACCTGTTAAGTCATCTTTACAGCACAGGCTCCACCGTAGGTGACATATCTTTTCTTTCTCTGTTTAGCTATATGAAATATTGAACACATTCGGTGGGCTTAGATGTATTCTGATTCTGGATATGGTCTTCTGACTGAGTTACATGCTTATATAACTGCCAGTGCTTAGTGGGTTCTATTTGCAAATAAGGCTTAGAGTAACACTCTCCCAATGCGTGGCAGATGCAGACTACTTTATAGGACTTATTGCTTAATGAGCCCACTACCTCTAGAACCCCGTGTTGCAAGTGGCCATCACAGCCAATACATAAAGATACCTGATTTTCTTCCCATACATACTGGACTTTATAGACAAAATGGAGTATAAGATCAGACAATAATAATGTTTTCATGCCCATCAATTCCTGAATAGAAGAGAAAGGAGGATTAGAAGACAGAGGAGAGAGAGACATAGTGGTACTCATTTGCCTCTATCCCCTTCACCTGCTCAATAGCATGTCAAGAGAGAAAACAGATGTTCAAGGCACAGTTTGAGACTAATGTGGACAGTCCTTGGAGTCAGTTGGAAGTCTATTTGTAAGGCCTCCTGGAAGAGAAATGTCCCACCTAACAGAAGGGAAGTGTGTATCATGTAGTCAGGCTGGGCCCAGTAAGAAAGCCTACATTTTGGAAAGGATCAGGGTGATTCTGAGCATAGTACATGTGTTTCTTGAATGTGTATCCAGGCCTGGCCTACCCACCCCCAACAGAGTCATATGTCTGAATGCTGTGGAAAGGGGAGCTGTGTGATGAGCATGGCTTGGGTATCCCCCAGATCAAGGATGTTAAAAAAGGAGACAAGGGAAGAAACACATGTTTCTGTATTTTGCCACAGGACACTCCACACCCTTGGCATCGAGAGGGCTTCAGTGCATACCACCTGTGCCCCGTGAGAAACTCCTCCCCTCTCCCCACATATAGTGGTCCTTAGAAAAGGGTTCAAAGCAGGAAATGAAGAAAATCACCCACAGCAGCTACATGGAAGCTGACAAAATTAGCTCATGAGATGTGGAAGATATTCCCTGAGAGCCATAGAAACATCTAATGTAGGTAGTTTTTAAAAAGAATTAAGGTCCTGCAACAGCAGCTAGGAACAAGAGGAAGCAAAACACATGTGAACAGATGTGGACTGGGCTAGTGTTTAAAAGTCATATTGCCCAAGGACTCTGTACTTAAACAACTGTAAATAGCTTTTGACTTTAGCTGCCCTATTGATACTATTGCTACTTATGATCGGTAAATAAATTGCAAAGATGACTTCAGACACCCTCTATACTGTAAGGGAAAAGCTGTTCATAATAGCAGAAGCTAGGAATTATAAATTTTTAAGTACAACTTAAATTCTGGCAAACTGTGAGTTAATAGGCAAATATCCTGTAAAGTTTCAACCCGTCTAGTTTTCCTTCCTGCTGTTCCTGCTTAATACCGGGCATCTTCTTTCAAATATTGTACGATTTGTGTTTAAAAGATCAATTCTAGGTCAGTATGAAAATTTCATCCTAGAAAATGTCAATGAGCTGAAGTTCACAAAGAAAACAACAAAGGGGAAAGCAGTAATCATGCCACCAAATGAGCAGATTTTTCTTCCTCTTTTACACATCACAAATTCACTTTCTGATGACTGTCACAGTTATCTGAAGGGATTTCTCCTAACAGACCATAGGCTTTTAACTCCTTTTTACATTTCTGCAATTACTCTATAATACTTTCAAAACTTTATTTCCTTTAAATGTTAATTGCATACTTAAAGGTTAGTTAAGTGAAGGTATTGAACCATAATGCCCTTTCCTTCTTGCCAAAACATAACCTTTCTTTTTTAGCTTATATCTCATTAAGTCTTTTTAGCAGTAGGAAAGCTAAGTTAGGTTCACTGTGATTAAGTCTATCATTCCCCACGTAAATGGACTGGGGCCAAAATTTCTTTTTAAAAATGTATTATTTTTTCCTTTTAAAATTATACTATTACAGAGCATAGCATATATAAATATATGTTTATTTATATCTATACACAGGATTCTATTTATATATAGGAGATATATATATATATATATATATATACACATATATATGTGTTATTTTAACTTATGTCATCAAATACTTTATTTTGTAGAAAAACCCAGATAAGAAATGTTTCTCCGAAGTCTTGTATAAATCTCTGCGATCTTAACGTAACCCTCCTCCTATTTTGCCTGGTCAAAAAACTCAATCCCTTAACTACTGTAATTTATTGTATGTTTTTCAACACTTTCTCATGGCATGTCTTAAATTGTGTGTGTACTTTCATGTTCTGAAATCACATTCATGTGTTCTTGTTCTTTGCTTTGAGTTAAATGGCACACACTTTGATGCTGGGCCTAGTTCTGTATTTATTTTGTGTTTCATCCATCGTTCAGCTAATATATACTGGCTGCCGACTATGTGCTTACCACCACGTTAACCACTAGAGATTCTGCCCTGACGAAGATTACAGGTCCAGAAGGACTGTGTATACTCCTCTCTACACAGTGAAACCATAATCAACATATGACTGACAGTAATTTGTTGCATTTGACCCTAAATACATTTCTTGTCAGGTGGTCATGCTACAATTCTCTCCTTTTGATTTGAAATTCTTAACATTTCTGTAACCCCTAAAACAGACTCTAAGAGTCTGCTAAAGTATGTTAAAATGTTGATTAAATGGCCTCAAGCATTCAGTGGGAGATTTTCTAGACCTTTTCATGGAGCCACTCCTTTAAAAAAATATTAGTTGATTAAAGAAAATACAAGCATTGAAAACATGATGAGAAAATTCATGACCTTGGGGTATGACATTTACATCTTACAAAGAGGCAGCCTTTTACAGGTTTCCTACCTATTTGATCTTCAACTTGGCCCAGGTAGGAAAACTTTTCAGTAACACCTCAGCGCTAATAACACCAAATGAACAGCTCCAGCCCTCACTACTCCTGTCCATCTCTAAGTTCCATGTTTCTAATTGACAGTCCGTCCCATCTAGATGTCCCATCATTAACTCAAATTCAACAAATCTAAAGGAGAATCCATCCTCACTCTGACCCCTCATCCCTACCTCTTATCAGCTTCTCCTAAAGGCCCTATTCTACCAACAGGACTGGCATCCTCTCCACCTTCTAAGCTTTCAAACTGGCATTTGTCACTCAGTCACAAGTTCTGATGGTTCTTTCTGTCAAAATCTCTTTTGGGTTCAACCCTTCTTTTACATTGTACAGCCAAAAATCTGGGCTATGGAAATCGTATGTATCTAAACTTTCCTAATTTAACTTCAATTAAATTCCTCAAAGTGTTCTCATTTTGTATTAGATTAATGGAGATCGCAGATATATTTATAACTTCTATAATTATAAAAAGAAAAATTGTGACTACTTTGTATATAAAAATTTCAACTCCCACTAATGTCATGATCCTATTTGCAGACGAAATGTATTGCCTTCTAAAATAATTAACATGATTTACAATTAATCTGAAAGATTATTACTAAAAGCATTCATTCTTTTGATGCTAATTATCTTCTATTTTGTTTATGTCCCACTCTGTACTCAAAAATAAAACTTCGAAATCATATTAAACCTAAAAGGTGATTTTAAGAATTAAACAAAATATAGAACATACAGAATGAATGACTATGAATACTGAATAGCATATGAGGTGGGTATGGCTGTGTCTAAATGTAATATATTCTGCCTAAGTATAATACAAACAATATCCACGTTATTAACATTCCTTTATAAATTATATAGCCCTCATATATTTTAAATTAACATATTTCAAATTAAACATAAAATATCTTCTCATTATAAGAAGACAAACTGATATTCTCAGATATTTAATAGAAGATTTGTATTAGCTAAAATAGGTAACAGGTATACAATATCCTGTTTACGCTACATTCTGCTTTCATTAGATATCCCCTTATCATGGCCATGACAAACTAATGCAAAGATGCATTACTATTAAATATTATATATAGATGTTAACCAAAGCTGAATCCTACCATAACAGTCAAGACACCTATCTACAATTAACTATAGAGTTTGAAGGGTGCTAACATTTCACAGGTCTTGAAATGAGAATAGTGCAATGTACTTTATGTGAAATATCCCAAAGGACAATCTGGAAATTTCACTCAAATATACAGGTGCATGCTAATGCAATATCCAATCATTTCACATTAAGAACTCAGTGTTTCTCCTCCACAATTTTTGTTTGGGCATATGGAACAATGCAAGCCTATGCAGACTATGAAAACTAGCACACTAACAGAATGGCCATATCATTAAATGAATCATGCCACATCAGAATGCTACCACTCCTATGCAAATCCAAAGGTAGAAACACTTCACTGTCTAGGAAGACAATCCACACACAAACGCAAGGTTGCTTCTATTTCGAAGATCATCATAATACCAGTAAATCATTCCAATTAGTTCAAAAAGAGTTGTAATAGAAACATACATGACAAGCTATTGTTAAGTATTTATTTCCCAGTTTTCATATAAGTACTGGTTATAGACACCTGCATCCAAAACAAATGTAGAAGTATATAGTTATGCCTTTGATTAAAGAACCAGACAGTCAATGTGAAGCATCTAATACTCTGGACATTTTTTGACACATCAAGCATCCATGTCAAGCTGAAAAAATGTTTTGTTTTGTTTTTTAATTTATTGATTGATTTATTTATTTTTGGCTGCATTGGGTCTTTGTTGCTACGTGCAGGCTTTCCCTAGTTGTGGGGAGCGGGGGCTACTCTTTGTTGCGGTGCGCAGGCTTCTCATTGCGGTGGCTTCTCGTTGCAGAGCACGGGCTCTAGGTGTGCGGGCTTCAGTAGTTGTGGCTCACGTGCTCTAAAGCGCAGGCTCAGTAGTTGTGGTGCACGGGCTTAATTGGTCTGCAGTACATGGGCTCTTCCTGGACCACGGATCGAACCTGCGACCCCTGTATTGGCAGGTGGATTCTTAACCACTGTGCTACCAGGGAAGTACATGTTTTTTAACTAAGCAGAAACAACATTTGGCATCTGTGGAACTTAAAACACATTGACCTGAACATAGTGGCATATTAGCACTATCTAATATGTTTCTCTAAACTTCCCAATAAAAGAGTTGTCGAGATATTTTAGAAAAGACTTCTGTTTCTAGTCGGTTAGTTACCCTAGTCAATTGGGTAGTCAAATTGCCTAGGGACTGTCAATTTACAGAACACCTAAAATTCTTAAAAATACCTTTAGATGAAAAGCTAAGCTATGCAAGAAATTAAGAAATACCTCCCTCCACCTCCCCTCAAAGAAAGAAAACTAAAGGAAAGCATTAATGCAGAGACATAACCAAACACTGAAGGCCAAGACTGCCCTAGGAACATCTACCAGTTTCCAGTGCTCTAGAGTTTTTAGCTTTAATGGGCCTCAAACAGAAGATGGTACACAAAGCCTAGACCTTTCACAAGATATAGGCAAACAGTTCATGATGGAAATCTAAAACCCCAAAAGATAATCTCCCCAGTGAAGGGCTTACTGTAAAGAAAACAAAAACAAAGCCCACCCATAGAGAAAAAGAGTACGGGATCTCGTCGGTTTTTGCCTTGACTGTGGGTTTAGGAGTAAGATGTTACTCCCTGTAAACCTCTAACCACAAGACAGCACCCATGCAGGTTTATGGTCAGAATTTAAAATACCTAGTTGTCAAAAAAAATATGCTGAGAATTTAATTTAATGTGATTACATTTTGGCAGTGCTCCCAAATAACTGGCAGTCATTCATGCAAATTTCCAAGGAGCAAAGTACCTTTAAACTTCAGTTTCAAAATATTTCCACAGATAAAGGCTCAGCAGTCATTAGTTCACAATAAAAATACAGATGATACAGAAAGAAGTAAACAAACGTTAGTAAGAGTCAGCAAAAACAAACAACAGAATTAGACCTATAAAGACATAAGACAGAATATTCGATAAACAAAGAATCTCTAGATATAAGAAATATAATAAGTGACATTAGAAACTCACTGGATAGGTAAAACAGGTGGTTAGGCAGAAATCACAAAAGAATTAGTAAACTGGAAGACAGGCCTGAAAGAAATACTCTGGAGTACAGTATGTAAAGATAAAATACGAAAGAGATGTAAAAATAACCAATCAAAAAAACCCCAAACAGAGTGAGAATGTTCAAAATGTGCTTAATTGGAGTTACAGAAGGCAAGAATAGACAGCATGGGAGAAAGATAATATTCTAAATGAAAATGGCTAATAATTTTCCAGAATTGATGGAGCAGAACAATTTTTAAATTCAAGAAGCCCAATGAATCAAGATAAACAGAGGGATGAAAAAAAGAAATCCACACCAAGACACACCTTAATAAAACTACAGAACACCAAAAACAAAAAGAAAATCAAAAAACAGAATAGAGAGGTTACCTCCAAGGAATGTCAATTTAGACTACAGCTTGCTTAACAATAATCGAAGCCAGAATATGGTGCAATAATTTGTTCATACTGCTGAGAAAAAAAAAAATTGCAAGCTAGAATTACATACCCACTGAATATATCTTTTAATAAAAAAAGGTGAAATAAATACAATATCAAACAAATAAAAACTGCTTACTATGTCTAGAATCTCACTAAAGGTACTTTAAAAAGATGTGCTTCAGTAAGAAAGTGATCCTAGAAGGAAGTTATGTCACACGAAAAGGAAGGTAATTCATGTAAGTTAAATATGTGAGTAAATCTAAGCAAACCTGCAAGAGTCAGCAAAAATAATGTCTAACCTGTTAAATTTTAAACATAACCAAAATATGAATCAACAACAGATAAATTAGGAGTGTGAAAAAAGGTTTTTGAAAGTCATGGATAAGTAAGTAAATAGACACACATGCCATGTTCCAGAATAGGAAGAATCATATGTCATATGGGTCTCAATATACCCAAATTTGACCAGAGACTTTATGTAATTCCAGTAAAATACCCAAACAAAGTTTGTGTTGTTGCTGGAGCTTGACAAGCTGATTATAAAATTTATGTGGCAGAATGAAGAGAGAATAATCAATACATTATTGGAAAACAACAAGAACATGGGTTGACTTCCCCCAGCACATATCAAATATTATTACAATTATACAATTAAAGAGTGTGTGATATTAGTACAGGGACATATGTATGGTTCAATGGATCAGAATTCCAAAACTGAAACCCCAGAAACAGAGCCATACATACTTGGAAACATGATATATAACAGAAGCAACATTACAAAAATTAGGGGAAAGATGGATTATTTAATAAATTATGCTGGCACAAGAGTTATTCATATGTAAAAAACCGAAATTAAATCTGTTCCTTACAGTATACACAAAAATCAATTCCAGGTAGATTAAAGATTTAAGGTAAATGACAATCTTCTTAAAACTTTTAGAAGAAAATAGAAGGAGAATACCTACATGACCTTAGATAAGTCAGGAATTTCTTAAATAAGACACAAAAACTAAAAGAAAAGTCTGATGAATTAAACTACATTAAAATTAGCAACAGATGTTCATGAAAAGATACCGTGAAGAAAATGGAAAGAGAAGAAAATGGGAAAATATTTGCAAATACGTAAGCAACAAAAAAATTACTATTCCAAATATATCAAGAACACAGATGAAACAAATAAAAAAAGATAAGCAACACAATAGGATTTTTTAAATGGACAAAAGACTGAATCAAGCATTTTAAAGAAGAGGAAACACAAATGGCCCATAAGTGGTCCACAAATGGCCCCAAAGGGGCTCAATTCATTCATACTCAATAAAATAAAATTTGAATGCAAGAAATAAGATTCTCTATTCACATCTGCCAGGCTGGCAAAAGTACAAAATTCCTACAATATCAAGTGTTCCCCACGGTGTAGAACATTGGTTTTCAATACCATCTTCACATACAAATAAACCTGGAAGCTTTAAAAGATGGTGTGTGCAGAATGGCCAGAGCAACACGGAGAAAAATGAATAAAGGTGGAATCATCTCACTTCTTGATTTCAAAATATACTACAAAGCTATAGTAAGTAAAGCAGCATGGTACTGACATAAAGACAGACATATGGAAAAAAATTGAGAGCCCATAAATAAATCCATGCAACTGATCTTTGGCAAGGGTTCAAGAATACATGATGGGGAAATTTTAGTGCTGAGAAAACTGGGTATCTACATAACAACAACAACAACAAAAAAGAAACTGGAATTCTATTTTACACTTTACAGAAAAATCAACTCAAAGTAGATTAAACACTTAAACATAAGACATGAAAACATAGAGGAATCATTGCATCATTTTGGTCTTGGCAATAATTTCATGAATATGACACCAAAAGCAGGGGCAAAAAAAGCAAAAAGAAACAAATGAGACTACATCAAACTAAAGAGCTTCTCTGAACAGCAAAGAAAATAATCAACAGAAAAGGCAACCAAGGGGGAGAAAATATTTGCAAACCATAGATCTGATAAAGAGTTAATTTCTAAAATATACAAGGAATTTCTACAATATAATAGCAAGAAACTAAATAACCCTGTTAAAAAAAAAATGGACAACGGACTTAAACAGACATTTCTCCAAAGACATACAAATCAGGGAAACACAAATCAAAATTACAGTTAGATACCACCTCACACCTGTTAGAATGGCGATTACAAAAAACAAAAGATAACAAGTGTTGGTAAGGGTTGGGGAAAACTGCAAACTTTGTACCCTGTTGGTAGAAATACAAAACAGTGTGGCCACTATGGGAAAAAGTATGGAAGTGCCTCAAAATACTAAAAATAAAATTACCATATGATCCAGCAATCTCACTTCTGGGTATATATCCAAAATAATTGAAATAAGGATCTTGAGGAGATATCTGCACACCCATGTTAACTGCAGCATTATTCACAGTAGCCAAGATATGGAAAAAAACTCAACTGTCCACTGACAGATAAATGGATAAAAAGTGATATGTGTGTGTGTGTGTGTGTGTGTGTGTATGTGTGTGTATACATACATAAATACACACACTGGAATATTATGCAGCCTTAAAAAAGAAGGAAACCCTACCATCTGAGACAACATGGATGGAGCTAGAAGACATTATGCTAAGTGAAATAAGTTAGTCACAAAAGGACAAACACTGCATTGCTTCATTTAAATGAAGTATGTAAAATAGGCAAACTTATAGACACATAAAACAGAATCATGATTGTCAGGGATGAGAGGAGGGTGAAATGAGGCATTGTTAAATGGTTATAAAGTTACAGTTATACACGATGAGTAAGTTCTAGAGATCTACTGTACAACACTGTGCCTATAACTAACAACATGGTATCATGCACTTAAAAATTTGTTAAGAAGGTAGATCTTATGTTATGTGTTCATACCACAAAAACAAAAAATTAAATGGACACAGGGAAACTTTTGTAGGTAAAGGACATGTTTATTACTTTGATGTGGTGATGGTTTCATGGGTATATGCATATGTCTAAACTCATCAAATTATATACACTAAATAAGTACAGTTTTTGGAATATCAATTATATCCAAATAGAGCTAAGGGGAAAATGATACCTGGGTCCCATCCCCCCAAATTATGATTGAATTGATCTGGTCAAGGCAATGGTATTTTTCTGTTTCCCTAATGATACTAATGCACAGCTGAGTTTGAGAATTATTCATTTAAAGCAATGAGAATTCTCATACAGTGTTAGTAGGATAAATTAATACAAGCACTCCAGAAATTAATGTGGCATTACTTGGTAAAGCTGAAGAAGCATACACGCCATAACCCAGTATTTATAAGACTAGAATCAAGGCTTCCCTGGTGGCACAGTGGTTAAGAATCCGCCTGCCAATGCAGGGGACATGGGTTCGATCCCTGGTCCGGGAAGACCCCACATGCCGTGGAGCAATTAGGCCCATGTGCCATAACTACTAAGCCTGTGCTCTAGATCCTGTGAGTCACAACTACTGAGCCCACACGCCACAACTACTGAAGCCCAAGCGCCTAGAGCCCATGCTCCGCAACAAGAGAAGCCACCGCAATGAGAAGCCCGTGCACCGCAACGAAGAGTAGCCCCCACTCAAACTAGAGAAAGCCTGTGCGCGACAACGAAGACCCAACGCAGCCCAAAATGCAATAAATAAATAAAAGTAAAAAAAAGACTAGAATCAGTCTCAAACTATAGTGTGCTATGGAATCACGTGGAGGGCTAGTTAAACAAAGATTTCTGGGCCCCACACATTTTGGTTTGATTCAGCAGGTCTGGGTTAGGGGTGGAGATTATCCTTTCCTAACCTGTACACAGATGATGTTGAAGCAATCACACTTTGAGAACTACTGATCTAGAGGAGCTCTTCAAAATTTGCACTGAGAGACGTGTATAAGAATATTCATGGCAATATTATTTGTACAGGCAGTCTTAATGATAATGGTAACAATAACAACAACAGTAATAAACAAAAACCTAGGAACAATCCAAATGTTCACTGACAGGATAATGGGGAAATGAATCATGGCGTATTCATACTATGGAACACTGTAGCATGGCAAAAATGGAAAAAAATAATAGCTACATACATCAAAATGGATGAATCTCAAAAAAAAAAGTGAGAAATCTAACAATATAACATGTATGCAGAATGAGTCTACTCATCCAAAGTTTTAAAAAAGGCAAAAACTAACCATATATTTTAGGGATATATATCCATATGTAATAAAAGCATAAAGAAAAGCATGAGATGATGAGCCCAATATTCAGAATAATGGCTTCTTCGGGAGTGAAGGAATAAATAATGGGCTTCACAGATATTGGTGATGTGGGCACATAGGCTTACATTTTATTAATGCTATGCTTTGAAGTGCATACATACAGCCAAATATTAGAAAAGTAATCCCAAATGATTTTTTGTAAAACTTACTTCAATCTTCTGCCCTCAGGTATTCTTGATCATTCTGGGAGAGTTCACATTGTTGCCTTAAAACTTTACAGTTTGGGACTTAGGCTTCTATTCATCTAATTCAATTCAATATTGATTTCTTCTGTTGAGCCAGTCAGGGACATTTTTCAGCTGCTCATCATTATCTAGATAATGACTCTTCACATTTGCAAAATCTAGACTTACTCCTCAGTTTACTTTTCCTCTATGGGCTAAGTAATGATCCCCAAGGCTTTAACTCATCTTGTTCAAACTTTTGATTTTTTTTTTAAGGAAAAATAATTGTTGGCTTTTGGCTGACTCTTTTCAAATATCCCATACATTTTCACATGGAGAACTGTCAACTGAGTTTAAAAAGAATGAGATAAGAGACAATGAGATGATTCTGAACAACTCTTACCCTTAGGCATTCATTTGTACCATAAACTGAGGGGAGCTAATCAAACAAAAATTGAAGAAATCCTATAACAAATCACAAACCTAGTTTTGTTTGAAATATTTCCCCCTTGAAGCAGTATTCAAATTATCTATTGAAAATAACCCATACAGTATTTTTGGCCTGCAGCACTGAGTTTCTAAACCTATAACAGTCTTCACTGTGATCCTCAAAAATTGATTGTTTTCCCAACTAGTGACATGTGTTAAACGTTTATTTATAAACATTCATTGAACCAAGTTTACCCCTACTCTGCCATCAAATGCAAAGCAATGGATTAGACTATATGTAGAGAGGATCTGGAATATATGCCAATGCCAAATTCCACAAAAATAAAATGATTACTCATCATAAATAAGACAACATATCAATATAGGGTGACCAAACATGTTTGTTATCCCATGCCTGGTTTTTTGCTGGTGAGGCAGAGCTTATCACTTTGGGGAATCTTGGCTTCACTTCAGATGCAGTCCTACTGTAAGCAGTCACTCCTACGTGGCTGCTCACTCCATCATCAACTAATTACCCATCCTCTGAAGGTCTGCCCTCTTTATGACACACAACCTATTAGAATCAACATTATGAAAATGACTATACTACCCAAAGCAATCTACAAATTCAATGCAATCCCTATCAAATTACCAATGGCATTTTTTACAGAACTAGAATAAAAAAATCTTAAAATTTGTATGGAGACACAAATAGCCAAAGCAGTCTTGAGGGAAAAAAATGGAGCTGGAGGAATCAGACTCCCTGACTTCAGACTATACTACAAACCTACAGTAATCAAGACTATATGGTACTGGCACAAAAACAGAAATGTAGATCAATGGAACAAGATAGAAAGCCCAGAGATAAACCCACGCACCTATGGTCAACTAATCTATGACAAAGGAGGCAAGGATATACAATGGAGAAAAGACAGTCTCTTCAATAAGTGGTGCTGGGAAAACTGGACAGCTACATGTAAAAGAATGAAATTAGAACACTCCCTAACACCATACACAAAAATAAACTCAGAATGGATTAAAGACCTAAATGTAAGACCGGACACTATAAAACTCTTAGAGGAAAACATAGGAAGAACACTCTGTAACATAAATCACAGAAAGATCTTTTTTGATCCACCTCCTAGAGTAATGGAAATAAAAACAAAAATAAACAAATGGGACCTAATGAAACTTCAAATCTTTTGCACAGCAAAGGAAACCATAAACAAGATGAAAGGACAACCCTCAGAATGGGAGAAACTATTTGCAAATGAAGCAACTGACAAAGGATTAATCTCCAAAATTTACAAGCAGTTCATGCAGCTCAATATTAAAAAAAACAAACAACCCAATCCAAAAATGGGCAGAAGACCTAAATAGACATTTCTCCAAAGAAGACATACAGATGGACAAGAAGCACATGGAAAGCTGCTCAAGATCACTAATTATCAGAGAAATGCAAATCAAAACTACAATGAGGTATCACCTCACACCAGTTAGAACGGGCATCATCAGAAAATCTACAAACAATAAATGCTGGAGAGGGTGTGGAGGAAAGGGAACCCTCTTGCACGGTTGGTGGGAATGTACGTGATACAGCCACTATGGAGAACAGTATGGAGGTTCCTTAAAAATCTAAAAAAAGAATTACCATATGATCCAGCAATCCCACTACTGGGCATATACCCAGAGAAAACCGTAATTCAAAAAGACACATGCACCTCAACGTTCACTGCAGCACTATTTACAATAGCCAGGTCATGGAAGCAACTTAAATGCCCATCAACAGACGAATGGATAAAGAAGATGTGGTACATATATACAGTGGAATGTTACTCAGCCATAAAAAGGAATGAAATTGGGTCATTTGTTGAGACGTGGATGGATCTAGAGACTGTCATACAGAGTGAAGTAAGTCAGAAAGAGAAAAACAAATATTGTATATTAACATATATATGTGGAACCTAGAAAAATGGTACAGATGAACCAGTTTGCAGGGCAGAAATTGAGATACAGATGTAGAGAACAAACATATGGACACCAAGGGGGGAAAGCGGCAGGGGGGTGGTGGTGGTGGTGTGCTGAATTAGGTGATTGGGATTGACATGTATACACTAATGTGTATAAAACTGATGACTAATAAGAACCTGCTGTATAAAAAAATAAATAAAACAAAATTCAAACAAAGAAACAAAAATTATATACATCATGGAACTTACACAAACTGAACCTAGTGCTTGCTCCCTTTGGATCTAATGTGCCAAAAACACTGTTTGCAGTGTTTAGATTAATGGAGACCACCAATATCCTTTGGCTGAATGACACTCCCTCCAAATAGCCAGTTGGGGCCCAGGAAAACTGCATAGACTAGGATAGTTTTCACCGCTCAGTGCAAAAGAATTTTCAGAGCAGAGTCATCTATGACAGAAATGTGTAGAAACACCTACTCATGACTCTATATAAGTATTGCTTGACACTGTATGGAATCCTTATGCTTATTTTCATAAAGACCTTTGGTTCAACAAAGGAGTTTGGGATGGTTCTTATAATTCTCGTAAACACTTGAGAGACAAACACAGATCTAAACATTCAAGAAGGGGAAATCTGTAAATCTGACACCAATCTTAGCATGGACTGCTCACCCCCTCAATATGGCCCTGCACAGAGGGTCAGTCTAACATTTTGACAATCTCTAATTTAAAATGCCACCAAATGACATGATAACAGAATGTTTATCATATAAACAGAACATAATACCATGTATCTGATTGGTTCTAAAAGAACTAAAAAATATTACTAAAACAGAGAATGCTTGTGACATAGTTCAGAATGTCAGCATCACATGCAAAGATCATTTTCAAAGACCATTACAAAAAACTATGAATACCATAGTACAAATGTGCAGATGAAGAATAAAGACAATGTTCAGTTTGGTATAGAAAGTAAGGAGTATTTCTAGGAGAAGGTGAGTTTTAAGTCATGTTTTGAAAGATATGAAAGACACTTAAAGGATGCAAAGGCATGGAGAAAAGCAAAGACAAGTCATGTACAGATTATTCAAAATCAAGACTGAGAAATTCAACAAATCTTTGAAATTAACTAGAGATCCCCTACAGTATTTAAAACAAGCAACCAACCAGAAACAGATGGCAATCACTGCTATTGCTTCTTAACGAAGAAAATGAATTGGTGGAGGAAAAAGAAAATCGAGTTGAATCAAGTTAAGATGCACTGGATTGGAGGCAGCCTAGAGACAAAAAGATTAGCTAGGAAACAAAAGCAATAAAATGACTGAAGTGATGAGAGATAAGCCTAGTCCTGTGGGAATGGGAGGTAAGAGTGGCTCTAATGAATCTTCAGTCAAAGGATCAGTAAGAATGCATGATGAGCTGGGATGAGTCTCAGGCAGAGTCAAAGAAGAGAGAAGGGATGAAAAGAATTCCAGGAGATAAGGAAAGGAGGTCTTTAGTTGGGGTATAGAACAAGAAGATGAGTTCTTTTGGGGAATGCTCTTTCAAGGGATGGTTGAACGTTTAAGTCAAGAGTTAATTATCTTTACTAAATGGCTAGAAAAGGTGAAAGAGTAGGGCTAAGTAGACATCCAAGGGACTTGTCCGTATTTGTGTTCTATTTGTTTAGTGTTTTACCAGTTTACACATACGCTCATATTGAATTGTTATAATAACCCAGTTTTGGAAGTACACACATCCCCCCTTGTATATGCAAGAAATTTAAGGTTAAAAGAAGATAAGTGACTTGTTCAGGGTTGCAAAGGGTTTAAGTGACTAAAACCCAACATAATGTTTTTTTTCCCCACTATACTGAGAGTGGTATTTTAAGAATAAACCACTGAAGAGTAGAAAGTCCGAGGAGATGATGTAGCAATTAGTCACACACTCAAGGAAAATAAGGAGACACTTTATTTACTTTTCCTGAGAAGCAAGTAATTTTTCAACTCTATTCAACTATATACATTTAAGAAAAATTATAAAATGAAGGCCAAAATATTTACTCTTATTTATCTCAGAGAGCTGAAAGACTTCATTTCATTAAAAGGGGCCATCGCTTTGAATCCTTCATATGGGATAAAATAAATGATGGTCTTATTAGTATTTGAACTACACTTTCATTTTACTAAAATGCTGCTTATTAATGCGGAAATGAAATCCTATGCCCCTTATATTGCATTAAGTAAAATTAAGTCTTTATTTCTTGGCACCTAATTATACATTTCACGACACAAACAATAATGAATGTCAATGAAGACATTTATAATGTCTTCTAATACTGGAAGAAAATATTTTCAACAATAATTTAATTTCCACTCTGACTTCCGATGATAGATATTGCATGAACTCTTTAATTAGTAAACTTTTTGTGGCTACTTTTTATTCCTGTCCAACCTCCTCACTCATCTGCATATCACAACAGGGAAAAACACAGACCAAACAACAGGAGAAAAAAAAAAAGAAATCAATGAACTGGGCATCACATGAACTGAGTTGTGATCCCAGATTGGCTGTGCGATATAAACTTCTTTGAGCCTCAGTTTCTCCTTCCATGAAATAAGGGAAATGAATAAGATAATTTATAAAGTTAATTTTAGCATTAACTTTTGATGGTCTCTAATTCCATGATCGAGACACAAAGGCAAAATTAAATTTGAGTACAATGTGTACAGTCTGGAAGACAATGAGGTATTCTAGCAAATACCTTATAGAAGACAGGTTCCACAATTGGAAGAGAAGGAAAAATAAGATATTTTAAACATTCCATCATGTAGAATTCTCTGTATCATATCTGCTCTCACTCATGCTTTCTTACCATTCCTAGGAGGTTATCTTGCTTGCAAACTTTCACGTAAAGCCACAACTCAGCATGTTACACCCATCTAACAAGTCTCCCCTTTCCTTGCTGTCATAAAGCAATCCCACCTTCCTATTTCTGGCCAACCCAAAACTCTTGAGGCCATGCACTGTCATTAGCACTGTCTGTTGGCACTGTCATCTAAGCTTATTTAGCCCCTAAACTTTTAATGTCTTTTGTGATTCTTTATTAGAACAAATACTCAAAGTAGCTATTAAATTATAAGCAATTATTTGGAATGTATCACAACATTTCTGATTAACTCTTTAATGTGACAAATTCTTCTACACCAAAACTTTAAAACAAGGTCATGTTCTCAATTTCAGGTACTTTGATTTTTATAAAATATTGTTTACTAATATTCAAACTAAAATATACAATTTCATTCACAATAGATATTGGTAATTTCATAAAGCCATGATTTCATATATATTGGCATATATTTTAAATGATTCTAAGTATGAAATATATGATTCTAATACTACCCAACGTACTAAAATAAAATACTCCTAAACAAATAAAACACAAATATAAAAATGCCAGGCATTTATCTAAAACATTTTCAGATCATTTGCCCTAAGGACCTCAAATTATGATAGCCTTATCTCATGCTTAAGGATAGTACAAACATTGAAAGCTAAATTTTACGACATGAAGACATGAATAACTTATAATAATATAAATTCAACAACAGTAAAAACTGTGGGAAACAATTGGTGGATAAAATTTTGTTTCATTAATTCAAGTGGAATACTAAAAATCTACAAAACACTTTAAAAATGTTAAAAGGTTTTGATAACATCTGAGAGTCCCCAGTCTCACATCTGCGAGTCCCCCAGTCGGCTCCATCAACCAATTCTATCTTAATTCAAGTATATTTGTCTACTTTAAAGTCTACATTTACCTTTGCAGCATGCAAATGAACAGAACTACAGAATAAGGAATGTGATATAAAGGATCAAAGAGGTTGAAGTGAGGCTTCTGAATTATCCTCTCAAAAATGGTAGACTATTCCTGGAGATTTCCTTTGTCCGTATTTGATGTCTCTGTTTCTGAGATTCCAGACAGTGCATAGTAAGCAAGACGCCCCAGGAGAATTATCACCCTGCTGAGATTCTTTCTATTAACATAGAAAACTAAGCACTGACTATTCAACTAAACGTTTTGCAGGAGGATGTTTGGAATAAAAAGGAAACCTAACTGAACTGATCCCACTCACTTCAAAAGTCATTTGTTGTATCCTTACCTTGTAACCAGCACTGTGCTAAGGGGATTTTCACGTATGTTTAACTTAATCCTAATAACAGACTCATCACCTCTTTAGAGGATAAAGACAACATGCCCAGAGAGGCTAGGTAACTTTCTCAGGTTCACATGGCTGGCAAGTGGCAGAGTTGGGATTCGGACCCAGCTTTTTGACTCTAAACTGAAAGTTGTTATCACTATAGTATTTGCCTTACCTATATGACATATTTTAAACAAAAATAAACATAAGGTTTTTTAAATGGTGTAAAGTGAACTGTTCAACACTATTGAGTTGTTAATGTAAAACAACAACAATCAAAAAACCCATCTAGTACATGATAAAGGAAAAAAAATCAAATCACACTAATAGAATTGTCTGTATTCACCACTGAAAAATAATTAAGGCCTATATTTTAAACAATACTTGATATTTGCAATTTAATGATAATGTATTCTATCAGAATTTGAACTTAACATGAACACTTTACATTCCTGGGAAAGAGATTTTTTTAAACACATGGAATCAAGTTTTGGTTTTGCCTATAATAATCAAATGTCCAAAATCTCTGTCATGAGGGTTTCCACTGAACATAAAAAATAAAAGCAAATGATTGGAAGCTTATTATATTCTGAAATTTTACTACCTGTATTTCAGAAATAAAAATAATTCTTCAGACAGTTCTAACCAGGGACAATTTTGCCCACTCGGGCACATGGGTCAATGTCTGAGGCATTTTTGGTTGTCACAACTGGTGGGCTGCAACTAGTAGGCAGAGGTTAAGGGTACTGCTCAACATCTGACAATTTACAGGACAGCACTCCACAAAAAAGAATTAAGTCCTGCCTTAAGCATATGCTTTCAGCACTTGTCAAATAATTTAAAATTTATTTATTGTGTAATATTTAAGACAAACAAAAATATATACATAATATAATGACTCTATGTGCCTACCACTGAGCTTAAGAAATAAAGAGCATTCAGTCTCTCTTGTGTACTCCTTCCTGACTGCCTCTCAAAAATATTTTGTAAAGAGATTAAAATACCCATCATGTTATATCTATATTACACTGTGTTAAAGTATGCCATAGCATGTTAACTACACTCTATTATGTTAAATTATACTGTAACTATCATATGACTTTACTAGACTTGAAGACTAGGTACCGTTCTTCTTTACATAGGAGATCTAGAATTATAATAGAGCATTGAAAAAAACAATATGGTAAGTAAATATTTATTCCTTGTATACAGAAAAGGATGTTTTGATTACCTACTGAATGCACAAAAGAGGAAGTGGTTTTTATAGATATAATCAATTACAAAGGTGTTATACTTCATTAAATATATGACTGGCCAACGATCTTTGGATTCAAAGAAAATTAATACAGTAAAAAAAGAGTAGGAAGATAGTAGGAAAAAACAGTGTAATTGTTCTCCATCTCTGTTAGTTTAATTGAGGGCATTGGCAACTGGGCACTCTGCACTGCAATTCTCTTGGGCTGAGAGACTTCGGCTTTTTGTCCAGAGGTAGCCTTATAGCTACAAGTTAGAGTAGGGGAGGTTGGGTCTAACCTTGCTTCTCATTTCCTAATTCAGGGTTCTGGAAGTTTAAGGAAAATAAGGGCACTTTCCAATTGCAATTGGAATTGCAAGGGAATTCCTAGTCAACCCCAAACATCATCTCACATCAATAGACTCAGTGTATCTGTAGTATGAAAGGGCCAGAATTTTAATGAAGTTCTACCATGGCTTAAAGTCTACAAGGCCACATAAAATATGATCTCTGAGGCCACATTTTGCTCAACTATTAATAAGACCTATGCTTTGTTCAAAGTATAAATAGGCTAATTTTTTTTTGCCTTTTTAAAATACGGTTTGCAGTCTGACTAGTACAAGAAAAATTAATGAATTGTTTAAAGCTACCTCTTCTTTCTTTGGGAAACAGTCTGGTATCAATTGTGGAAAACAGCACAACCAGTAATGGTGACAATTGAAATACCGGTATTAATCAACAATAGACATAGAGGGGATGAAAATAAATAGTCATCACATTTGCTTGGAATAGGTGTGATTTTACCAACATACTGCAAGTAGCAAACAAGGGCCAAAGAAAGCTTCAGTGAAAGAAGGGTAAAGAAAAAAATAAAAATTACTCAACTAACCAGTTAGAAGCAAAAGATGAAAAAGAACAGCAGCTCACAGATACAAGTATTTTAAGATTACAATAGCATGACATAAAGTAACTATTTATTCCTCCATGATGAGAAATGGGAAAGAAATGTTTTGTGATTGTTGCCGTCATTGCTAATGTTTCATTTTCCCTAAAGAACTATGAAAAGGAACATGGTGAATACAAGTTGTTATTTCAGACAAAAATGTTTTCAAATTCTACAATACTAATGCCATTATAGCCTTAATTGATATACTTGTAGTCTTCTAAAGTCATCAACCCTTGTAAAGTGCATGTACACATGCAGAATCACAAGCCTGCATAAAATACAGATGGTCGATAACCACGTAAATAGATCAATGATTACAAAGATGGATTGAGGAGACAAAAACGAGCTCTACTATTACACATGCATGAATTTCCTGACTATAAGAATAATTATACTCTAGAACTGGTTAATTGAGAAAGTTGAACAATCTTTTTCCCCCGCAGAATCGATAGATACCCATCTATCTTTGATGACTTAGGAGGAGCATTGCCTGGAATCAGGGGAATGGATTGTATGACCTTTGCTCCACTCTCATCATTTTGTCAGGACCCAACAATAAGTTCTATAAATCATAAAATCTGTTTTGAGACATAAAATAACATTTGAAAACATAATCATGTGGTTACCTGTAGACCCCTACACACTGGGTTCAGAGTTGGATACTTGAATGGGTTTCAGAAAAGTAACAGAGCCAGCATAAATGGAAACTATCTGGGGAAGAAAAAGCCAGCTGGAATATTCCCGTGCATGTGAATGCAGCTCTTTTGTCCCTTTCCTGTTTGTCCATTTCTGTTCCCCTCTAACCTTAAAAGAACCTAATTATAGGAATGAGATCACTAAACTATTGAAACTAACTCCTGACTTACACTCTCCTGAATGCACACCATGCCTTGTCTAACCTGTTGATTCCTTTCCTAAAGAGGAGTAAGAATGTAGAATTAAGCAGGCAGCCCCCTTAGCAATCTTGCAGGCAGATCACGCAGGCAAAATAACAAAATAAGAGAGTCAGCCAGTCTGCATGCAATGGAGAATGATGCAGAACTCAACCTCCTGCCTCGATGATTCACTGAGATTCTCCCCCACTGCCATTTCTCCCTTTAAAAACTGTCATGGCTTAGCAGAATCTTCAGAGTTGGTCTCTGGATACAAGTCCACCTTCTCCCCAGATTGCCAGCTTTTCTGATCAAAGCACCCTTCCTTTCTACCAACACTTGCCTCTCGAATTATTGGCTTATGAGCGGCGAGCAGCTAAACCTGAGCTCAGTAACACATGTATCACAGAAAGACATCTGTGGAGGTATTTCTGTAGTTTCCAGGTAAGAAGGAGATACCCTAGGGCTATATTTCACCAAGGGAGAATTATTTAGAATGATTAGGACCCTTTACACAAAAAATAATTTATTTAAATGAAAGAAAAGAAGAAAGGAAAGGGGGGGGAAGAAGGAAAGAAAGAAGGAGGGAAGTGAGACAGAGTAGGAAAAAGGGAGGGAGGGAGGGAGGAAAGGAAGGAAAATTCAGAGAAAACAAAGCAGGTGGAAGGGGAGCAGAAAATATTATACTGGACAGTTGCATGCCCAACAGGAATGCATCTGTCCCTTAAAAATAAGGGCAACAGAGACCAACAGACAATAAATAGAACATTTGCTTAAGGAATACAGGTGTCTAGTAAATAGTGTGGATTGTTTGAAGAAAGAACTGCAAGAAAATAACTACTTTAAGTAAGACACTACAATTCAGGATATCAAGAGAGGTATCTTTTCCCCTGATATCATTCTCTTATTCATCACTATTCAAAACTCTCTCCAGTGCTAGCTTTTGTGATGCACCAAAGAACCTGGCACTCCCTCTGATATGCTGGCTCCCTTTGTTCTGATTTCTCTAACAACATCCATCCCCTCAACCTGTGTGGTCTCCAGAAATGTGGACCTTAACGTTCCAATGGTCACTTTTTTCACTAAAAACCTCAAGAATTTCTCTGGTCTTTAAACTAGAACAATCACTTCTTTGCAAATGATTCCCCAAATCCTTAATTTCAGTCATCATCTCTATTCTGACTTCCAACACATATTCTCATGCAATGTATCCATAAAAATTTTCTCCTCTATCCTGGAAGTATTTTCTCCCACATGATTTGCCTCTTTTTATTAGTAGTACAACCATTCTCTCTATCACCAAGACTTTTCGATGAATCTTTTCTTTGTAACTTCTTATTCATCCACCTTTCCTCTTTTTTTCTCTGCCCACAATGTATTTCAGGGCTTCATTGTACCTTATACTTGTTTTTCTGTTTTTGTTTTTGTTTTTTTTCAGCCATGCCACATGGCTTTGCAGGATCTTAGTTCCCTGACCAGGGATTGCACCCAGGCCCTCAGCAGTGAAAGCATGGAGTCCTAACCACTGGACTGCCAGGAAATTCCCCTATACCTTATACTTGAAATTACAATTATCTCCCTCTCTCTAATCTCTTTTCACAAAGCCATTTGGCATACTGCAGCTACAGAAATCTTCCTAAACACACATGTGAACATGTCCAAATCCAATAGCTTGGCATTCAAATTATCTACCAGGGGTCAAAAAGCCTGATGCTTATAGGGACTAGGAATAAATCAGAGTGGGTAAAATGTAGTGGGGGGTGGTAGGGCCTGTGGCAAATGGGACAGTATGTAACACTCAAATTCTACCATTTAAGCACTACAAAGGCCAAAGAAAACATATTGTGGGTCACTAATTTGTGATCTCTATGCCTCAAGAGTATGACCCCAACAAATCTTTTACATGCTCTTTCTCATTGCCACCCTACATGACTTCTGAGGCATAGCAGAATATAAATATTTTCCTTTAGATGCTCAAGCCTTTGCCCACTATTCCCTTTTCCTAGCCCTCTCTAACTGAGCCCTAATATTGTTGCAAAGTCCAATTTAAGTTACACTTCTCCCAAAAAACCACTGTAACCACAGGCCACCCAAACCTACAGCTCCCCTTCTGTGAGCCTCTGTACTAGTTTCTTTCTTTTTTTATTAGATTTTATTTTTTAGAGCAGTTTTAGTTTTACAGCAAAACTGAGCAGCAAAATACAGAGAATTCCCATGTATTTCCTGCCCTTATACACGTATAGCCTCACCAACTATCAAGACCCTCCCCACTAAAATGCTACATTTGTAACAACTGATGAATGTACAGTGACACATCAATATTGCCTAAAGTCCGCAGTTTACATTAGGGTTCACTCTTCCTTTTGTACATTCTATGGGATTTTAACAAATGTATGACATGTATCCACAATTATATTACCACACAGTATAGTTAGTTTCACTGCCCTAAAAATCCTCTGTGCTCTGCGTATTCATCCCTCCCCCCCACTAATGCCTGGTAACCACTGATCGTTTTACTGTCTTGCAATATTTTTAAGGGAAACTTCTAAGTCATGTAACTGGGAAACATTTTCTTTTTAAAATGTTTTTCCAGTTTTATTAAGATATATAACATTGTGAAAGTTTAAGATGTAAAATGTGATTATTTGATATATGCATATACTGCAAAATGATTATCAGAATAAGGTTCCTTTAAACACCCATCACATATACAATGGAATATTACTCAGCCATAAAAAGAAATGAAATTGGGTTATTTGTAATGAGGTGGATGGACTTACAGTCTGTCATACAGAGTGAAGTAAGTCAGAAAGAGGAAAACAAATACAGTATGCTAACACATATATATGGAACCTAAAAAAAACAAAAATGGTCATGAAGAACCTAGGGGCAGGACGGGAATAAAGACGCAGACCTACTAGAGAGTGGACTTGAGGACACAGGGAGGGGGAAGGGTAAGCTGGGACAAAGTGAGAGAGTGGCATGGACATACATACACTATCAAAGTAAAATAGATAGCTAGTGGGAAGCAGCTGCATAGCACAGGGAAATCAGCTTGGTGCTCTGTGACCACCTAGAGGGGTGGGATAGGGAGGGTGGGAGGGAGGGAGACGTAAGAGGGAAGAGATATGGGAACATATGTATATGTACAACTGATTCACTTTGTTATAAAGCAGAAACTAACACACCATTGTAAAGCAATTATACTCCAATAAAGATGTTAAAAAAAAAAAAAAAGCACCCATCACAACACATAGTCATAATTTTTCTTTATTCTGGCAAGGACTTTTAAGACTTACTTACTCTCTTAGCAACTTTCAAATATACAGTACAGTACTATTAACTATAGTCACCATGGTGTACATTACATCCCCAGAACTTATTCATTTTATAGCTGGGATTTTGTACCCTTGAGCCAGTTTCATCCATTCTCAGCCAGTTTCTTCCCTCCACCCTTGGCAAACAAACAACAACCTACTCTGTTCCTATGAGTCTGGTTTGTCTTAATTCCACGTATAGGTGTTACCCCACAGTATTTGTTTTTGCCTGACATATTTCATTTAGCATAATGTCCTCAAAGTCCATCCATGTTGTCACATATCACAGGATTTCCTTCTTTTTAAAATCTGAATAATATTCCTGTGTGTGTGTGTGTGTGTGTATGTATACATACATACATACATCACAACTTTATCCACACATCGTCAATGGACACCTAGGTTGTTTGCATGCTTTAGCTATTGTTAAAAAAAAAATGCTGCAATGAACATGGACATTTGGATCTCTCTTTGATATGGTGAGAGGTTTTTAAATACTGTTTCAATCTCCTTAGTCATTACTGATGTGTTCATATTTTCTATTTCTTCATGATTCATTCTTGGTAAGTTGTATGTCACTAGGCATTTATTCATTTCTTCAATTAGTTGGTATCTAACTGTTTATAATAGTCTCTTATGATCTGTTGTATTTCTTTGATATGGGTTGCAATGTCTCCTCTTTCATTATGATTGTATTTATCTGAGTCTTCTCCCTTTTTTTCTTGGTCTAGCTAATGGTTTGTCAAATTTACCTTTTCAAATAATTACCTCTTAGTTTCATTATCTTTTCTATTGTCTTTTACTCTCATTTATTTCTGCTCTAGTCTTTATTATTTCCTCCCTTCTACTAACTTTGGGATTAGTTTTTGCTTATTTCCTTGAGGAGAAAAGTTAGGTTGTTTGAGATCTTTCTTTCTTCTTGATGTGTTTATCCCTACAAACTTGCCAGTTAGAATTGCTTATTTTTCCCCATCCAATAATTTCTGGTATGTTGTGTTTCCATTTTGATTTGTCTCAAGGTATTTCTTTATTTCTTCTTTTTTCCTTCTTTGATCCATTAGTTGTTCAGGAATGTTATGTTTAATTTTCAAATTTCTATGCATTTTCCACCTTTCCTCCTGTTATTGATTTCTAGTTCTATGTCACTGTGGTCAGAAAAGATATGTGATACAATTTCAATCTTCTTAAATTTGCTATCTATTAACTATCATATGATCTATCTTGGAGAATGTTTAATGTGTACTTGAAAAGAATGTAGTCTGCCGCTGTCGGATGAAATGTTCTGTATATGTCTGTTAGGTTCATTAAGTCGTAGTGTTGCTCAAATCCACTGTTCACTTATTGATTCTCTGTATGGAGATAATTGTTTAAAGTGGGGTTCTAAAGTCCTCATCTGTTACTTTATTGTTGTTTATTTCTCCTTTTAGCCCTTGTTTTAGTTCTATTAGTATTTACTTTATATATTTAGATGTTCCGATGTTGGATGCATAAATATTTACAATTGTTACACCTTCTTGATGAACTGACCATTCTGTCATTACATAATGACTGTCTTTGTCTGTTTTGACCATTTTTTTGCTTAATGTCTATTTTGTCTGTTATAAGTATCACAACCCTTGCTTTCTTTTGGTTACTATTTGCTTGAAGTATCTTTTTCCATCCCTTCAATCTCAAGCTATGTGTGTACTTAAAGCTAAAGTGAGTCTCTTATAGACAGCATATCTTTTAATCTTGTTTTTATATATTCAGGCTATTCTATGTCTTCTGATTGGAGATTTTAATACTTTTATCTTTAAAGTAATTGTTGATAGGTAGGAACTTGCTTTTGCCTTTTGTTAATTGTTTTCTGAATGTTTTGTTCCTTGTTTCTTCTAATGTTCTCATCCTTTGAGATTTGAGTACTTTTTGTGGCAGTATGCTTTGACTCCTTTATCATAAACTTTTGTGTATCTACTATAGGCTTTTCCTTTGTGGTTACCATGAGGCTTACATAAAATATATTTATAACATCCTAATTTAAACTGATAACAACTTAATTTCAATAGCATACTAAACTTTATAATTTTACTTCTTGCCCCCCCTCACAGTTTACATTATTTTAGGTTACAATTTACACATTTTATAATGTGTACCTAATAACAGATTATTGAAGTTATGATTATTTTTAATACATTTGTTTTTTTTTAACTTTTAAACTAGAGTTGTAAGTGAATAATGCAACACCATTATAATATTAGAGAATCTGACTTTGGCTACATATTTACCATCACCAGTGAGTTTTACACATTCACATGTTTTTACAGTTTAAATTAGCATCTTTTCATGTTAGCATGAAAAACACCATTTAGTATTTCTAGTGATGATGAACTCCTTCAGCTTTGTTTGTTTGAGAAAATATTTATCTTTTCTTCATTTCTAAAGGACAGCTTTTCTGGGTAGAGTGGTCTTGGTTGACAGGTGTTTTGTTTGTTTGTTTGTTTGTTTTCTTTCAATATTTTGAATATATCATTCCACATTTTCCTGGCCTGTAATATTTCTTTTGAGAAATTCACTGATAGTCCTGTAGGCTTTCTTCACTCTTTTTCATTCTTTTTCCTTTTTCCTCCTATGACTGGATAATTTCAAATGGCCTACCTTCCAGGTCACTTGTCTCTCTTCTGCTTGATCAAGTGTGATATTGAATCTCTCTATTGAATTTTTCAGTTCAGTCATTGTATTACTCAGCTCTAGGATTTCTGTTTGTTTGTGTGTTTTTTTGATGGTCACTTTTCCTTTGTTCAACTTCTCATTTTGTTTATGCATTGTTTTCCCAATTTTGTTTAGTTGTCTTTCTGTGTACTCCTATAGTCCACTGAACTTCTTTAAGAGGATTATTCTTAATTATTTTTCAGAAAGTTCACAGATCTCCATTTCTTTAGGGTCAGTTATTGGAGTCCTATTAGTTTCCTTTGGTGGTGTCATTTTTACCTGATTCTTTGTGATTCTTGACTCCTTGCATTAGTACCTGCACATCTGAGTAAGTGGTCTTCTTTCCCAGAATTTATGTTTGCTATCACAGGGTAAGACCTTCACTCATCAGCCCAACCTGGGGTACTAGATGAGTCAGCTGGAGCATTTTTTGGCAATTAGGGCTTGCTATTGGAGTCCCTAGTTGGATGACGCTATTGCCCAGTATCTGAGGTCAGAGGGGGTGCCACTGGTTGAGCTCCATCATTGGGTGGAACTGCTGGCTGAGCTCCACATTCAAGCAGGGCTACTGCGTGGATGCTCAGATTGAGTGGGGCTACTGACTGTGCTCTGTGGTCAGGTGGGGTCACTAACTGGGTTCTGTAATCACCTCTGGTCAGGTGAGGTGACAGGCTGTGTTCCCTGGTAGGGTGGTGCTACTGGTTGGCAAGTGGGCAGGGCTATGAATGGGCTTTGCAATTGCTCCTGGTCAGCTGAGGTCTCGGGCTGTGCTCCTTGAGTGAATGGCACTGCTGGCTGGACTATGTTCAGTTGGAGCTGCAGGCTGTGCTCTGTCATCAAGTAGGGCTTCAGACTGTGCCCGAATGTTGCACAGGGCTGCAGGCTGGGCCTCACGACCTGGTAGGCTACTGGCTATGCTCTGACTGGGCTCTCTGGTGGTGAGGGACTTCCAATTGTATCCTGCAGTTGGGTGGGGCTAGGGACTGTGCTCTGTGGTTAGGTACGGTCACTGTCTAGGGTCCCTTATCAGGTGAAGCAACAGGTTATGCTCCACAATTGGGCAGGGTAACTGGCTGGGTTCTCTGCTTGGGTGAGGCTGCAGGCCTGGACAAGGCTAGATGTTCAGCAATCAGGCAGGGTCATAGATTGTACTCTGCTGTTGGGTGGGGTTATAGTCTGGACTCCGTGGCTCAGTGTTACTGTAGACTGGGCTCTGAGACTATCCAGGGCCACTCTTCAAGCTCCCTGGTTATGTGGAGCCAAAGAGTATGCTTAACAGTTGGGCAAGGCTGCTTGCTTGGCTCTCTGACCAAGCAGGGCTATAGCATGGGTTCCACAGTGGCGTGGGTTCTCAGGCTAGGCTACTTGGCCAGGTAAGACTAGAGGCTATGCTCAGCAGTTACACAGGGCTGCAAATCTGCTTTCCAGCCCAGGCAGGACAGCACAACAAGCTGCATGGCTAGCACAGCCCATTGACCAGGCACCTAAATCAGGCAGAACTGTCCACCGAACTCTCTAGCCAGATGGGGCCACCAGTTTGGCTCTGAAGATGGGCAGAGCCACTGGCTGGGATCTCTGCTTGGGCACTGCTACAAGCAGAAATGCAGTCTGCCAAGATCTAAGTGCTGTTGCTGTAAGCCCCACCTCAGCTTCTCCACCTCTATCTGATCTCCAGTGGTTGAGCCCCACAGATTCCCCCAGTTATCTCTATGCAGTGTGGCCCAAATGGTCCTTCTGGGAAGCGTCCCACAATGCTGGGGGAGCTAGACGTCCACCTAGGGCTCTCTTTTTCCAGTGAAGAAACTATAGGCCCAGGGGGCCCTCTCGGTGCAGTGCTGTGCCAGTCTGGAGAGGGGCAATGTGGTCAGAATGTAGCTGATCCTCTCACCCTTCTAATGTACTTCTTAGTCTGCCATCTCGATTGGCAAACTTTTCTGGACTAGTTTCTATCCTCTTTGTTTTTGCCATGAACTCTTTAACACCAGCTTACGGATCCCTTCTCAGAATAAAGTAAAATACATAAAATTACAAAAGAAACCAATTATATTGAAATAGTTATCAAGATATTTAAGAAAATAAATTGTAATATAATAATAGATGTGCTTCTTGATTAAAGCATTAAAAAATAAGATCTAGTGGCAGCTTTAATAACTAGTGTAATTTTGAAGTAGTAATGACTATAAACAATATTTCAAGATATCTGCCACAAATTTAATGTGATAGGAAAACATTTATTATTTCTATTAGTGACAAAGTTAGAGGTACTGTTAATACTACTTTGGTCTGTTGCCTATATTGTTAATCAGATGAAATACTAAATATTAGTTAGCAGGTAAAGAAAATAAAGAAGCCGTATTTTTCACATCTAAGTTCAGGAGCCCCTGAATTCTCTCCATGGGTCTCCCAGGGGCCTTTGGACCCCTGGTTAAAAAGCCCTGCTTTTTACATATCTTTGTAATTATTCTGCAGCAATTTTATACTGCCTTCTACGTTAATCATCTTTTTTCTGCTTAGGCTTTGTGAATATGACCATAATCTCCCTACCAACATGAATTTCCTCAGCATTTAAGAATCATTTGCATGCACTGATGTTCTAAAATAGAATATACTGTTATTTTTCCTTCAACACTTGAACCACTTTTTTAAAACTGCTAATTTCTTTTTCTTTTGGTCAATGTTCTATATGTAAATGTGCCTACAAATATTTCATTTTTACCACTGATGTCCTAAAAACACTGGTCTTAGAGTTTTCTCTCAGTAGATCAAATTAAATTACACTAAAGCAGATTTTCAAAGCTGAAATAATAACTCCAAGAATCACCTAAATTTAGTACACATTATTTGGAACTAACTCATAATTGCATATATTAGAAGCTCCTCAACAATCTCAGGATATGGTGTACTTTTTAAGTGTTTCTATGTGTTCTTGTAAGTATTTTAGGACCTTTCAACTTCTTCCATATAGTGAATTTGACTTCTAGCTTCAATTTAGATATTTTGAAATAAAGGAGACATTAATATTTTTATTAATAACCTTAAATTTGGGGCTCTCTTTTGCTGATTAAATTAACATTTGAGGGTTTGTTTTTGTTTTGTTTTGTTTTGTTAGTAAAGGATTTATCCTGACAAATAACTAAAATCTATTAGTTGTCTGGCAGGAAAGAGCTTATTGACCCATACTGGTGTTAATTCAAGTCTCTGGGAAGCAATGTGTCCTTAATTGTTTTTTGTTGTTTTTGTTGTTATGAGGAGACAACCATGCCACATGAGCAATAAACTATGATTATGCATGGATGGAGTTTAGCACTGTAATCAAATAGAACTTACAACAAAGTTAATCTGATGATACATATTTAATGCTATGCATTATCAATGTGCTACATGGTAATTAGTCATAAATGGTAAACAGCTCCTTTGAATGGCAAATTGATGTTACTTTTGCATCACTGAAGCAAACCCTTTCTAGGATGGGAGGGAGAAAGGCAGTGGTGATCTAGTCTTTTCTCTGGCCTGAGGGAAGCAGTCTCCTTTGGGTACTTGAAAATCAAATGATTGTTTCTACCCAGGACCTTCCTCCTTACTAGAAGATACTCAGACATTGGATTTGTCTGCATAAACGCAATATTAACTTTCATAACTCAGATGAGTTATTCACAATTTGTGCCTTGTACCCAAGCAGCACAATTCCAATCATGCATACTATTAAATTACATGTTAAATTGTTTTCTCCTACAAGCAGAAGTAAGAAAATGAGTTTTGATTGAGAAGGGTAAGGAATGAGAAGAAATTTTAGAGTATCTGGCATCGAGGAGGAAGGCAAGCCAGCTTGGAAAAAAGTCTTCAGTGGCCTGCTTTAAACAAAAGGAACGCACAAAATTGTTGGGGCAAAGGATGCAAGTGATCAAACACACAGAGATGTGAAAAAGAGAAAGATACAGGCTTAGAAAAGGGAATGGATGTCTAGAAAAGAGGAAGAGATGAGACAGAAAAAGGTTAACCCACCCCCAGCAAACAGGAAATGCACGGAAGCAATGGGTATTAACACTCACAGAAGGAAACTGGCAGGATCTACACTTTGTGGTTCTCCTTCACTCACCTTCCGAGATTTAGCATAATAATGTGATTTCACAAGCAGTCCTTTTGACTGCATAGTGGATAAGATTAAACCAACTGAGTTCAATAATTTAGACATAATTTACTGCCTTCTCCAAATTGAAAGCAATTCCTTCCTCCCAACTGGACCAGGCAATTTAAAGAGAGAAACAAATATGTATCGTTTATGCTACAAAATCAAGTGAAACAGAAAAAAAAAAAAAAAAAAATCCCACGTAATACATTTCTATACATACATTTTTAAAGCTTGTTGAATATTAGAGGGCCATTCATAAGTGAGACTCCTTCTGTTTCTTACATTCCCTAAAGAGCTGAAAACATGACTTAAAAAATAATAAATGCTTTTAATGTTACTGGTAAATAAATATCACAGTAGCATTCTGCATATTACACTCTTTTTTATTTACTAAGGCATGTGAAGGAAAAGCTACAGTTTTAATGGGCAAAATAAATGCCTACATTGATTAATTCTTCAAAATATGGTTCTCTTTTACTAAAATCTGCTTATACAGAAAAGACTAGAAAGCTTCAACTACTGAATAGGAGTCAGATGTTTGTTTGCCTTTTTGTACTTTAAAATGAAACTGTCCAACTGGATAAAAAGAGGGAGAACTAAGTCACATTTAGGCTTCTTAACTTGCTCATTCTGACTACTGTGCAAAGAATCACGGGACTAAGGCAGGCAGGACAAATGTGATCAGCTCTCCATTTCAACTCAGAGAACTCTGGACCTGGCTAGCTGGACAAAGAAAACACATTTTTCAAAAAACTTTTCCACAAGGGAATTTCTTAGCACAGTGTAACTTTTGTTGAGGTTAATAAAGTTGTGTCATGATAATAAAGAGCCTACACAAACTCATTAACTCTTAGTCCTACAGGGTAAACTGTAATGCAAGCCTACACTACACAATGGAGAAACTTCTATATAGACACAGCCTGCTCAAATGGCAGACAATGGTGCTCTGAGATTTAGAGACAGTCTAAGGGAGGTATAACAAAATTGCTACAGCATAAACTACTCAGTCTTCTTAAAATCAAAGCAAGCCACGTGGCTCAAAAACAAACAACAAAAAACCTGCAATGACTATGCCCATCCATGAAATATCTTGCAGTTCTTCCTTCCAAAAATTAAACCAGACAGGGTCAAACATATGAAGAATTCTAAGAATTAGATCTAATAGAGTGCTTTATTCTACCAAGCAGTTTATTTGGTGTAATCCTCACAGTGACCTAGTAATGTCAGATGAGAAGATAGGGCTTTAGCAAACTGACACAGTTTGCCCATAGGAGGCAGAATAATAGAATAAAAAGAGCAATGGCTTTAGAGTCTTGATAGGCTTTGTTCTGAGTCTCAGCTCTACTACTCTGCCACTTACCAGCTAGGTGACAGTGGGCAATCTCTCTAAGCCTCAGTTTCCTGATGTGTAAATGAGGATAATAGTACTTATCTCATAGGACTGTTGCAGGATTCAATGAGATAAAATATATAAAGAGCACAATCCCCAGCACGTTAAGTGCTTAACAAGGGATAACTTTACCATTCACCCATTGATCCTGAGGAAGCTATTTTAACCTCTTGGCCTGTACACTTTTACGTCCATACAATGGTAATAACAATATCTACTTAAAAGTGTCATTGTGATGATGAAATAGATGCAATTTTATGTACAGAGGATGATGCGTCTACATGTGCACAGAATTAAATTTAAAAGGACACATATCTAATAAATGGCAGACACATACCTAGAACCTAGATCATCTGAGTCCTCTTACTGTCCACACAGCTAGATATTCCTAATTCTATTATCCAAACATAGAAGAACATTTTCACACAACTCCATTGAAAGGACAGCAATCTAGAAATATCTGTGAAAATGAAATTTAAAAGCAAAATATGCAAGTTACCTGAATTAAGGCCTCATTCAACATGTCTTCATTTACCTCCAGAATGACGTTTTTTATATCTTCATATGGCATACGATATGATCCTAGGAAGATAGCTAAAATAAAAATTGATTTTATTAAAAAGAGAGCAGCATCACCATTTTAAAGTCCTAATAAATACCTGATTCCCATTTCATAGACTCAAAATATAAAATTCCTGTCACTAATATTACTCTACAGAATTATGAGCAAACAAAAGTAGCTTCCATTTGATGGACTATACTACTCATCTAGGCAAAATGGCCTATTAGCTCAGGGTCTAATGTTTACAGCTCATGTGTATTTATATATAAGATAAAACTACTAACAGCACTGATGACTACATGCTTATGCATTTTAGATGAAGCTAATACAAAACAACCCATGAAAAGTTAGAAATTTTATCTCAAGTAGGCCTTTTAATTCAACGTAGAATTTACCATGGAGATTGTCAGATGCATCCAATACAGCACTTCTCAAGAATGACAGTAAAGTAACCCGATACTAAGAAAACCATATCAATCTACTTTGCAGTTCTCCCACATAAGAAAAAATTAAACTGTCTGAATCCTCAATGTTCTCTGCATCCCTGATGACATTCATGAGGTGTGCTATTAGTTGCTTTTATGTTGAACCAATGATTTCCCTTGTCAACTTTTTCTTAAATGGATATATATTATGCCATATGGGAATAATTCAACAAATTATACCTAGAAAAGCTTACAGTGACTCAGAAAGCATTATTCAACAATACATTCCACTTTAACCTCCACTGAACATACTTTTTAAAGAACATACATGTGTTCTTACCACCAGAACATAAATATATTCCTAAGAATTTTTTTTTTTTTTCATGGAGAGGTCTATATGCCTTCCCTGGTACCTAAAAAGCATCTTCCCCTGTCCAGGCAAATGATTACCTAGACATAAACACCAAATGAGACCTCCATAGTCCAAATAAATAATGTTGACAGATATCAACTAGCAATTAAGATCATACTATGTTTCTTTTTTTTTTAAAGTACTGAACATCCACTTTATAAAAAAAAAGGACTGTTGGGTAAGCAATGTACACAGGCAAAACAGCTATTAGGAGACTGCTTTTCTGACAGCAACATTCCTACTGACACAAGAATGAGAATGACGAGTTGTTTACTTTAATCTGATTCTCTATAGCACACTCCTTCACAAAATAAACTCCCAAGGTATTTCTCTGCATATTTAGAAATGTTTGATGTGCTGAAATTTCTCATACATAGTGTTTTAGAATCCTCAGAATATAAACACAGCATACTGTGGTCACACACACACACACACACACACACAAATGCTGAATTTAATACAGAGTGGAGACTATGTCAAGAAAAACTTAGGACCTGTGTAAATGAAGATGGGTTTAACTGTCCAGCTACTTTAGGAAAAGCGTATTTAATGGTTGACTGCTTTGTTAAAGGCTTTAAGGTTCACTAACCAGTTTTAAAGTACAGTGGTTAACAACTAGCTCACATCACAATTCCTTCAAATATAAAGCAAATAGTAGTAAAAGGATTTGCCCAATGTGACTAGTGAATACTCTAAAACTATCACTCCCAGGCCTAGGCAGAAGGAAAAAAATATATAACACTCTTTTCAACTCTGCCTTTCCTCTCACTGTGGCCTCTAACAATGCTGAATGATCAGTACTTTCCAAAGCTTTATTATTCTTAAATTTCACCTGGCCTAGCCAAGGCTAAATTATGGTAGTCTCTATTATGGCTGAATGACAAAAAGGCAGCCTAAATCATGTTTACACAGAATTTTGTTCCTAGTAGGTGCTAAATATACCTGTTCAAAGAAGTTATAACTTTGTTTTAAATACATCCAACAACCCCTCACCACCACCATCACCACCACTCCCTACTGAGAAAATAATCACATACAAAGATTCTGGGCTGTTTTGGGATCCAAAATTCTCAACTCTTTCACTTTCTTCTTTGTAGGCAGGGTCTTCTTTTCTTCAAAAGCTTCTGCATTCTTTTGAACTGAAAGAAAAATGTTGATTCATAAATAATAACAGTGCTAATCCAAATACACAGAATCACATTAGTAAGGCATATTAACTACATTAATAAAGCTCATGCCCAAATCAATAAATGGGTTTATTTCATTAGTTCAAGGAAGAGGATAAACATAAAAATACAGACCTGTTTAGAGGTTTCCCTACAAATTAAATATCAGCACTTAAGCAGAAAAGATAAGCCAAATAGAACCAAAAATCAATTGCTGCTTCTTACCTAATGTGCAGCATTAATTACTCCTTAACCAGGTTCCTACAGTAATGGAATTAAATATATAGAAAAATCTCCCTAATTTGGACTAATTGAGGAAAAAGGCAGATGTGCATTTATCCTAAAATATGCTAAACTTTAGGCAGGTCTTTAATTCAGTGAAATTGCTTTGAAGATATCTAAGGTAACTTTAACTGCTAAACAGGTTGCCATATAAAAACTCCTGCTGGGACTGCTTTGAAGAATAGACATGAAACATTTGCAAGTTACACAACAGTTAGCACCTATTTGCATACCCATAATTAATAAACCTCAAAGACATGGTCTTTTCAGTAAGTTCCCTTTGTCTCCCTCACCATTTTTTAGTGCTCTTTGCTTTCTTTGAACGAAAGATTTATTTATGCTATATTCAGAAGGTAACCCTTGAGTTCCAAACGGTTAAAATGTCCTGAAACCGTGAGGACTGACAGTGCCAAGGAGGGGCTTTAGACCCCCATCACTTCCACCAGCCCTCCCTCCAAACAAGCCATCCCCCAAACCAAAGTGAAAAACAACATCCTGTCTGCTAAGAAAATGAAGATTTATGTCAAATCCCTAAACCCCTCCTACACAGAAATTCTACAGCTACCACTATATTCCTGTGTTGGCAGTTTACCTCTTCTAATATAAAAACAGGGTTGTAGGTAATGGGAAAAAATATGAGAAAAGTAAAGCCAACATTTTTCAGTCAAGTAGAATGATATGGTCTTGGGCCCAAACTCTTGCTGCTAAATTTCATCACTAAATCACATGGCCATCATCATGCTGTTTCTTTATTACTTTTAAAAAAATATAATGTCATTTTGAGGCAATCAGTATTTATCTGATCTTTGTTAAGGAGATCACAAATGAGTTACTGATCTTCTTGAGAGGAAAAGTAACCCGCGACCACAGTAGATTTTTTGCTAAGCTATGTGTTTACAGATGTGAGCATCTGGAAAACTTTCTAGAAGGCATCAAAATATTGTGGGTCCATTAAGACACCCCCCCCTTTGTTTTACTGGTGCAAAATATATGAAAATTAAATGAACTTACTACAAAAATCACAGAAAAAAATAATTACCTGAATAACTAAATTCCTAACAGTTAGTGCTAAGCTCTACAAGTATGACCAATCTAAAGTGATGGAGAGTCCAATCAGGCTAGGTAATTACACTTAACAATCATGATCTTATGGGAGTGCCAAGTAGTTTGCCATGTTTACACAAGATAAGAGAGTTATTGGTCAACTGGAAGAAAAATGACTTTTAAGATATTCTTTTAAAACCACCACAAGTATTCCCCCAAAGGATCTAAGACTACAGTGTCTCTCCAATAAAATAATCAGCATTTTAATTTATCCTAATTTTCAAGCCACTCCCAGCTTAACACAACTCTATATAAAGAAATAACAGTCAAAGAGTCAGTCCTTTTGTCAATAAAAAAATTATCTGAATTTTATTGAAATTACTTCTAGTATCATTCAGAAATGTGTCCTAGTCAAACAGATTAGTCAAGAAAACTGTCCTAATCTTTCAATATGCCTTAAATCCCACTATGGGAGACTAATTAACAAAGTACATATACAATGAAAATGCTATAGTATGAAAGACATATTAAGATTATCCTGCAAACTAACAGACTCCTGACTAACCCAGGCATATATAATGCTCATTTTGTATGACTTCATAGTTTTGCTTTTTTTAAAAGTATATTTCAACCTCTCCCCTTTTCACATGAACAGACTGTTTAAAATCAAGATTAGATCTCTTAAATATCTTGAGTTCACAGTTTTGTTTTTTGAATCCTAGTATATTTTCCTTGTATTATACAATTTGGTTTTATCTCAGGCTCAAGGAATGGTAAGAATTCCATGAGTGGGCACTGCTGTTCTGAGAATCATTAGAGTAAAGCTAGTTTAAAATAACTCCTTAACTAAACAGGCTTTCAGAAACAATAATGTTTTCACCAGGATCAGTAGATACTGACCAGTGGCTATTATCACCTTTGGCTTTCTTGTCTTTAAAAGCATTCTTTAGCAATCACAACCACAGGCTTAGATAAATATAGAATTTGAAGAGAGGCAATGATGTATGAAACTTAACTATATAGTATTGAAGCTTTCCTATATTAAAAAGTTCCTGCTTTCATAATGACTAGAAAATGCCACTTTTCCTAAGATGCTTTTATTGCATATATGTTTCTAATACTTACAAAACTTAAATATTCCATAACTTAATTTAAAAAATGGATAATCCCATAATTCAATTAAAACTCAGATATCTCTCTAAGGAAGATATACAGAATGGCCAACAGGCTTATGAAAAGATGTTCAACTGCTAATCACAAAGGAAATGCAAATCAAAACCACAATGAGATATCATCTCACACCTGTTAAGATGACTATTATTTTAAAAAAAAAAGATAAGTGCTGGTGAGAATACTGAGAAATTGGAACCCCTGTACACTATTGGTAGGAATGTAAAATGGTATAGCCACTAGGGCCACTAGGAAAAACAGTATGGAGATTCCTCAAATAATTAAAATAGAACTACTATACAATCCAGCAATCCCACTTCTGGGTATATATCTAAAAGAATTGAAATTCAAATCTTGAAGAGTTATCTGTACGCCTATGTTTACTGCAGCATTATTCACAATAGCCAAGATATGGAAACAATCTAAATGTCCATCAAAGGATGAATGAATAAAGAAAGTGTGGTATATACATATAATGGAATATTATTTAGCTTTCAAAAAGAAGGAAATCCTCCGAATAGCCAAAGCAATCTTGAGAAAGAAAAACGGAGCTGGAGGAATCAGGCTCCCAGACTTCAGATTATACTACAAAGCTACAGTAATCAAGACTGTATGGTACTGCCACAAAAACAGAAATATAGACCAATGGAACAGGATAGAAAGCCCAGAGATAAACCCATGCACCTATGGTCACCTAATCTATGACAAAGGAGGCAGAATATACAATGGAGAAAAGACAGCCTCTTCAATAAGTGGTGTTGGGAATACTGTATAACTACATGTAAAAGAATGAAATTAGAACACTCCCTAACACCATACACAAAAATAAACTCAAAATGGATTAAAGAGCTAAATGTAAGGCCAGACACCATCAAACTCTTAGAGAAAAACATAGGCAGAACACTCTGACATAAATTGCAGCAAGATCTTTTTTGACCCACCTCCTAGAGTAATGAAAATAAAAACAAAAATAAACAAATGGGACCTAATGAAGCTTAAAAGCTTTTGCCCAGCAAAGGAAACCATAAACAAGACAAAAAGACAACCCTCAGAATGGGAGAAAATATTTGCAAACGAAGTAACGGACAAAGGATTAATCTCCAAAATATACAAGCAGCTCATGCAGCTCAATATCAAAAAAACAAACAGCCCAATCAAAAAATTTGTGGAAGATCTAAATAGACGTTTCTCCAAAGAAGACATACAGATGGCCAGCAAACACATGAAAAGCTGCTCAACATCACTAATTATTAGAGAAATACAAATCAAAACTACGAGGTATCACTTCACACTGGTCAGAATGGCTGTCATCAAAAAAAAAATCTACAAACAATAAATGCTGGAGAAGGTGTGGAGAAAAGAGAACCATCTTGCACTGTTGGTGGGAATGTAAATTGATACAGCCACTGTGGAGAACAGTATGTAGGTTCCTTGAAAACCTGAAAATAGAACTACCATATGACCCAGCAAGCCCACGACTGGGCATATAACTAGAGAAAACCATAATTCAAAAAGATGCATGCACCCCAATGTTCACTGCAGCACTATTTACAATAGTCAAGACATGGAAGCAACTTAAATGTCCATCAACAGAGAAATAGATAAAGAAGATGTGGTACATATATACAATGGAAAATAACTCAGCTATAAAAATGAACAAAATTGAGTCATTTGTAGAGATGTGGATGGACCTGGAGACTGTCATACAGAGTGAAGTAAGTCAGAAAGAGAAAAACAAATACTGTATATTAATGCATATATGTGCAATCTAGAAAAATGGTATAGATGATCTTATTTGCAAAGAAAAAATAGAGACACAGATGTAGAGAACAAACGTAGAGAACAAATGTATGGATACCAAGGGGGAAGGAGAGTGGGATGAATTGGGAGATTGGGATTGACATATATACACTATTTTTTTTTTTTTTTGGCTGCATTGGATCTTAGTTGTGCAACATGGGATCTTTCATTGTACTACGTGTGCTTTTCATTGCAGTGCTCGGGCTTCAGAGCATGCAGGGTCAGTAGTTGTGGCGTGTGAGCTCTCCAGTTGTGGGGCACGGGCTCCAGAGCGTGTGGGCTCTGTAGCTGTGGCACAAGGGCTCTCTAGTTGCGGCGCACAGGCTCAGTAGTTGCAGCATGTGGGCTTAGTTGCCCCGTGGCATGTGGGATCCTAGTTCCCCTACCAGGGATCAAACCCACAGCCCCTGCATTGGGAGGTGGATTCTTAACCACTGGACCACCAGGGAAGTCCCTGACATATATACACTATTGATACTATGTATAAAATAGATAACTAATGAGAACCTACTATATAGCTCAGGGAACTCTACTCAATGCTCTGTGGTGACCTAAATGGGAAGGAAATCCAAAAAAGAGGGGATATATGTATAGGTATAGCTGATTCACTTGGCTGTACAGTAGAAACTAACACAACATTGTAAAGCAACTATACTTCAATAAAAATTAATTTAAAAAAAAAGAAAGAAAATCACCATCCTAGGGTACACAGAAAAATAAATAAATCAATAAAGAAGGAAATCCTGCCATAGGCAACACCATGGATGAACCTGGAGAACATTATGCTAAGTGAAATAAGCAAATCACAAACGGGCAAATACTGCAATGATTACACTTATATGAGGCATCTAAAATGTCACACTCATAGAAACAGTGTAGAATGGTGGCTGCCAGGAGCTGGAGGGAGAGGGATATGGGGTATTACTGTTCAGTGTGTTATACAAGTTAAATAAGTTCTACAGATCTGTGGTATAACACTGAGCCTTACAGTTAACAATACTGTATTGTGTACTTAAAAATTTGTTAAGGGGGTAGCTCTCATGTTAAATGTGTTTATAACAACAAAAAAAACCCTTAAATTTATTTTAAAACAAAGTAAATTATAGTGATTCTATAATTATTTCAAATTACTTGAATGAGACTAGAGATGTTTTTTAATTCTCAATACAAAAACTTCAAAAATTGATTTTAGCATCAATGGCCCTATGATCCTCAGGTTCACAATGAGGCCTCCAGTCGTATGTGATCTCTCCCTGTACAAATGAAAACCCATACAGCCACTGGGCTTAAAACCGCTGGATTAAATTAATTTGCGTGCTTAAATTGGCAATGCTAATCGACTGAATAATGATGAAACATTATAAAATACTGTCTGTAGGAAGATAATGATGTAATAATAAAGACATTTGTATTATTATTAAAGATATGTTAACATCAAGATACTAATTATCTGACATAAAATGCCCACTGAGTATTCTTATATTTCCTGTAATACATGGATTTTTACATGCAGCTGTACTATAAATTTATTCCTTTACAGCTGAGGGATGATCATCAGCATAAGTAAAGTAAACATGGTTACATTCTTTCCCCAATCTAATTTAGGCAATGTTCAGGAATCCCCTATTAATTTCCACTATCCCAGTGGATACATAGAACATGTGTCAAGATGTTCGTAATTTGTAGCAAATATTAAGATAATATAAATGGGTAACACTGAATGATTTACATGGTGATAACTGCCATAAATCATAATAAAATTTTTATAACTAATTTATCTCAAAATTCCTGTGAGAAAGATTGATTCCTAAAGTCGGCATCAATACTATTCATTCATTCACTTATTCATCCAGCAAATACTTGTTGAACACCTACTATGCGTTAGCCTAGCATGAGCATATAATGGTACACAAGACTTAAATGTCTACTCACATGTCTTTAGTAAGTGGTCATAGGAAAATTACTAATTGTGGAAGTATCTCCAAAAGGTATATAACAATTATAATTTCCTTATCCATAATAATATAGCTTGAACGAATAGCACTCAGCAAATCTCCCTTTTGTTATTGGAAGCCATAGTTCCATATTAGATAATATTGTTATCTTCAAATCAGCATCAACTGATGTGTGACATCATAGAATAAGGAATATATGAGAACTTCCCTGGTGGTCCAGTGGTAAAGAATCCGCCTTCCAATGAAGGGGACACAGGTTCAATCCCTGGTTGGGGAACTAAGATCCCACATGCCACGGGGCAACTAAGCCCATGTGCCGCAACTACTGAGCTCGAGCGCCTCAACCACAGAGGCTGCGTGCCTCAAACTACAGATCCCATGTGCCCTGGAGCCTGTGCGCCACAACTAGAGAGAGAAAACCCACACGCTACAACTAGAGAGAAGCCCGCATGCCGGAACAAGAAAAAAAGATCCTGCATGCCTCAACGAAGATCCCGTGTGCTGCAACTAAGACCCAACGCAGCCAAAAAAATAAAGAAAAGAAAAGAAAAGAAAAGAAATATTTTTTAAAAGAAGGAATATATGGAAAAGTAAAATATGACACCTCCTATTAAGTGCACTATATACAAAGCCAGGGTAAATAAAGCTAATAATAGTAGTGTTCCAAGCCACACTGAAAATTTATATAGCTTCATACATACATATACGCATGCATATTCAACAATGCCCAACTGTCATTTCAGATATATCATACAAATAAAATAATTGTGACTTCCTGACATATGTACATATTTTGTTCACCTGCATACAATTCCAGAAGTGATTCTAACTATATGGAAATAACTTTTCATGTATTAGTTGAAACATCTGTTATTTTAGCTTCAATTAACAATTGTTCAAATGAGTGCAACTATGACAATGGCAGGCAGGGAAAATCTACTATGCTTTCTGTTTGATAGCTGCAACGATTTTTTCATTTAATTGTTATCTTCCACTCTCTTCAAATCATCTTTATCTTTGCATTTCTGGAAATATTAAACAAACACAACTGAAAAATGCACAAAGGCTTATATACGTATATATACATATATATACACACACGTATATATACATGTATATGTATCTGCATACACACTAAAGAGGTAAGTGTACTAATGGTAATAACTAAAACAATAATAATAGTAGTAGTAGTACTAGAAGTAGTAGTAACTACAACCACAAACATCACAACCCTCACCAAAATCAACTTTTATTAAATATCTGCTCTGTGCCTGGAACTAACTAATTTAATTTTTATATCACCTTATATGATAGGTATTACCAATGTCATTTTACAAAGGAGGAAACTAAGGAAGACAAAAATTGAGTCATTTGCCCAAGGTCGTATGGCAAGTAATAAAAGGATGCTCAACCTCATCAGTAAATCAGGGAAATGCAAATGAAAACAACCAAGGAAACACCATTTCACACTCATCAAATTGGAAATCACAAAAAAAGTCTCACAATACCAAGTATGGATGACAAGGTGGAGAAATAAGGATTTGATTGTGCCAACAGTAGCAATAAAAATCAGGACAACCTTAAAATAAGCATTTATTAATGCCAAATATATTTAAGGTCTGCTTACCCTGAGTATACCCCAATCCTTCCACTTACAGGTCAAACGATCAAGGAGACAAGGATGTTCACTGTAGACATGTGTTTATAACAGTACAAAAATTGGAAACAACCCACATGCCAGGGGTTATGAAATGGGTAAATAAATTGTGGTATATTAATATAATGGAATACAACCCAGCATTTACAGTGACAGTGCTACAACTAAATATTTCAACAAGAAGAGATCCCAAATACAATGCTGAATGGAAAAATAAAAGTGGTGGAAAATGGTGAATGCAGTATATTAGCATTCATCTAAATTAAAAATAAAACACAAATAATCTTCTGTATTATTTGTAGACGAGTATATATATACATACACATGCATGCACGCACGCACACACACACACACACATATATATATACAGAAAAATTATAAAAACATAGAATAGATACTCAGCAGATTAATGACAGTGTTTGTCTTGGAGGAGGAAAGTGATACTAGAATAAGTAGAACCCTTAAAACCTCAACTTTAATGTTTTATTTCTTACAAAGCAAAGATCTGTAGTAAATAAGACTAAATGTTATTAGCATTTGTTCATTCTGGGAGGCTGCTGCATGGATGTTTGCTATATTGGCCTGTGCAAAGTACCTTTCTTTTCAACATAAAAATAAAGATATGGCTAGATTGATACTTAAATATGTCCATCCTTTTTTACAGTTTACAGACTGTTAGTTAGCCTCAGGAATCCCAAGTACCAAGTGTAAGCAGGAATCAGAAACAATAGAGAAGAGAATGATAAAAAAAAAAAAACATACTGGTCAAGATTAGTCAGTTTGGAAAGCAAGCACAATTTTGTTTTCGATTGTCTGTGAATCCATTTTGTGAGGAGTAACACATTTGTTTACCAAACCTTGGGAGGAAAGGCTGCTGTAATATGCACTAGGAAATTGCTTCTCTGTCTCTTACAAGAGCCGCATATTGCAGCTGTGAAGCTTCCCCTCTCCACATTGCCTACAGCTGTGCACTAACTACAGCATCCCACAGAAAGGTAGATTTCATCCCGACACCTGCACAGTACCTGAAGCCATAGGAACGGCATTACCAGGGGTGTTCTCGAAGTTTAGAGCACACTGCACAAGACTAATGGTTCTAATGGTGGGAATCACACACACATTGTAATGATTTCCAAATTAAGGAGCAAATCTTACTGGTTGTATTTTAGACAAGAACCCCCCAAATCAGGCAGTACATGTTACTGCAAATTAACATCTGCATAACTAATATACTTGTACACCTGTTCATTAAACCAATTCCTGAACACTGCTAAATGTCACCAGAACACTATGTTTAACAACGTGCATAGCTAATGTTGTATATCTTCAATTGGGCCTCAATAGCTAAGTAGGTAATGGATATTTTAGGAAGGACAAATAAAGTTAGCTTAGAGGTTTTAGGGAGAGTTTCCCTCATTTGAAATGATCATTTAAATGCCAAAACTCAAGTATGGTTTTTACCTCAACCTGGTACTTGACAAATGAGGTGGTGGGAGTTCTTCCTGTTAACCTTTAATCTCTGTGAGTACCTGACTCAAGTTCTAGTTAATCCCTTTACCCGCAGCTTGGCTCTGGCTTTGCTACGTAGGGACTGATGTTTTCTGGCCATCCCATACACTCAGAGGACCTCCTGTTCTGTCAAATTTCCTAATTTCTTGTCACAAATCAGTAAGTCCAGCAAGAAACCCCAAGAGCTAAGTGTGTCAAACAAAGAGGAGTATTGAGAAAACATCACAGTAGGAATTATGATGCTAAAACCCAGTGCCACTGGGCTAATAGGGCATTTCTTGCTGAGAATACAGTTTGGGCATTCATCATATCCAGGTTTTTCTTTCTTAATGTGGTCCATCTCAGACTGGTACAAGTCCTGCACACAATTCAGTTTAATGCAGAAGGCAATTAACCTTGTTGAGCAAGAGTGAGCAAAATAACACCCTGAGAGAGTTGGAGCCAGAGCCTCAACTTGACAATGTAGGATTTTTCAGTCTGGGTTTCAAGTATACCTGAGCATGTCTAGAAGAACGTCAGTGTTCTAGATCCCACCAGGGACTTATTCAAACGACAGAAACTGGGAGACTATGTATCCTAAAAAGAAACTTCTAATCTCCTGGATATTTCCACTTGGTTGCCCAATAATTGTCTCTAATTTAGCACATCCCAAACCAAACTCCTTGTCTGACTCCCAAATCTGCTTTAGTCTTTTTCTCGACAAATGACAACTTAATTCCAATTGTTCAAGCAAAAAAAAGGTGGAATCATCACTGACTCTTTTCTTTCACAGGCCACATCCCACTCTTCAGCAAATCCAGCATTTGATCACTTCTGATCACCTCCACTTCCTACCCAAGGGTTTTAAGCCACCGTAACTTCTAGCCTAGGTTATTGCAGTAAACTGATTAGCCGTCTCCATCCTATCTTTGCCCTTCTTCACTATATCCTGTCAATTCATTTTATTCCACTGTTCAGAAACCCCCTATGGTTTTCTGTCTCATTCAGAGTAAAAACCAAAGTCTTTACAGTAGCCTAGAATGCCTTGCTTTGTTTTTTATTAAATTTAATTTTTTTATTTTATATTGGAATATAGTTGATTTACAATGTTGTGTAAGTATCAGGTGTACAGTAAAGTGATTCAGTTAAACATATACATAGATCCATTCTTTTTCAGATTCTTTTCCCACATAATTTATTACAGAATATTGAGTAGAGTTCCCTGTGCTATACAGTAGGTGTTGTTGATTATCTATTTTATATATAGTAGTGTCTATATGTTAATCCCAAATTCTTACTTTATCCCCCGCCCCACATTTCCCCTTTGGTAACCATAAGTTAGAAGGCCTTACTTTATATTCCATGTCCTCTCCTTAGCTACTGTGACCTCAGCTTCTACTACTTTCCTCTCATTCCTTCTCCTCCAGCCACACTAGCTTCCTTGCTGTTCTTCAAATATACCAGACCAACTCCCACAGCAGAGCCTTTGCACTCGAGGTTATATCATCCCCAGATCTTCCCCCACTTCTTTCAGATCTTTGGTCAATGTCATTTTCTCATAGAGATCTTTCCTGATGATGTGCTTCAAAATCATAACTCCTCCCTCTTGGCACTCCTTTCCCCCTTTGCCTGCTTCATTTGTCTCTATAGCAGTTATCACCATCTGACATAATACATGTCTTCTTTATTTATTGTCTGCTCCTTCCACTTTGATGTCAGCTCCATTTAAAAAAGGTATTTGTGACTGTTTTGTGCACTGTTACATGCTAGCACCTAAATCTGTGCCTGGAAAAGAACAGGCCCTCCAATTATTTGGAATTTATCCATATATATATATTTTGGAATAATCCATATATATTCACATTTGTGCACAATGATTTATGTCTAAGGTTATGTATTCCAGTATTGTTACTAGCAAAAGATTACAAATGTTCATCAATTGGAGACAGATTCAATAAACTATGGTACACTGGGCATTGTTTGGTTTTTTTGGGGGGGGGTTTGGCCGCACCACGCAGCATGTGGGATCCTAGTTCCTGGACTGGGGATCAAACCTATGCCCCCTGCAGTGGAAGCACGGAGTCTCAACCACTGGACTGCCAGGGAAATCACTGGGCATTGCTTTTAATAGCAAAAGGTTTGAAAGGACCCAAAAGCTCATCAATAGAAGATTGCCTGATTAAACCATCATGTGTCCCACTCAACAGACTACTCTGCTGCTATATCCATGACCAAGGAAGCTCTTTATGGAATGATCTTCACAAATATCGTTAAATGAAACAAACAAGGTATACAAGACTGTACAGCACATGCTACCATTTATGGGGAAAACAGAGGAAAAAATATTGATATGTATTTGCCGGTATATACGTAAATGTTTCCGGGAAGATTTACAAGACATTTATTACATTAGTTACTTCTAGGGAAGCAACTAGGTAGCTGGAGGAACTGATTTCTGTGTAACTTATGAAGAACTAGAGTGAGAGGCTTAGAGATTATATCAGGGACCCAAGGACTCAGAGAAGTCACCAGATTTTTAAAAAATGGTTTTGCGGACTGGAGCAATATACTCATAATAGGCACAGGCTAGATGAGGAAGCCCAAACCAAAGAACATTAGCTGATGAAGTGTGATCACCGCCACCCCCACAGACTTCTGGCATGAACCAAGAGAACCTTTGAAAAGCAGTTGAGGCAAATTCTAGGAATTGTGTAAGTGGCAGTCCCGGATAGGGCTAGATAGTCAATACTTCAGGCTTTGCAGGCCATACAGTCTCTTGCAATTCTATTCAACTCTCCCATTGTCTCCTGAAGGCAGCCATAGACAATGAGTAACAAACAAGCATGGCGGCTTTCAAATAACACCTATGTATTTACAAAACTAGGTGGCAGTCCGGATTTGCCTTCTGTAGTTTACCAACCCTTGACATAATAAGTGCTCAGTAAGTATCTAGTCCCTCATCCCCTTCCTTTTGTAATTGAGGTCAACTTATTCTTACTTCAACTTTTGAAAATGTGAGTAAATGTTCAACCTCTTCCCTACAAAATAGCACCTAGAAGTGCCTTACTGTAATTGTTGATTGATAATTTTGTTTTTCAAATAGCGTTCACGTAATCAAACACATTTATACTCCTGATGTTTTTTTAAGTGTGTCAATCCTACGGGGATCAACGATTTAATCTCAGACCATAACTGTCTCTTATTTATTCTCTGTATATTCTCATATGATTTCATCATATGTCTACACATAAAATGACCATAAAAACAAATTAGCCTTAATAAAATTATAAAATTAGCTTCTACCATCCCATCAATATCTGGGTAGAATGAGAACTCATAAGGAGCTAAAATGTTTGGTAATGTTTCACTTGGGATATACTGGTTTATGAAAAGATGAAATCCAAGTTCTGTAAAAAACACACATAAATCAGAACTTTGAATTTCATATAATACAGTTCTCTTACTTTATGTACATAAAAATATTACTGAGTATCTCAATTTGGTTTGTTACTGGCTGAGCTCAATGGGAAACAACCACAGTTACATCGTCTCTGTTTTCCCCTTTTGGATTCCAACTGGTTTCAATTTTATCTTTCAGCAGTAATTTTCTTTAGTTCAGAAACCACATCAGTGTATTTTGTTGAAGGCAATCGAAGCATGTATAGGAGAGGGGGTATCTGAACTTTTCATTTCTTTCTTTTTTTTTAAGTCAAGTTTGGTTTGTTGGTAATTTTCTATTTCAAAGTAGTAAGCAATATGTGAGATTACTCTGGAAATGTTGGAAAGACATGTTCAGAACAAAATTTGAATAAGCTTAGAGTTATCCTGTTCTTAAGACAAACAGATTCATAACTCTCTTCTATCCCTACCTATCATCCTGTTATACTATCAAGAATGTCAAATGCTTGACCCCATCTCCTTGTCCTTCCCTACTCTCTCATCTACTTATAATCTGGATTGGAACACACCCATAACTACAGAATCAAAATGTCAAGATCTCTGTACGTAGGACCTCAGGACCTGTATCTATTAACAACTCCCCAGGTAATTCTGGATATCAACAAGGTTTAGAACAACTGCTTTCTGGCATATAATACAACACTCTGTAATAGCTCAATAATCCCCAGATTGAAAACTGCAAATATCATCAACAGTAACCTATGGAAGTCCTGTTTGTAATTTCTTCTACAGCTCAGAATCTAACACTGAAGGCAACACTTGCTCAACAGCTGGGTACACAGTAGTGACAACTGATGAGATTTTAAAAGAAAGTGAATAATCCTCATGGCACACTCTTTACTTTTATTTTTATTTTTTTCGGCCACGCCACGCGGCATGTGGGATCTTAGTTCCCCGACCAGGGATCGAACCCACACCCCCTGTACTGGAAGCATGGAGTCTTAACCACTGGACTGCCAGGGAAGTCCCTATTTTTAAATCAATTATCAACTAGATATATTCCCTGAGAGCAAGGATCTTGCCATACGTTGCTTGCTATAATCTATCACTCTAAGTACATAGAAGTACATAGAAGTTTTAAGAGTAAATAAGAATGCATTTTGCACATTAATTTAAAATGTGTATATACATAATACATTAATAGATAATACTAAAATTAATATTAGATACCAGGGCCTCCCTTCCCTTTTATAGATGCAGTTATCACCATGCTAGACGAGAAAGGAAAAAACAATGATTTGTTGTTGAAAGGAAAGTGGAAGATAGTTGAAGACAGATTCATCGTTGTTTGATGTAAACATGCTCCTTTTTTATCACGTCACCGAAAACAACCAGAGCAGGTAAAGCTTGGAATATGCAAAATAGGGAGAGTTAAAATATTTTATTCCATGAAAACTAGAGTTTTCAAAAAAGGGAAAATTCAGTCTAACCAAAATCCACAGTTGAGCTCAACAAAATGACACTGAAGCAAGCACACTGGAGCTTGGTTTCATTGCTTTTGCACACCAGGTAGCCATTTTAAAGACTGTATGCCTTAGACCAATAGATCTCAAGAACCAAACTCTAGTGAAAGTACATAATCCCTAAAGAAAGTACTCTATTTTATGCCAAGGTCAACTTCAGTTATGTTCCTAGCTAGTAGCATGTGGATATCACCTATAAACAATGAGAATAATGATAACCTGAGTTCAGCATGTAAGCTATTCATCAAAATAAATTAAATCAACTTCTATGAAATCTATTCCATAGATGCACTTAGTTTAATATTGAGGCATTGATAGCCATAACTGGCGTCTATGTGTGAGTGTGCACATCACTAAATAGATCATAGTTAGGTGGCTTCTATTTAACAATGACCTTCCATGAGGTACTTTATTCTACTAAATGCCAGAAACAGTTTGGGTTGTAAGCTTTTAAGAACTTAAAAAAAAGTTGTTGGATGAGGGTCCAGCTATAAGAAACTCTGTCTCCTGTAAGAACTATCTTTTAATAATACTATATTCAGTGCTGTAGAGCATTTTTAACATAACTATAAAAGATACAGTATAAAACAAGAATATAAGCCTAATAGTTTATTGTAGAATAATTGGTAATTGCCTTCTGTGTACCTTTTATTAGTTTTTGAGCCTAAGTTCCTGTATTGTTTATAGAGGCATATATAAGATAAAAGCAATGTTTAAGATTAAATACTAAATCTCAGAGCATAGCAAAACTCAGTGTATCAATACATTGCATCCTCACTGCACTGCTTCCCAAATTCTCTGAAATCTGTAGAATTCAGGTACAGCTATCACCATATAAAGTCAAACACATCTCATAAAGATTAGAATGAAATCTACATTATGTGTAAAAAAAAAAAAAACTCAGAAATCCCTTGAATTGAAGGTTTTACCTGAAACATAAAAGAGAAAGTAATAACCCAGGTAAGAAGCAGCTGCTAATAGTCACAGACAGCAAATAAATTTGACTGGATGAGGACAGCAACCTGCTGACTCTTTTTCCTAGCAAACTATTTCAAACCTGCTGTGCTCGCCATTAGGCTGGCCTTTACTTCACCCCAGCCACTTCAGTCCCATCACTGCAGGGGTTCATTGTGGCCTTACTCATGGCTGCCACCAAAGTGTGCCTCTGCTTTCAGCCTGGAATACTTTGAATGTGAACTTAAACACTGGGCATAACTACAGAGAGGGAGCAGGAAGTCAATACATAAAATTTGGAACAGAGGTGTCATAAAGAAATATAATCAGTGACTTCCCTGGTTGTGCAGTGGTAAAGAATTCGCCTGCTGATGTAGGGGACACGGGTTCAAGCCCTGGTCCGGGAAGATCCCACATGCCGCGGAGCAACTAAGCCCGTGCGCCACAGCTACTGAGCCTGTGCTCTACAGCCTGCAAGCCACAATTACTGAGCCTGCATGCTGCAACTACTGAGCCCACGTGCCACAACTACTGAAGCCCACACGCCTAAAGCCCGGGCTCTGCAACAAGAGAAGCCACCACAATGAGAAGCCTGCGCATCGCAACGAGGAGTAGACCCCGCTCACCGCAACTAGAGAAAGCCCGCTCGCAGCAACGAAGACCCAATGCAGCCAAAAATAAATAAAATTAATTAATTAAAAAATAAATATAATCAAATTAAAAGCTTCAAATTGGCTAGTAAGAAATGATAAGACTCCTATTTCTTCCTGGAAAATGCTTCTAAAATATCAGGTGAAAAAAACATAAACTCCAAAGTTGGGTATGACAATCCATGAAGAGGAATGAAAGAAGAGCTAATATATCTAGCTTTCCACTCAGAGCTCATGGAGATAAATCTGAAAAGACACTTAAAAGGTCAGAGATTACATCTGATATCTGGTGTAGTATATTTAAAAGCCAAGGCATACAAGATACAATAGGAGTAAGTAAATATAGAAAGCTAAACAGTTATACTTCTTTAAAATTACCCTTGAAGTTCTGCCTCTAATACATATATATTTTAAATATATTACGGGTATGACATGAGTTATTGTGCATACTGTTATTCTGGGTGTCTAATATAGATGAAAAGATTACAGATTCCAATTTTAAGCAATATTTTGCGTATTGTCTACCTAGGACAAGTCTACCTACAGTCAGAAGAATATGACAGGACTCCCAAAGGACTGCAAAATAATTTGAGCTCACCTCCCTTCACATCTGTGCTGTCAAACCTATATCTATCCATTAAGACCCAAATAAAGTGTCACTTTCTCTATGAAACCTCCAATTATCACTACATGGTTTGCCTCCTACATCACTGATAAGGTACTTCCATATGTTGTCCTACTTAACTAAGGCTCATGTATGCATCTTTCTGCCTTCCCTAAGTTACAAACTCACAACTTTGTGAGGGAAGACAACAGGTTTGGTACAAATTTGTCTCCCACATCCATTCCACCTCCCATGGTATCTAGAAAATGATACTCAAGAAATACTATGTGAATAAAACATGTGAAATATGAGAGTGGAAAATGATGAGGGTGCAGGAAGAGAAATGCGAATTTGATGATCTTGTCTTCAAGATATAACTGAAGCCTAAGCGGAGATTGAACAGTCAGTGAGAAAGAATCTAAGACAGAAGATTAGACCCTGGGGATGATGCCTGAAGTCGTGGACACAGAGACGAACAGCCAATTAAGAGGACAAAAAGAACAAGCAAAACGGTGTGAGAAACAGGAGACCACATTGCCCCCACAGTGAGAAAGGAAAATGTTTCAATAAGAAAAAGTAATCAACAGTGTCAAACATAGCAAGAAGGTCAAGCATAGACTAAGTCCCGAAAAAAAGACCAGAAGAAAATAGTCCATTTCAGACCATATAGAGCAATTTCAAGAGAGCAATGACAACAGAAGCCATATTACAGGATGCAGGGAAGAAGTGAAGGGAAATGGCGTAAAGACCACTCACTTGAGAAGTTAGGAAAAATAACCATCTATAGTATGAAGGAGACAGAAACAAAATGACTGAATCCCAGCTTGGCATAAGTTTGCCTATTACAAGAAGGTATCTGATTGTCAAACTCAAGAACAGTTTTTATGCCCAAAATGATTTCAGAACAAACCCAGCATACAATGATTTACTGGACAAGATCAATAGAAACTGTGCAAAAGAGATTATACTGTTCAGTGATCCATGTTGCATCAATATCTATAATGGAATGAAACAAAGTGATACAATGGCCCAAAGCTTCCTGGAATTGCTCATTAATGAAATCAAGCAGGAAAAGAAAGTCCACATTGACAGTAAGCAAGTACCCCACCCTCTTTTTACTGATGATGAAAGAGCATTTTCCAGGGTCATAGTAAGAGAAAAGTAGTATTTAGCAGTACCACCAGAACTAGATTGGAAATTATTGTTTAGAGAACTAAATGTTTATACAGCAAAGGCCCATAAGGTCCTGTCAACATCTACGGCAAAGAAATACAACTCCATCTATCTGAGTCAACAAATGAACAAAATTGGTATGTTCAAATGGTAAATTCTCCAGAACCTGCAGCCTCTGGCATTTTTATTGAAATACAAAGTTTCTGGATCATAAAGTGCTGATGAAGATTAGAACACTGTAATTCTGTCATAGCAGGGCTAAACTAAAATATGAAGTGTTTACCTACAACATTAGTTGAAGGAAATAAACTGGCTATCACCCAGTTACCAACGGTGTCCTGAAGGTGTGAAATCTGACAATATGCAGACCTAATAGTAGTTTTTAAAGCTGCCCTCTACACCAAGTCCAGATGGACTAGCTAGGTGGCCTACCAACAAGAAAGCAGGTGGCTTTCTCGACTTACTGACTGCATGTATAGTCATATTAACAGAAAATATTCAAATGAAAGAATAAAATTTGCTGGGCCAATTTAGTTACAAAATCATGCTACCTCAAACAATTTCAGTGTGATACAATTAAAGAAATAGTTAAGTTCCTAGTAGGGGGCAAGATGTTACACTAGGAAGGGAAAGAGTTCCATGAAACAGTCACTGACCTTAACAAACCTACGATATCCAACATGCTTGCCAAATTAACATTTTAAAGTTTTATTTAAAAAGTGATTGCCGGGGCTTCCCTGGTGGTGCAGTGGTTGAGAGTCCGCCTGCCGATGCGGGGGACACAGGTTCGTGCCCCGGTCCGGGAGGATCCCGCATGCTGCGGAGCGGCTGGGCCCGTGGGCCATGGCTGCTGGGCCTGCACGTCCGGAGCCTGTGCTCTGCAGCAGGAGAGGCCACAGTGGTGAGAGGCCCGCGTACCGCAAAAAAAAAAAAAAAAAAAAAAAAAAGAGTGATTGCCTATACCTTCCCATTTCTCTGTATGCCATGCATGAATTATTTAATTCATGATAGAATTAAAATCAAACATTTAATTTCCTTTCTAATATCCGCTATTATTAATGATATTGATTATTCTATTATTTCCTATCTAATGAGTGCCTTAGGTTATATATCTCTATCCCTTAAATCATAATAACTCTTCAAGGTAAATATTCTGTTTTTACTACAAAAAAACCTAGGCTCAGAGCAGTGAAGTAACTTTGTCCATCCAACAAGTAATAAATCTGGATTTCAAACCCACATCAGTAGAGCTTTCCAGTTCATATTCCTTCCACCACAGCAAGGTGCCTCCTGTAGCGTGTGAACTAACATATGTAAAACATGAAGCAGAGTGACTAGCTCTTAATAGGAACCTTCCTAAATGCTAATTCCCATTCAATGGCCTCCACCAATCACTCTCAAATACTGCACTACATGCTCTCTAACCCAGTGAGCTACAGAAAGAAAAGGGGTTCTGTAAAGTTACAAGTAAGTATACCAGACATCCCAAATTCCATCTCTAAAGATGATAAAGGAAAAACCTGGTTTAATATAAAGAACAGAAATGAATCCATGAGTCTATCCACCGATATATTTAATGGTGATTGAAGCATGACACAATGACTTAACTGTTTCCTAAAGACAAGGATGATTGTTTGCTGGCAGTTTTCTGGGCTTGCCGTCCAGTGCATATGGTCATTATCAGTTTGAAAATACAGAATCTCGGTATGAATTTTGCTTAAGTAATTCCAGTAATTTATAATCCACAGTAAAAATGCACACTCAAAATATAATATAAAACCTAGCCTTCTATACAAAGTGGAATGAAATTTCCCTGGCATAAAATACCTTTGGGAATGAGTTACCTCTTGGCAAAATAAAGAGTATCAAAACAATAACAAAAAACCTGTCAAATACAATAAGAGAGAAGACACTGCATTTTCAGCAGTTATTAAATGCTGGAGTTTACCACCACATAAAGACTCTTACAGCTACATCCTCAATACTTGGCCACATTAAAACCTTTTAAAGCCTGTAATCAATGAAACTGAAATGCATAAACACACATAAAAAAACCAAACAAAACTACTTCAAGCTGATCACTTGAAAAATGAGAGAACCATTCTATTAAATGAGACATAAACCAAGAAGTGTTTGTTCTTTTCTTTCTTCACTCCTTCCTAGAAATTGTCTTATTGCTTTAAGGTATGAAATTACATAACACCAGATATGGGTGATCTCACTATCCTCCAAGTCTATATTAATATATGTGTGTTGCATATATATCCATAATATCATATGCATCAATACAGGAAACTACTGAATTACTCCTTATTACTAAAACAGTTCTGGAAACTTTCTCTTCAATGACTTCGAAGACCAAAGACTTCCCTGATAATCAAACCTATGCTTCTGACCAGCCCTTGGTTTTCCACACTGTATTCTCTACCTACTCCTTAAATATTAGTGACCCATGCTTCCAGCTTTTTTTTTTTTTTTTTGCGGTACGCGGGCCTCTCACTGTTGTGGTCTCTCCCGTTGCGGAGCACAGGCTCCGGACGCACAAGCTCAGCGGCTATGGCTCACGGGCCCAGCCACTCTGTGGCATGTGGGATCTTCCTGGACCGGGGCACGAACCCGTGTCTCCTGCATCGGCAGGTGGACTCTCAACCACTGTGCCACCAGGGAAGCCCCAGCTTTTTATTTTATATTTTCACTCTGTGTGATTTGCTCCCCTGACTTTGATCATTAATCTATGTGCTTACGTTTCTTGAATCTTTATCTCCAGCCCAGGCTTTTCCCCTGAGGTACAGACTCATAATCAATTTCTTACTTCTTCCACAGGACATACAGAGAAAGATGCTCCAACATGAACTCAAATCCAGTAAAGTGAAAAGTGGTTTGCCTGTTCCCTACGTGTGTTAAAGGCATCATAACCCAATTATCATACAAGTAAGAAACCATCAAGTTGTCTTTGACCTTTCTCTTCCTAAGCCTACGCTACACCCTGTAAAATTCTGCTTCCCTTTCTACTGTCTTGTTTACAGCCTTCCACAATTATTGCTTAGATCATTCATTCATTAATCTATTTATTCTACAGCTATGCACTATGGTAGGCAATATGAATGCAAAAACGATTAAAGGACAATCTCTGTCTTAGGAAAGAACAAATGAGTAACTCCAAAAATGTAAGGTGTATGAAAGAGCTATGAATTTAAAGTAGTCTCCTGGATTTTCATTTTGAATTTTTTTCACTCTACTCTGGTTTTTTCTACACATTCATTACTGTGGTTACCTTTGAGAAATATTATGATCCTACTACTTATACATGATTTTTTTCACTACCTTATAGGATAAAGCTTAAGTAATAAGCATGGCATTCAGGGCCTTTCAAAACTTCACTGGTAAGTAAAGTAATAGCCCCCAGATAGCCCAATGAGCCAGCGATACCAGAGTACTCACCATTCTTGGAAAAAGTCAGTAAATTCCAAGCCTATATGTCTTAGCTGAAAGCTCTTTATGTCCCACTCCTTCTGAGCCTGAAAACATTTGGCTGGGCTAAAATATTATCTCCTCCGGGATGTCTTCCTGAACTCTTCCAAGCAGAATTAATTACTCCCTCCTCTGGACCTCTACAGCTTTTTGTTCCTAGCATGGATATAGCACTTAATATACTGCCTTATCATTAGTTTAGATATCCAGCTCCCTAATTAAGTGTGAGCTTCTTAAAGCCATCAGCCATATCTTGACCATATTTGTATCACTGGAAACTAGTACCAACTTGGTACATAACAGGCATTTTTAAAACATGCTTGCAGAATTGGATGAAAGTACTACATGGCCAAACCATAAAATTCCTTAAAATTCTATGCATTAGAAATGAAAACATATTCTAATTTAACAAATTAAAAGCCAGCCTTTCCAGAGTTATTGGACATCAACCCTTATATCCATAATTAAATTACTTTTAAGATGACACAGCTATTCACTGCTGCATATTGCATTTAATAATGGTGATTCGATGATTGATTTGTTTTCTGTTTCCATCACCAGCATGAAACTTAACAGCTGGCATATGTGTTTCCCTGGTAAAACCCATTACTGGTGGCAGATAACAACTAAGACGGATTTTCCCATGGCAAAATCCTAATGTCAAGTCACTCTACCTGATAAGCAGAGCCTCTGTGAGTGCTTCTAGAGCCTGAAGCAACTGCATGCAGGCAGCTTTCACTGAATGCCCTCCAATCCTGAGCTGAAAATTCAGAAACCACACACATATACACAGAAGCACACATGCATTCATTAAGGGCCCGTTAGTACGATACTGTTCTATGTAGACTGAATTGATTATTTTCTTGGTCTTCTCCCCACCTTTTTAAAAAATTTCTTTTGTGAAAGAGGAGGGGGATAATTTTTATGTGAAAGTGGGACTAGAAACTATACCTGTTGACAAAACATAGTCCTTGGAATCACCTCTTAAATCACTGTGATTCTTCAATAGCTTGTTACAATTTTTTTTCCTGTTCTAAAAATGAGCATTAATATGTAACTAAGTTGGATCAGAAAAAGACTGGACACCACAATTTCTGTATTCAAGTATGAATGTCTCAAGTTTAGGAAACTACAAGATAAGAATAAAGTCATTTTGAGGTGTCACGTGTCCACAAAAAATGGGTCACCTGAACTTCTGTTTCTGAAAGTATGGCAGAATATATACCCTGACTTACGCCCCACTGAAAGAACTAAATGTGATGAATCTTTTAAAAATAATCTTAAAAGCATAATCTGGCCAGAAAGTAAGGAATACCTGGAGGCCAAAAAGTAAGTGAAAGAACTCAGAGAGGCAAACATCAGTAGAGCCAGCTTTAGACCTTGAGTGAATTTGCTAAAGCCAGATGAACTTGAGCTTGTTTCCAAGGCATCAAGTATGAGTGAATGGAAACCAAGCCCAGGGCCTGATCAAAGGGGAAAGAGTAATAATAGAACATGGCCCTAAAAGCCCCAGAAGACTACAACTCAGTTTAACAGTAAATTAGAAATGAACTTGCTCATCTCCCAAGGGGCCTAAGAAGAAAACTGCCCACATCAAACCCTGGTGCTAAATGGAGATGGTAAAAATCTTCTCTGAGAATTCCTAATCAAAAGCCAGTCCTCATACAGCCTGAATTCACACTTCCTTGAGTCTTAACTTAAGCCAAAATTTTAACATGATTCTAGGTTGGTAGCAACCTGGCAAAAGCAAATATGAATCTCCTCTGAAGGATATTAACTCTCACATGAGGCCTTAAAATATTCCCACAGATAAATGTACAAGAAATAACATATTTAATATGCTTAAAGAAATAAGAAGGATTGAAATTATTAACAAAGAGCAAGATGCTATTAAAATACTAATACCAATATTCAGCAGATCTGCAAAAGAACAAAATGAAATTCCTTAAAACTAAAAAAAAAAAAAAGTAACAATTAAAATTTTAAAACTCAAGAGGGTTGGTTTACCAACAGATGAAACAGAGATTAAGAGAGATTCATGAAGTGGAAGATACAACTGAAGGAATGTTCTAGAATGTATCACTTAAGCAATAAATACATAGAAAATTTGAGAGGTTAAGAGAAATGCAGCATAGAGTGACAAGGTATAATTTTTATAATTCAATTTCCAGAAGGTCAGAAAAGGGTGAATGGGACAGAGGCAATATTTGAGGAGATAATGGTTGATAATTTTCCAATATTCCAGAAAGATACAAATACACAGATTCAGGAAGCTCAAAAACTCCCAAGTAGGATAAATAAAAAGAAATCAACACCTAAGCATAGTGATGTAAACTCTAATACCAAAGATAAACACATGATCTTAAGATCAAATACACAGAAAAGACATTACCTTAAAGGTAACAAACATAGAATGAGAGCTAACCTATCAACAACAACAGAAGCCAAAATTGGGGGACTGATGTCTTCAATGTGCTGAGAGAAAATAATAACCCAGAATATCTAGACAAAATATTTTTCAAAATAAGATATTAAAAAGGCATTTTCAAAAAAGCAAAACCTAGAACTCTGCCACCAACAGACCCTCACTAAAAGAAATTATAAAGGACATACTTTAAGGAAGGAAAATGACTCTAGAAGGAAGGTGGAAAATATATGAAGCCGTGTGGAGCAAAGAAAGGGGTAAACATGTGGGCAAATCTAAACAAATAATGATGTCATAAAACAACTGCAACAACAATACAGTTTTGTAGATGATGGTGTGTATATCCCATGACACAGCAATTTCACTCCCAGGAATATACTTTAAAAGAATTTTCACCCAAGACTAGACTGGCATTTCTAAGCCTACTGGATAGTTCCTCCTGGATGCTGAGAACTAGCAACCCAATCTCATGGTTTCCAAGACCCATTCATCACCTTCCTCTGAGACTGTTCTTCCTCTCTCTTTCCCTCCCCTAATTACGTTAAAAGTATTGTCATTTTCCCAGTCACATAGTCTTAAAATTCCAGACTCACCTTTAACTCTTACCTATACCCTATTACACAACAATAATAAGTTCTCTAGTCCTAGAGATTCCAACTTAAAGGGACAATTCTTATTCAGGCCCTCAGGCCCTTTCACCTTAGCGACTCCACTAAATGTCTTTAAAAACAGCTTTGCTCAGGTCAGTCTTCTAAGATCCCTCAATGCTTCCAAATTTCTTATCAGTTAAAGTCAGGATTTCTTAGTCTAGCAATTAAAGGCCCTCATAATCCAGTTCAAACATATCTTTCTAACACCATTTTCTGCCATTTCCTCTGAAGTGCCCCCCTCCTTCCATCTCTAACATGAACTCTACAGTCTAGCCACATGTTAACACACCTGCTGTTGCCTGGGGAAAAGGACATTATAAGCTCCAGGTTTTTCAACATAAAATTTGTTCTGCTGAAATTTGTTTTTTCCTTCTCAGCCACATTACTTAAATAGCTGATCTCACTCATCCTTAAAGGCCCAGCTAGCTTACCTCCACTTTCATGACATTTTCCACTATCTCCCCTTCCCTCATTCCCTTAAAACCAGCACCACTTCATCTCAATCTCACCTACACGACTTTGGTATGTTTGGTATATTCTTATTAGCTATGTGAATGTCTCATTCATGAAAATTAAGCTCCTAGATGTAAGGGTCCAAGTCTAACTTAATCATCTTGGTAGATCTCACAATGCTTAGCAAAGTAGCTTTCATGTAGCTCAATAAATATTGTTTGAATTGATCAATAAATTGGCCTTAAAAGCACATATTCAGTAATCACTATATTGATGACCTATAAACTGAATCATGTGCATCCCAAATCCCTGTTGTTCGTCAGTGTTTATTTTTAACCAAAGCAGCTAATGAGGTAAATGATAAAAAATCAGGTTGGCCCAAGTTCTTCACAGGCTATCTCATCTCATGAAATGGGGAAAATGGTTCTTCTTTAGCCTAGGTAGGTGATTTTACTATAGAAATGAGCCGTGGAAATGAAGCTGGCTGCGGTTTTCATTTTCTTTCTTGTAGGTAAACTGTTGAGCTAATTATAGAAATCCCACATTATTCTTGAAAATATATTCAACTACTTAACAGAAATGTCCATCTAATTCAAAGGTTTTGGTAGAAATATCCCCTAAGCTATTAAAATTCCTTTGAGGGGCAGGGGCCAAAAAAAAACCAGGGAACAAAGCAAGGCAGTTTTATACCAGCAAGATCACAAAGAAATAGATATTATGAAATGTTAAACTAGAGAACAGATATCTGTGTCTCTTTCTATATATTTGAGAATACTTCAAACTCCAGATTCTGCAAACATCTGCTAAACATACCCCCCAAACCCACAAGCCAGCACCTGTGTGATCTATTCATATTCCCACTACCACCTGGAAAAATGCAAATTGTATAGCCTTGTTCATAAAAGAAAATAAATAAATGTCTCTGCTGAATTTCTACACTCCTGTATCCCAAAAGTTAACAGCCCTGCCAAGGGAGATTATACAATTAAGAATTAAAATCTTAATGACTTAAATATTCTAATCAGTCTTTGATATCACCTTAATTATATGACAGATGGCCAGAAAGGGAGAAATGTGATGTCCTGTAGAAATTTAAAGTCTCTTTAAATCAATAATAAAAATGAGAGTGAAAGTATATTTAACATTATCCTAGATATACCATAGGACCAGACACTAAATATAGTGTTTTAAGAATTTATGTAAACTGATACTTTAAAAAATCATTCTGTAAACCTACAAACCATGTTACCTCCTTCCTGCCACATGACTGTTAATTCAAGATACAATATTCCACATAATTTGCTTTAAATTTAGCAAGTAACATTACTGAGAGTAATGAATGCATAGATAATCATCGAGACAGTATGAAAAATAAAATAGAAATGCCAAGTTTTCCAAAGACGAGACAAATCAAAGGAGAAAGGACTACAAAAAAATCATAAATCAGATGGACATATTAAATAGGATCCTCAGGCAATGATCTAGTTTAATGTAACACTCAAAGAGCATAACAAAGTTCTTCTGTTCCCTTAAGCTAAGTGAACATCTTTGTATGGTTTCACAAAATTGACACATTTGAATAAAGTCCAAAGACGACTCCAGTTTCAATGTTAGTATTCCCTTTCCAGAGAGGGGAAAAAAAACAAACATGGCTCAATTATTTGTAAGTTGTTGATGTCTCATATAGATTGGGTCAATCTAAAAGAAATTCTTTAAATATACTCTCATAATTATGCTACTACTACTTAATGAACCAAGTGAGAATACATAATTATTCATAGAGCAAGAGGCAATAAAAGGAAAAGATGAATCAAAAAGAAGCACTGGTTAAAGAAAAAATACCTCATCTGTACATGTCAGGAAAATGTTTCAAAAAGCAAGCACTTGAATTGTCACTGTCATGTTAAAGGGGGAAACGGTACCCCATCAATTCCAAGATATGTTTTAGAGAAAACTTAATATCTAAAAATATAAGATTTTAGGAAGAAATATATTTGGAGAGAAGAGAGATAAAAAGTATTATCTGTTTTCACTACCAGATATGGCACTGGTAATGAACAGAGAGGGAAAACTTCAAATGTCATTATGTTATAAACTTCAAGCTCTGACCTTATGCCTTAGCAACCTAACGAGTAATGTATCTTACAAGGTGGTCTAATGTGGTTTGGTAGGGAGGGACCATACTCTATTATCAGCTTCACTGGAAACACTAGTAATTCAAACAACTTTTAAAGAAATAGAGTTCCCTGCACAATGCCTTGAATACAGTAAGTGCTCACTTAATGTCTTGAGCATAAAAACATATCTAAGTGTGTTAAATAGGTTTCTGTTGCTGTAGCTCCATGTATGCTTATTTCTAGAAAGGTCAATTATCAAGTGATTCAAGAGTGAAGAGAAAAATGTAAATGCTTAGGAGGAGGAAAGGAATTCAAATAAACAGGGTGATTTCAGAAAATAAAGTAGAACACGGAATGCAGGAGTTTTGAATTGAATTTTGAATTTAATGATTCAATTTATTGAATAGGTAGGAGTTTGTTTCATCAACTGTTATTTCCCAACTACCATAAAGATATGTTCAGAAAAATCAAAGAACTATTTATACACAGAACAAACTCTATGAAACTCCATAACCTGAGAGATTTTTTATGTTGAAAATATAAATTCAAGAAGAGTTTTGTTCATCTGTAGTACTCCATAGTGGATTATTAAAGTTATTGTTTAACTGAAACTTTCTGAGGTGGAAACAGATTCTGTTTTCTCACTAAAATCCCTTGTCTAATTCTGTTTGATATTTCAATTTCTCATTTTATTAACTATGTTACCAAAGCAACTCAAATAGAGTACTAATATATGGCCATTACACAAGTTAGCAGTATTTTCTTTATGTTAGGACAGGTAAGTACTTGCTACTTCCTCACCTTACACACTAATTATTATTTTTTAAAATTAAACTTATTGGGCTTCCCTGGTGGCGCAGTGGTTGAGAGTCCGTCTGCCGATGCAGGGGACGCGGGTTCGTGCCCCGGTCTGGGAGGATCCCACAGGCTGCGGAGCGGCTGGGCCTGTGAGCCATGGCCGCTGAGCCTGCACGTCTGGAGCCTGTGCTCTGCAACGGGAGAGGCCACAGCAGTGAGACGCCCGCGTACCACAAAAAAAAAAAAAGAAAATTAAACTTATAATTAGGCTACCACATATGGGTTTGAGGTTTCATACCTCTGTCACACCAATGGGACATTTGAAAAGTGAAACCCAATGATTTGGGTGAAAATGTCATATCCTAACTACATTTTTAATGCTTTGCCCTCTGTTGATTTAAATTGTTTTTATTTTCCTTCACTCCAGCAACAGTGACCACACACCTAGTATCTAGGTATTGCTCTGTCATATGATTCCCCACTAAAAGGAATCAGATTCCTCAGAGAAATAGCTATCCCAGGGCTATGGAAGAGTAGGTACAAGATGAAACTAAAATATCTTTATATCAGCAAGTAAGGTAGTGCTAAAAGTGTAGGGAGGGGGTAGGTATGTCACAAGGATAGCTTAAGGGGGCTCCCTCTGACCAAATCTGGGAAAAGTTGAGCACCAAAATCATTCAGTAATGTATTATGAACCACTGCAAAAGAGGAATTTATAAGTCCGTAGTGATAACAAATCAATCATAAGTAGATACATCAATATACTGATTGATTGATAGATGAGAAAGGAGAGGTCTTGCTTACAACAGAATGCTGATTACCAACTGTGTGAAGGGAGGTTGGAAAATCATCATTTTACAACCATTATGGAAAATATCGGATAACCGAAGGGAACATTTTGATGAGAAGCAGGAGATCTGCATGGTCTTCAAATGTCTCCCTACAGACTGCTTATTAGTTTCGAAGGAAGAATAGTAATTACACACTGGAGAAATCATATAATATCTCGACCAAGTGATTAAAATGAATGCTATCTATAAGGGACAGACAGAGATTGTGTGCCTCTAGATGTGACACTTGATACAGCATGACCTCTGTATAATTCTGACCAAGAATGCATATCCTAAATCTAATCATGAAGAAACATTAGATATATTCAAGATGAAAAAACATCCTGTTAAAGAAAAGGAGATACATATTGCTCAAAAATATCAATGTTTTAAAAGACAAAGAATGGCTGTGGAAATGTTCCCAGATTCAAGGAGGCTGAAGAAGAAATGGAGCCAGAGATGGAGATGGGGTTGATGGGAGAGGAGTGAGACAGAAAGAGATGGGTGTGGGGGGGAAATGGGGTCAACAGTATATGAATCTGGGTAAAAGATATATACGAGTGTTCTTTGCAATATTCTCACAATTTCTGTCAGTTTGAAATGATTTCCAAATAAAAACTTAAAATATAACTCATCTTTCCTTAGTGTTTCTTAGTTTACTATGTTATGCTATTTTCCTGGTCTTATTTTAAAGATATGCCTATTTAATGATATTTATGATGATTTATATTTAATGATGCCACTTAAATGATATTACAGAATAAGAGGAAAACCTGAGGCATTAAATCACACCATCACTAACAGCTTGGAATCCTGTATCAAGGGGGTACAAATATACATAGCATATATTTATATTTGTCTACACTAAAAGCTAAGATACAATTTTCATAGAAATGTCTCAAATTTATTTTCATAGAATCATAAAACAGAATCAGAGGATCTCTTAAAAATATCTTAACACAATCTCCCCATGTTTCTGTGTATGGAACTGAGGTCACACAGTCACAGAGAACCAAGACTAAAACACTAGGACTCCCCTTGAGCCTTGTTACCTCCCAAAATATAATCTTGGCTAACCTGACCAATCTAAACTGTTTCAAGTAAGTCCCTTATACACCATTCCTATGAAACAGAGTAGAAAGCACATTTCATCTCTGAAATCATGACTGTCATATGTTATTTTAAAATCATTTGTAATTATATATTTTTCTTTACAACATGCTTTTTTTTAGATAAAGAGGAGTATGTAAACCTAACTGATCAATCTAAGCTTGACAAATTGATTATAATCATAGCTAGCCATCATTAATGTCACTCCACTTAAACTGTCCTCATTAAATGTACCATCCGAACTAGATAAACACAATGGAATCCATTTTCATTGGGCTACCTCTAACAATGCATGAAGTTACCTTCATTCAGTCATCAGTTTATAAGGTAATTTGTTTGCCAATATTTAATTTTCATATTACCCTTGTGAGGTAAATAGGTAGTAGCCAGCATAATCCAGCTACACCATTTTTTCCATTATCTTCAGATCTCTTAGTCTCTCCCCTTCATTTACGGAGGATTTGACCAACTGAGTTCGTTTTTTTGTCCACTCTAAATTCTGTTGTTTTCACTGACTTTATCAGCCACATCCCAAACCTATCTAGTCTCTCAATTTTCTGTGCTTCTTTACATCTATGTTGTACTGAATTCAACCAAAGACATTCAATCTCATGGCTACACCATGGTCACCAAAAATAACTCAACCTCCTAAATCCCAATTCAATCACAATATCTGATGATCTTTTCTCCCATAGTTCCTGCTTAATTGATCAAGTAACCCTGCTGAATCAACCTCTAAGTATCATTGAAACCACCAGTCCTTTGACCCACCATCCATCATTCCTCTCCTGTCCTCAATTCTCTCCCCCTCTAGTTTAAATTCCAAGGCCAAATAAGTATTACTAGGCATTAGTAATCATTTTCTAACATACCATACTCAACACACTTTCCAATTAATGCTTCTACTCTATTTCCTAGGCCTGCATTTGCACAGCTGAGTATTTCTGAAAAAAGAAAAATGACCTAACTGGGAAGAGTCATATCACTCTAAAGTAATAATCATCAATTTCAAATGAATACTCAATATTGCCCAGCAATGGTGGCAACTCTTTACCAAGAATTATTTCAAATTTCTTCAAATGATCTACTTCTCATCAAATCACACTGTTGCTAAACTGTTAGGTGATAACCCTGATGACTAACCCATGAGAAAATAGAAATCACTAATCAAATGGAAACATTCTAATCATGCCACTAGCAAATAAACCTGCATTTACACCACCTCCTTCTTTCCTATTATAAAGGAGAAAAGGATCCTCCTATCAAAGGTAAGTTCTTCCACATATGGATCTAGTACTCCTCTCTTTTCAGTTTTTTTTTTAATCACTCTTCTACATCTTCAACCTTTCTTTCTCAACTCTATTATTCCCAACAGCATTCAAAGATGCTTTAGCATTTCCCATCTGAACAAAAAACTTAAATCCCCTACTAACATACACCCTGCAGATACCACCCTCTCTGTGCTCTTCCAGAACCAAGCCTTGCAAGAGTTATCTAGCCACAGTGCATACACCCCCTCACCTCCTATTTCACTCTTCAACTCACTCCAACATGGCATCTAGGTCAAACTCTATTCTGAAACTTCCTAAGGGCATCAATGACCTCAATGTTGCCAGCTCAATTGATATTTCACAGTCCTTCTCCCTAATCTGTCAGATCATATCTTCCTTCTTGGAACATTTTCTTACCTTGGTTCTCTGACACCATATTATTCCACTTTTTTCTGGCCATACTCTCTTCGATTTCCTTTGCTGAAATCTTCCTCCCTTCTCCAATCTCTAACTGATAGAATACACCAGGGCTTGGTCCCATACTTCCTTTCCTTCTCCATGTACACACTATCAAAAAGTGATTTCATGCAGATGCATTATTTTAATATGATCTGTGTGACAATGATCTTAAATTGATATCTTTAGCTATAATTAATCTTTGGAATTCCAGATTCAAATCCAACTACTTACCTGACATCTTCACTATGATCTCTGTCTAGAAGGTATCTCAAACATAACGTGGCCAAAGCAAAATTCTTCATATCTAACCCTGACCCTACCACTAGCCAAGTCTTCCCTTTCTCAATAAACGGCACCATCATCCAGTTGCTTGGGCCAAACAATTAGGAGTCTTTCTTGATTCCTTTTTGTCTTTTATCCCACACATCCAGTTCATCATCAAATCTTGTTGACTCCAGCCCCAAGACATATCTCAAAAGCAACTAAAACAGTGAACAATACAAACTGAGAAAGAGTGGGCTGGAGAAGAAGGAAACCCAGAGAGTATGGAGTCATGTATAAATGTCCTCTATGAGAGATGGCGTGATCAGCTGTATCAAATGATGCTGAGAGGTTAAAACAATAATTACAAAGCAAACATTGAAGGTCACTGGTGATCTTGACAAGAGTAGACTCTGGAGTGATGGGGATGAAAGTTTAGTTGGAGGGGACTGAAGAAAGAGAGTAAGATGAGAATGCAAAGTCAGCAACTAACAGAGAAATCTTTCAAGGGGTTTTGCTCTCTGGAAAGCATAGAGATTAGTAACAGCTGGAAAGCATAGAGATTAGTAACAGCTGGAGAGGGCGATGAGGTCAAGAGTGGTTCCTTTTTTTTCAAGAGAGGAGATACTAGGGCATGTTAGTATGCTGCTGAAAATGATCCATTTGCGATGAAAAACTAAATATAGCATGGGGAAAGGAGATGAATCACTAAGGAGTGGGAACCACTGCCCAAGTGGACAAGCTATTTTTCCACAGGTGGAGGGATTCTTTTGATCCACAGTCATAGGAAATGGTACACTTATAGATGCAGGGCAATTTGGTAGGTTTCACACGGGGAGATGAAGGAACTCTTAATTGAGTGCTTCTAGATTTGTCAAAGAATTGTGAGGCGGGTGATCAGAGTGTGTGTGTATATCTGTTTGTGTGTATGTGTCTGTGTGGTGTGTGCTTTGGGGATTGAGAACTTGGTCATGAAAGAGGTTAAAGAAGAGAAAAGGTATAAATTAGCTATGTTAAAGAGAAGATACTAGGCAATTTATTAATACAAGGCAGAACTGAGTGTCTATTTGGTCATGTATACGGTTTTCTAAAATGTTTTTTTTATTGAAGTATAGTTGACTTACAATGTTGTGCTAATTTCTGCTGTATAGCAAAGTGACTCAGTTATACACATATATACATTCTTTTTTATATTCTTTTCCATTATGGTTTATCCCAGGAGACTGGATATAGTTCCTTGTGCTATACAGTAGGACCTTGTTTATTATGCACTCTATATGTAATAGTTTGCATCTACTAACCCCAAACTCCCAGTCTATCCCTTTCCCTCCCCACTGCCTCTTGGCAACCACAAGTCTGTTCTCTATGTGTGTGAGTCTGTTTCTGTTTTGTAGACAGGTTCATTTGTGCCATATTTTAGATTCCACATATAAGTGATATCATATGGTATTTGTCTTGTGTAAGATTTAACAAAAAATTTTATATAAATATAAAATATATGTCTATTTAGTGGATTTTCTTTTACTGCCAAATTAGAATTTCTTATTATACAGCAAAGTATTTTTGGAAGCTAAAACATTACATATTTCCATTGTTGTATGCCCAGACAGAAACTCTGTTATGATGGTTCACAAATGAAATGACATTCTTGTACAAAAAAGTTATTCATTTTCCTTTATACAAGTCTATCTCCGTATAGAGATGTCACAAATTAATTTGAAGATATAGAAGCATACAATTAATATTGCACCGTGGTAAAACTATGCCCACTTCAAACATGTTTCTATTATTCTGTGGTTTACCATTACATGATCAGAAAGCATTATGTCTTAATGTCAAGAGTATTTATTTAAAATTATATCAAGTAAGCAAGTTGTATTTACAATACCAGCAGCACTGGCTGCAACTGTTTGCCTTCCTTTTAGCATTTTAATTTAGAGCTTTCTAAATACAAATTAGGCAAAGAAAGTCTCTGCTCACTAGATGGTAAGTAGTTTTTTTTTTTTTAATATCTCATCTGTATTAGCTGTGTTATTTTATTGGGAGTATACGTACAGAGCCTTCATGCATGGCCCTCAAAATAATTTATAAATATTAAAAGCACACCTACAATTCCCTCCTCCAAAATCTCTGCAATGTACCATTAAAATTATCCTCCAGAAAAGGCAAAATATCACTATTTTTACCTAAAGAAGTAAGCTGTTGATTACTTTTTCTTATTGAAACATTTTCCTTTCTCATTGGGGGGACAATGTGGTTTCCTGTTTCTCACTCCTTTTTGATTGTTCTTTTCGTCCTCTTAATTGGCTGTTTGTTCTTCTCTGTGTCCATGACTTTGGCCTTTCAAGTCTCTGCTCCATTTTTATTACAGGGAACTAAAACACTATGGGGCCAAGTAGCAGAGGGAGTTTTCAAAAAGTCATCAAATCCTCTCCCTCTGTCAAGCAAAGATAGCAAAGAATTCAAGAGATAAAGCCTTTTGTGAAAAATGACTCATCTTAAGTTCTCCAAAATTGAAATGCTAAAATTGGTGAAGCTTGTCCACATTCACAAAAAGGAATTCACTCATTTGAAAAAATACCAACATGGAAAACAGTCTAATCCCAGTAATATTTGCAGCCATAAATATATGAACTTTATTATCAAAAATCAATGTCCACTTGATTTTGCCAGCTTTCACTCTGGATAACACAAAAGAAATCTCATTTTAAACATCTAAATAAGTGAATTTGAACCATCAAAACTAATGTCCATGCATTTTAATCTATAGATACTGTCAGACAAGTGTGATTTAAAAATCCAAACTTTAAGGTTGTTTAAAAAATAAAAGCATCTTCATGTGGCACATATATACAATGGAATATTACTCAGCCATAAAAAGAAACGAAGTTGAGTTATTTGCAGTGAGGTGGATGGACCTAGAATCTGTCATACAGAGTGAAGTAAATCAGAAAGAGAAAAACAAATACTGTATGCTAACACGTATATATGGAATCTAAAAAAAAATAAATGGTTCTGAAGAACCTAGGGGCAAGACGGGAATAAAGACGCAGATGTAGAGAATGGACTTGAGGACACGGGGAGGGGAAAGGGTAAGCTGGGACGAAGTGAGAGAGCGGCATGGACATATATACACTACCAAATGTAAAACAGCTAGTGGGAAGCAACCACATAGCACAGGGAGATCAGCTCGGTGCTTTGTGACCACCTAGAGGGGTGGGATAGGGAGGGTGGGAGGGAGATGCAAGAGGGAGGAGATATGGGGATATATGTATATGTATAGCTGATTCACTTTGTTATACAGCAGCAACCAACACAACACTGTAAAGCAAATATACTCCAATAAAGATGTTAAAAAAATAAAAGCATCTTCAATCGAATTTATAGCTACTTAAAAACAGCTGGTTGAAAAACTGATTTATTTTGACCAATTATGGTGAGTTCCAAATTTTAGCAGTGATTTTCAGCATAAACTCGCTTAAATTTTTCTTCAGTGCCAAGTTAAGTAGCAAACAAAATAAACAAGATGGTAATAAGCAATAGTTTCTCCAGTTTAGTGATAATTGTTTCATTTCTTTTATTCTTATGGGACTGTCAAAGTTGAACTGACCTCACAAAACAAAAATAAGCACAAATAGGATTTCAGTCCTTTAGGTTAACACACACAGACAATAAAGGCTGATATTATGATAGTAAAACTCAAAGGTCAAGCATTCTTATTTTAAAATGTAATATAGTTAAAAGAATTTTGACTAGACTTTATTTTCAATGACTGACTCAACTATTTTCTGGATTTTATCTTATGACATTAGAAATGGTCCGATAGTCACTCAATGAAAACATAAATCAGAAGCCTGAGAGGGAGAAAATAAAGTACTAGCTTCCCGATTTACATAGAAAGAGAACTGTAGTTCTACACTGAATAGGAAATTTTTCCAAAGCACAGCCATTAGCCATGAAAAGAAAGCTCTCCCATGTTCAATAAACTCGTGTAAGAAACATTAGAAATGTATTCATGGATCAAGAAGAAGTCCAATTTGGTCTATGGCAATATAACCGTCATTATTGTAACAACAAATTACTAGTGACTAATGGCAATGTTTTCCATGTACATTATTCTATTTAATCACACTAACAACCATATGAGAAAGGTATTATTATCATGACTCAGAAAAAACTGAGATTTAGAGAAGGTAAAATATTTGCTCTTGGTTGCATAGCAGCTAAGATTTAAACTCAGATTTCCTGACTTCAAATCATATGCTCTCAATTAAACTCCTGCTAGAACAATAACAACTAACCTCTGCAAGAGCAATAGTCAGCAGATTATGTAAGAATTTGCCAAGAAATTATGGTAGCGCCTAGCCTGGAGGCATCACGGCCAGCTAGTCAATGTATAATCTTACAACTAAAAAGAAAAAGAATGATAGAACTAGAAAAGAAAATAAATTAACTTAAATAAGTCTACATTTATACTCCTCATTTCTGCTGATATTTACTTACTTATTATTTATTTATTTATTTGGAATGCTTTGTTCCACTAAAAAAAATGATCCACCCATTCTTTTTTTTTTTTTTTTTTTTTTTGCGGTACGTGGGCCTCTCACTGTTGTGGCCTCTCCCGTTGCGGAGCACAGGCTCCAGGCGTGCAGGCTCAGCGGCCATGGCTCACAGGCCCAGCCACTTCGCGGCACGTGGGATCCTCCCGGACCAGGGCACAAACCCATGTCCTCTGCATCAGCAGGCGGACTCTCAACCACTGCGCCACCAGGGAAGCCCCCGCCCATTCATTTTTGACCCATTCAGGGAATGTAAATATTAGAATTCTTTCTCACTAACTGATAAACTTATTGCAGAAATTTTACAAGGGGAAATTCATTAAGTGAAGTCAAAATTTCCCATTAACTTATACTTTGCCAGAAGCAAGGAATAATTAGTTCCAAGGAAAAATACTGCTTTTTCTAATGCCTCCACTAACTTCTAATAAGGAAGACATGAAGAAATGTCCATCACAAACAGGAAAATGCCCAGAATGGCCACCAATTAAAACAGCCCCCATACACCATTTCCTTGCAAATAAATGTCTGAAATATAATTGGAACTTAGGGAAACACTTCACAAGCAGAAATCTAAAATCAGTAATCAGTTATTATACCATTTGGTCAGCAAAGCATTTTCCCTTTTAAAGCCTTTTCTCACACATTACCTCATTTCATCACTGGGGTGCATAGGTTGGTGACTTCCTACAGAGTTTCTCGGAGTGTCTTAACACTCAAATAAACAAATTTTATTTATTAAGCACTCAATAAATAGTTACTGGAGAAAGGTACAGTCTAAATGAATGAATGAATGAGTAAGCCAAAGAAGTGACTACACCATCATCAAAGGATGAGCCAAATATCAGTACACGTATACAGGATATTATGTGTTTGTCAAAACCTATAGAATGTACAACACAAAGAGTGAACTCTGATGTAAACTATGAACTTTAGTTAATAATAATGTATCAAAACTGGTTCACCGGGCTTCCCTGGTGGTGCAGTTGTTGAGGGTCCTCCTGGTGATGCAGGGGACACGGGTTGGTGCCCCGGTCTGGGAAGATCCCAAGTGCCGCGGAGCGGCTGGTCCCGTGAGCCATGGCCGCTGAGCCTGCGCGTACGGAGCTTGTGCTCCGCAACGGGAGAGGCCACAACAGTGAGAGGCCCGCGTATCGCAAAAACAAAAACAAAAACAAAAAAAATGGTTCACCAATTGTGACCAATGTACCACATTAATGATAAGGGAAATTCTGTGGGGGGAGGGAAGGGGCATATGAGAACTCTGAACTTTCTGCTTAAATTTCCTGTAAGCCTAAAACTGCTCCAAAAAGAAAGTCTATTAAAAAAAGATGAACAGTATATTTTCAAATTAAGAAATGCCAGACCTGTCTGAAAAGCTAACTTATTATTTTGAAAACAGGAAAAAGAACAAAAAGCAAGAAGAATAAAAAAAAAAGATCTGTTACTAACACTTCCCATGAAAGGTTACAGTCATCAAAAGAAAGGCAACCAAAAGAAAAACAATGAACACCATATGTATTACTTATTATTTTGATTTCTAAAATGTAGCACTGCAAAAGCGCCTCCAGCAACATGTATAAAAATGTGTCAATCTACATATTAAAATGAAAACCCTCAAAAAAACCCAAATACAGACTAATAAAACTGAGATATACATGAAATTCAAAGTACATTCAATGCAACCACAAGTCTCAAATCGCTGGGAAAGATAAACCACGCAGAGGCAGGCTTGCTCAAAGCCCTGACATCTGATGATGTGAGCTACAGTCCTGTCAGGTCAGGAGGGAATAATATATTTCATCTGAGGCCCCAACATATTTCCAGCCTATAACATTCCAAGCTGGGAAATGATGGCTATCCCAAACTGCTGTGAGACCTGTGAGTTAAGTAGTACTCACATGGACTGAGATATGTTTGTTAAGTTATGTAAACTGTGAAAAACAGTTACTTTTGTCTCCCTATGTTAACAAACACGTAAGTGTGTTTAATTAATGCTTTTCATAATAGCACCATAGACAGAACACCACCACAGATACCACATTCTGGAAAAACCCTCAAATGGCTAGGTTATTTGCCAAGTCTCATAGAGTTTTTGACAAGAAAGAATCATGCACTATAGTAGCCTAGCTTCTATTAGATCAAGAAAATATTATACTCCCATATATTATAAGTACAAAGTAAAAGTGCAATGGGATCAATACCAACAAAGTCTCTACAACATAGTGTGGCTGTCCGGGACTCAAGCAAGTTCACCATTTTCCAGTGAAGTCTGCATGCCTGAGAAAGAAAACAAAAGCAGTGTCTCTGGGTTTGACTCATCTGCACAGTGAGATTTTCAGACTTAAGGTCGCTTTCAGATTGAATATGCTTTGGTTTGATGACATAGCTATGGCCCACTTGAGTCTTAGGAAACTTGAATGTTCTACACGTATGCATATATTGTTCTGCCAATACAAGAGTTCCAAGCCAATATGTGTACAGTGACAGGGAACTCCTCCCAGAGAGCAGGAGAAGCTGGCTCAGCTCCAACCACAAATAGAAACGATAGAAGTGGACTGAAATCCTGCCAAGAGACTGTCACAGATGGAGACTCAGGAAGGGGAATATGAAAATAACAAAGCTTAGCTCCCTCTGAATGGAAGCCAGGGATAATGAATAGCACTACTTGTATAATTTCTCTTGAGTCTATATTACAATCATTATACTCTCCCCTGTGTCCCTGGAGTAACTAAAGTAAAATTTTTCTACCTATATGGGAAATTCTGGTTTAAATGGTTCCACCAGCTTTCCACGAAAACAAACAAAAACACTTTACTTCTTGCTAAAAAAGTTCAACACAAAATTAAAATGCAAATGAAAACTCTAGGGAAAAAACTGCAAACTGCAATAAAGGTGACAAAGGGTTACTATAAACATACAACAAGATCTTTAAAGAAATAAGAAAAATATTATCCCTGTAGTATAAAGTTGAGTAAAAAATATGAACAAATAATGGACAAAGAAACACAAGTGGTCAATATGTATTAAACCTGTTTAACATAATTAGTAAGCAAACAAAACAAATGAAAACAATGAGATACAGTTTTTCAGTCATCAATGACAAATTATTTTTTAATTATGATACTCAGCGTGATGGTTCTAAATGATTGCCACTCATTTACGGCTGGTAGGAATCTAAATTTGAGCAGGTTTTTAGAAACAATTTAGCAATATATAACAAGAGTTGAAGATAACTCATACCTTTCTGTTAGTAATTTCAATAAGAGGTTTACAAAAAGATTAATATATACAAGACTAGTCCATGTGGCATAAGACCAAATAATTGGAAATGATCTAAATATTGAACAACAGGGGAATTACTAAATAAATCAGGGTATATCCTTATGAGGGAGTTTTATACAGCCATTAAAATCACGTATTTGCAAAATATTACTGTTTATGTCCCACGAAGATATTAGGCTCAAAAAGCAGAATATAGTATATACCATATATACAGTAAGATACTATTTTATTAAAAAAAATACAAACAGATTAAAAAAAGAACACAGAAACTATCACTGAAATAATTCATAACAAAATGGTAAGAGTGGCTATCACAATTAGGTGATATAAATTCAAGAGATCTTTTTTAAAAAAATCTCTTCTATGCTTTCTAAATGGTATAAATGGACATGAAAGGGAACATGAAAACAGCCCCCAAGGTAACCCTTAGGGGAAAGAGACACTATGTGTAGCAACTACAGTGTCAAGACAAAGAGGCCAAATTACAAACATTTGCAAGAGCAAAAGGTATGTGGAAGAAGTAGAAGGGAATACATACATGCCTGAGATCTCAGCAGCAGAAAGCTTAGGATGATTTTCTAACAGCAATATTTCAGTACAGTACACAAAAGATGGAATGAGGTCATCTATTGGCCAGCTAAATCAAAAAGTTGATTCAAGAGAAATTTTCATTCATCTCAATGTTTAATTATATAATTCAATTGTATTGAAGTGGATTCGACGATTGAATTCTGGATTTACATTTAAAAGTTGTATGACTTCAAGCAAAATGCTCATCTTTATAAATTTGTTTCTTCAACTGCAATTTTGAGATTAAAAATTAGTTCCTTTAACTCACAAGGGATCTGCTAGCGTTAAATGAAGAGTCTTAGGTAAACTCATCTAGCACATCATGTAGCACAATCTAAATGCTCAACACTCAGCAAGTATCCTCTGCTATTTTGATGACTGTCATATATCTACTGCACATCCCTAAGTTAACATCCCTAAAGTTAAGTATGTTCACGTAAAATAAAGAGCAGTTTAGTCTGACTCATGACCCACTTTTTGTCAGTCAACTCTCTCCTCAAAAGTGTCCTGACAGTGAAATGAAAAACACCATGTGCTTTTTGACTTGTTCAAAGCTGGGACAGATAGAATGATAATTATTTCTAAATTTATTACTATTCCTATTCTATTTTCATCACCAAAATAGGTGTAACCCCCTGCTCCAGTTATACCCAATGAGTGCATATAAAGGTATGAATTAGTATTGTGGACAACCATGAGAGCACTAGACACGGTAAGCGCCATACAGAGCCTGCTTTTCTGCTAAATGGCACAGAGCACTATGATCCTACATACAAATAATCTGTTTCTTAGAAGAATTCTATAAAATAGATATATGGTTTATGTTAGCTGTTTTTCTTCTAATTTCACATCTCAAAACACTGACTTTTCTTCAAGAATATCGTCTTTGTAGCAGTTTCTAAGATGTTTGTAAACAGAAAGCACATGAAAAATGTTACTGAGGTCAGATATAAAATAAAAAAAAAATTAACATTAATTGTGTATTTTACATAAAATCTAGCCATACATTTAAATGAGGAATCTAATGCCAAACTGTTTTGAAGGGGGTGGGAGTGGTAAAAATAATTCCTCAATTTAGAGTCTTTAACAGTTATCAAAAGTAGTTTTAAATTCTAGGTGTTCTTATGCTAAATTATAAACCTTAAATTAAGAATAAAATAGTTTAAATTGAATGAAATGTCTAATTTTCAGACAGCTCTTATACTCCTGAATTTTTTTCAACTGGAGTTAAATCTGTTTTTGAATATTATTCCTCCTACCACTTCTTTGGTTCCCCTTCCCATAAGCCTTAAACTTAAAACAAATTAATTCCATTCTCTCTCTAAATCTTTCCTCAAAATTGATGATTTCTTTGGTAAAGACATTTTATAGCCCCCAAAGAACTGAATCCAAGATTTTCAACACTCTGGCTAGAGGCATATATTCTGGAATATAATGTGCCCAGATCACCTTATTTAAAATATCAAAGTGATAATATCTAGTGCATCTCTATCAAACTACTCATTAATCAATTTAATTGGTTCTATGAAGAATAGCTACTGTTTCCCACCTTGTGTATTTGAGACTTTGAAGAAAATAGGTCCATTTCATTTGATCATACTATTTCATGATATGCAATTTCATTTTTTGTGTGTGTGCTCCAGAAATTGAGACTATGCAGAATCAAAAAGTTAAAATGCTATTTTAAAATTCTTTATACAGCATAATGCCTGAATTTCTCTTCATTAACTTGGCACAAAAATCATTCCCAATAATGAAGGAGTCCCATAGATCAAGACTACTTATATGAATGTATTCATATTTCATGATAATTAGTCCCTGTACATGTAGTCTCTTCCCCTGGTGTGTCCAGTACATGTGTCTCTGTCCTAGATTGCTCATTAAATCTGCTATAGTTCATTTGAGCACTGCATCACTGTGACTGGGTTAGACATTGCAGAATCCAAGACCTATGATTCCTTTCTCCTGTGTATTTCTTACAAAATCTTACAAGCAATGGTCTGGTAGTGTTGTAGAAATGATGCATACAGTAGTCGATATGTTCTGTAAGTCTATAAACAAGGTTATCACAAAGGTAGACTGCTACCCTCAATGCCTCCATTGTGAATGCAGGTAATATGCCCAGTATCTGACAAGGTTTGAGAAGTAGCAATCCTTATTCTTTTTAATGGGGACCTCTGAGACCAACAATGTCTAGAAAAATACCAGGCTCACTGTTATACAGAGACTTTTCCTAGATTACTGGATATCCAGGCCACACACACACATACACACAAGCCCTTTTAAAAAATTAGGTAGCAGAGAGTGTTCAGTAGTTACAATGGTAATATATTCCTGCCTGAACTATAATGTTCTGAATCCAGTTCTTTATAAGTGACAGAAGGAAGTTATGTTAAAATAACACAGTGGTGCAGGGGTCTCAGGTATGGATTAATTTTTAAAACGTTACATGGCGGTAGCTTGATTTCTATATTTTTTGCAGTCCTATGTTATGAAAGAACATTGCTGGAGGATGAAGTTTCTGACTTTTCTTTCAGAACCAGTTCTGTACAATCCCAAGGTAAGATATTTTGCAGACTTGACAATTCCAGATTGATTTTCACTTTCCTATTTTTTGGAACCTTAGGCTAACAATACTGAAAAAAAAAATCTGTCCTGTATATACCATACAGATTGTTTTAAAGACCAATTTATATCATGTATGTGTTTCTACTCAGAATATATTTGAAACTGTTAATTATTTACATGTCAATAATACAAGTAGACTGCAATACTTATTGAAATAACTATTTTCTCTTTTTCGTTGACTTTTTAAAATCTAATTTCTATATACAAACGATTCTGACCAAATGCTATCTGGCAATACCTGCACCCTTTTATTTTTCATTTCTAGCAGTAATAAAAGTATTTGCCATTAAGATTAATTCACAAAACAGTATCACAGTCTCAGAAACATATCCACTAAAAATGCCTACTCCACAAAAAGTAACAAAATTAATAACTTCAGATTTGTGTAATTTAAATTTGAAATTCCTGTTAAATTATCAATAACCTTCAATAGAAAGTTTAAGAAATTGACTTAATAAGTCAGAAAGAGAAAAACAAATACTGTATGCTAAGGCACATATATGGAAACTAAAAAAAAAAAAGGGTTCTGAAGAACCTAGGGGCAGGACAGGAATAAAGATGCAGACATAGAGAATGGACTTGAGGACACGGGGAGGGGGAAGGGTAAGCTGGGACGAAGTGAGAGGGTGGCATGGACTTATATATACTACCAATGTAAAATAGATAGCTAGCGGGAAGCAACCACATAGCACAGGGAGATCAGCTAGGTGCTTTGTGACCACCTAGAGGGGTGGGATATGGAGGGCGGGAAAGGAGATGCAAGAGGGAGGAGATATGGGGATATATGTACACATATAGCTGATTCACTTCATTGTACAGCAGAAATTAACAACATTGTAAAGCAATTATATTCCAATAAAGATATAAAAAAAGAAAGAAAGAAATTGACTTAAGACATTCCCAGCTGAAAGACAGTTCCAGCTGGTAGACCAGTTGCCTTCATGCTAATTACAACTTATATATAAATATAAAGAGTTGTCATCAAAAGAGCAAGTTAGGTTCTGCAGAACCTAGGGGCAGGACAGGAATAAAGATGCAGACAAAGAGAATGGACTTGAGGACACGGGGAGGGGAAGGGTAAGCTGGGACAAAGTGAGAGAGTAGCATGGACATATATACACTACCAAATGTAAAATAGCTAGTGGGAAGCAACCACATAGCACAGGGAGATCAGCTAGGTGCTTTGTGACCACCTAGAGGGGTGGGATAGGGATGGTGGGAGGGAGACACAAGAGGGAAGAGATATGGGGATATATGTATATGTATAGCTGATTCACTTTGTTATAAAGCAGAAACTAACACACCATTGTAAAACAATTATACTCAAATAAAGATGTTAAAAAAAAAGAGTAAGTTAAATCACTTTTACCCTTTACATCTATGTATATTTTCTTTTGGGGGCCTTTGTGCTTAATACCTACTTGTAACGTCATAATCATCAAAATATGGATTTACTCAATATTTATAGTTTATTTTTAAGAGTTTGAAAAGTTACCTTGATCCACTGACTTTTTAAAAAAAATTATTCTTATGTATCACAAAATATCTGACCCTGAGTGAATTTGCTAATCCTTGTGATAGTGACTTTTGTTTTCCAGCTCTTCTCTTTGAAGAAAGTATGTGTTTGCTTATGTTGTTATACTACTTAGACATTCTCTATTACTTTATTTTGCTTAAATATAGAGGCTTTAAATAATTCATAAAGTTCTCTATTTAGTTAAAAGTAAGTTATGGTACACCAGCGATCATTTTAAAAAGAAAAGAAGAGAGAGAAAGAGAGGAAAAAACCTCAAGGACAGCAACAGAGGAACTAATGGAGATGACCTTTCAAAATGACATTTACTAGCACTCTAACGCAACTGACTCAGTTTATTAGATCTGGAATCTTTCTACTCTCCAGTGCTATTATCTTACTTCGGAAAATAAGCACATTTCAAATGTGAGGATTCTAAATATTTAACGTTCCTAACTGGTTTTAACTGTTTTCTGATCTTACTCCTAAAAATCTCACATTTTCATTTCTTGACATAGAATGGATATCTGATCTGGAGGCATCTAGGCATACCTAACTATATCTGAAGATCAAATATTCTCAACAAAATTTTTAATAGCCTACTAGGAATTGTTTTTTTATAGTAGAAAAAGAAGAAAAGTTGTTGTGGATGGGTGCAATGGACTTGAGACTTTCAGAATACAGAATCCAGAACCTTTGGGGAGGATACCATACAATGGTTTACATGTGTTCCCTAAGAGCATCATGGTGTCTTATTACATGGGTATTACAGCCCTTCAAATAGAGTAGTCCTTCAGCAAATGACTGTGTGAGATAAACAATTAATCATCCCAACAGAGATGCCAGTAATGGAAATTAAATTATTTTGACCAAAAATAGGTTTACTGCATTATTTGAGAAAAACATAAAACCACCAACGTAGTTAGTTATACAAATCAGACTCTCTTAAATAAGGGGGCTCCATTCCTTTAGGCAAAACTTAAAGGGTACAAATAAAGTTTTTATAATATATTCTTAATAAAATGTTCCAGGAAATATTATATAAGTCTTCAGGTAATTGGGGTAATCTCTTCCAAATTCTTTTTTTTACCCTAAAATTTGTGGACTTGAGTGCTTTTTAAAGTGGAAATGCCAGTAATAGGAGATATAAAGGGGGACAAGAGTGAGAGAGATGCTACACCAGCCCCCAAGAGCTTAAAAGTTAGAGAAATAAGACTGGTAAAAATCCTACACATAATAGCTACTGTTAGCTATCTAGTGGCATAAAACTGAGATTAGTTCAAAGATTTGGGCACTAAATTGCCCAATCACCACTCGAAATCCCAATCAAGATGACAGGGATAACCTCAGGAAACAGAACTATAATTTAATAAATTGAGTAATGTAATATAATAGCCCTTATCATGTTCTAGGAATTAAATTTTATACTTTCTACATCTACAGAATTTGTACCAGCCTTTATTCCCACTACTTTCGTTTGGACGTGTGCAATGTCTTGCTTAGATTTCTATTGCAATAAGCTCCAGACACGTCTCTCTTCCTCAAGTCCAAATGTCCCCTCCATACCTGCAACCATGTCCCAATCACCTCTCCTACCATAATCAGAGTGATCTAATGTTTTAATGTGAAAATGTCAATTCTGTGCTTAAAATTCATATTCCATGTTGCCTTTAGGAAAAAACGTCCAAATTCCTAAATACTGCAGAATAGGTCATTAATGAGTTGACCCCTACTTGCTTCTGTACACTTATTTCTTACCACTTTCCCTAGAATTACACTACCCATTCACTATACCAAACAACTTAAGAGTTTTCTGAATACACCTTGATTCCTCATACCGTAACACAGGCCTCAATTTGTACTTCCACTCTGTCTAGAATTCCTTGCTACCGCGATCTCCTTTTTCCATTGACTAATCTTTATTAAGATTTTGAAACTCACACCTGGCATCAACATCCACTCTGAATTCTTACTTCCCTTCAATTCAGTGGTCCTCCAGTACCCTACTTAACCTCTCTTCTGGTGTTTATCACATGTTATGATAATAATCTATTTGCCTATCTTCCCCACTATACTTGAATTGCCTGTGGACATAGAGTCTTACTTCTGTCTCCCCAGCATTCAGCACAGTGCCTAGAAAGAAGTGGGCACTTAATAAATGTGTATTGACTGAAGAAAACAGAAAGGTGCAACTAGCATTTGCAGTTAAACTGCTATTAACAAGACTGGATACAGGTAGGCAACTCCTATAAGGAAAGATGCTGGGACAAAAATATGGGAATACATTATGTCATAAGGTTTATTGAATTATGGGTTTTTTTCCCCATTATTTCTCTAACTTTCTGTATAGTGCTATCAGAGTTTTGGCTTTCTTCTCTCCCTTAGGTTCTAATGAAAACATAATAAGGTCATTCCTCAAAATTTTATCATAGGGCATTCTGGTGAAATCTAGTTATGGAGACCTCTTGTGGGGCTCCAGAATCCAGTAGCCTCCATAACTAAATGGCTCCCCTGAGGTAAACTGTAGACATCAGCTTCAGCAAATACTTAATGTCTCCCTACATAGACTGATTCCAACTCACACACTAGAGCTGAGAAATACTGCAAACGATGGTTAATCAGTGGGCCTTGGGAAGCCAGAACAAGTCAAGATGGATGTATAAAGAGGGTAGAAGAAGTAACACCTCTGAGCTGAACAAATATCTTAAAGTCTTGAATAAAGCAATTAGTTAAACTAAATAGGAAATAAAATCAGTGCTCAAAAATATGGCAGAAAAGGCAAGAGGTCTATAAAAGACTTTCTTGTATTAAAATTATGTCTCTACTCACTAAAATTTAAGCCATGAGTTACTTTAGAATCAGTAGCTATACCATCATGGTACAAATGACACTACTATATTTTCACAGTGCCATGAAGAAACACTTCACTAAAATTCTGAAGGGGTTAATATAATTTTCTCTTTAAAAATGAAATCAGTGATATTACTATTTATATACTACGCTATATCTGATTCAGGTGCAGCAAAATTGAATAAGGTGGAAACACATATAGAAAACATGAGGGGAAACACTAAAGTCATTCTGAAATAAGAGTGTGAAAATATGAGTTCTTTATTCCTGTGATTTGTATATTTCCCCTTGTTGCCAGATAGAGTTTATACCTTATGGGTATGCAAGGTACATATAGGTATAACATTGTAATATTAAATTATCAATACTAAGAAGTATAACAAACCATCAAAAATATTTGCCTCGTGCTTTAGCACTTTCAACTAAAATGAGATTTTATCATCTTGCTCTCAGATATAACTATCTGATTGGTGGAAGAAAAAGGAGGAAGTGGTGGCGATTATGATTTTTGCTAATATATAGCAAAACAACTTGTTTTTGGGTTCTCTCTCAAGTGTTCAATTATTTCTCTAATAGTAATAATCTTGTTCACTCTACCTTTAAAGGATTTCTCAAAAACTTCTCTCCATCTCTGCTACCTCCTCTCTGATTCGCTTCAGGCCTGAGATATATTAATTGGTCAATTTAAATTATTTAATTTAATTTTAAATTCAATTAAATTATTGAATTATTATTGAATTATTTGTCTTACTTCTCCATCTTCCACTCCTCAGCCCACAGAACATTATTAAGTAGGTAGGATTTGGGAATATTTTTCTAAGTAAAGACAATAAGATTATATAAAACCATCAAAGGATGTGATAATGGTAGGTATTTGGTGTGATGGGGACCAGTGAAGAATGTTAAGGAAAAGCCGAAGAAAACCGTGGTCACACACTGGTGGGAAGAAAACCTGATCATCATAAGAAAGCAGAAGGATAAGACAGTATGTATCAAAAAGAAAAAGAAAAAAAGGAGGACTCATACTTGCCAGTTAAAAGCTTACTACAAAGCTATAGTAATCAAGACAGTATGGTACTGACACAAAGATCTAGATCAATGGAATAGAACTGGGAGTCCAGAAATAACTCCTTCTATTTATGGTCAGTGGATTTTAGACAAAGGTGCCAAGAAAATTATGGGGAAGAAAAGTCTCAACAAATTGTGTTGGGACAACTGGATATCTATGTGCAAAAGAATGCAGTTATCTAAAATAATAAAACTCTTAGAAGGAAACGTAAGTGCATATCTTTGTGACCTTGGATTAGGTAATGGTTTCTTAAATATGAAATCAAAAGCACAATCAACAAAAGAAAAAGTAAATAAATCAGGCTTAATCAAAGTTAAAATTTTTGTTTCAAAAGACAACTATCAAGAAAATGAAAAGACAGTCCACAGAAGATATTTATAAAAATTCAACCATAAAAAGACAAATAATCCAACTAAAAATGGGCAAAGGATCTGAATAAATACCTGTAAAGAAGATATACATATAGCTAATAAATACATGAAAAGCTGCCCAACATGAGTAGCCACTGGGGAAATGCAAATCAAAACCACAATCGTGGGCTTCCCTGGTGGCGCAGTGGTTGAGAGTCCGTCTGCCGATGCAGGGGACATGGGTTGGTGCCCCGATCCAGGAAGATCCCACATGCCGTGGAGCGGCTGGGCCCGTGAGCCATGGCCACTGAGCCTGCACGTCTGGAGCCTGTGCTCTGCAGCAGGAGAGGCCACAACAGTGAGAGGCCTGCGTACCGCAAAAAAAAAAAAAAAAAAAAAAAACCCCAAAAAACCACAATCGTATACCACTTCATACCCTTTATGATGGCTACTATCAAAAGACAAATAATAACAAATGTTAGAGAGGACATGGAAAAACTGGAACTCTCCTACATTACTGGTTGGAATGTGAAATGGTACAACCACTTTGGAAAAGAGTTTGGCAGTTCCTCAAAATATTGAACACAGAATCACCATATGGCTCAGTAATTCCCATTCTGAGGTACAGAGGCCCCAAAATTGAAAGCAGGCATTCAAACAAAATACTTGTACATGAATATCAATAGAAGCACTATTCACAATAGCCAAAAGGTGGAAACAACCCTTGTTTATCTAATGTCTATCACCTGAGGGAAAAATACACAATCCGTGGTAAATCGTACAATAGAATATTATTCAGCCATTAAAAGGAATGAATTACTGATATATACTATGACATGGATGGATCTTGAAAACATATACTAAGTGAAAGAAGTCAGAAGACACAACAGGCCAAAAATGATATAATTCAATTTTTATGAAATGTCCAGAATAGCAAAGTTCATAGAAAGTATCAATAGATTAGTGCTTATAAGTGGCAGAGGATTAAGGATAGGAAATGAGGAGAGACTTCTAAGGGGCTGGGGTTTCTTGCTCAATGATGAAAACGTTCTAAAATCAGATTGTGGCGATGGCTGCACAACTCTGTAAATATACTAAAACCACTGCTTTGTCTAAAAAAGCAAAAGCAAGAGAGAGAGTATGTATCGAGAAGATCCTGTGAAGCATAATATAAGGATGCAGAATGATAAGAAATAGCTAACAGAAAAGTTTGGGAGGTAGTAGCTAGAAGCCAGAGAGAAGGTAGTTTTAATAGAATAGCAAACATGGGCATCATACTGCCAGGAGTCAGTGAAATTGCAGGGAAGCAGGAGAGGTGCCGAATGTGGACATCATTACTGAAGATGATTAGCCATAAAGGAATACAAAAAATATCATTTAGATGCTAGAATAATAAGCACATTGAAAACAGTTCCATGAACATTTTTCAAAGATATTCTATGGAATATTTTGGCATCATTGTTTTTTATAATGCAATTAATTTTCTAATACCTTAAGAAGATTAAAGTAATATTTATGCAAATGACCAAGCTTATACGTGACATTGCCACAGCTTTTGACATAATACAGCTTTTGAAATTCAAAATTACAGTTAAAACTTTTTCCATTCTTGTTCTGCATCAATTATTTTTTTCCCCTCAAAATAAAGACCTGGATGTAATTCCATGAAAAGTAAAAAGGAAACATAGGCAGACTCAGTGTTGACAAGCGCCCCTGCTTGGGGGAAGCACTGATGTCTTTTGGCGTCACTGGAATGCTCCTCTTTATGTAGGTCCATTGTGCAGTGATGAATGAAATGGCTACTGATGCTCTCTAAATAAAAGACTCACTCTCCCTCAACAGAAGCAGGTGCTATCGAACAGCTACTGTTTGCACAGTGATTTTCCAGACAAAAACTTTACACAAAAGGAACATACAAATAATTCCTGGGAGGCCTCCTCCGTGAATCTCCTAGACAATAGCCCAGCTGCAGTAATGCCACATGTGTCATTCTTAAGGTCAGTTTGGTATGGGTGCCTTTTTTTTATAGCACTACTACAAGAATATTTATAAGGCATTCTCATCACATAGAATTCGACATTGGGGGTTATATTTCATTACTTAATGAATGTCTTAGTATAAGACCTTTATTGCAAACAATCTTTTGGTTGTTGATGCTTACAGCATTAACACAATTAAGTATTGGCAAGAAATATCTTTATAGCACTGTCTCTATCAGCCATCATAGATTAGACTAATCTGTTACCTTAAAAAGTAACAGTTGCATATACTTGACTTACTTGACAAAAGGAAGAATTAGGTTTGCAGCTTGTAAAAATGTAAAGTGATATTATGATTCATGATAATTCAACAATCCACACTAAGGGCTATGTTATTTCTAATCTACTCTGCACATAATTTGCATAAATGTTTGTATCTCCACACCTTCACGGTCCCAGGCAATTTCGTTAAAATAAACATTTGAATGAATAAAGGGACAGATGAGACTTAGGTTTCCACCTGGAGTTGTACCAATAGGTTTTCATATCCAGTTATTTGGGTACTTCTAAAAACCCTTAGTACCAGATGAGTCCAAAATAAATTATGGGATAAAATAGCAACACTACTCTGAAAATGAGAAGAAATATGAATAGAATCATCTTTTTTTAAAATAATGCTAGAACACTGGTATACTTTCCAGAAGCATTATCAACACTATAATTGAGATTTAGAAAATCTTCATACAAGACATGCAAAGGAAGACCAGAAGCATTCTAAAGAAAGGCTAAGCAATATGTTTTTAAAAATCAATCTTCTACATGTGAGAAAACAAAGCTATGTTGCTTAAGATCCAATAATAAGACAATTATCAGAAGTTTCAAGAGGAGGTCTGATAATCTGAGTGAAAATGTTTTTCCAAGCAGTTAGAGGACAGGAGGAAGGTAGAGCAACAGTTCTTAACCTAAACGTAGAACTGAAAGATCAAGAGAGCCACCTGCAGTTTAAAGTCCATATGAAAACTCCCCTGACCTCCCATTTAAAAGCATTGCTTCTGGGGATGGTACTCCCTGAGTTCCTAATTAAGTTAGACTTGGTGAGGAAAGCACATCATGATATACCCCAGATATACTATAAAAGTAAATTCATCTTTTAAGTTCCATGATGCTTTCAATATGAATCATTTTTTAAAAACAATTTGATATTAATGCATTAAAACAATCACTTGAAACATATTTATTGAGCACCTACTACACTGTTTACTTCTTATTTCCTAACCAAATGGCAGCTGGACAAGTATTATAAATGATATTTTCCTATCTATGTTAACATATTAGTCCTCATAAGAAGAATCATCGACTTTTGGGGACATTATCAAAAATATAACATTATCCTGTTTTTAAAGTGAAGTTTCCATTTTCAAGTTTGGATTATAATAATTCTCAAATGCTTTTATTCCCTCTACCCCTAGTTGGGTATCATAATGTCCTCATGGCCTGTATCAAATATGCCCTTAATAAATAAATGTACCCCAGTTAACATATAAAATTGTCAGGCAAGAGCTCAGTCTCTTATGAACCATGAATCTGTTGGGGTACTAAAAGATAATACTGTACTTGATGTTGGCACGTAAGTCTCTGCTGGACCCTATCAACATTCAACCAGGGGAACAGGCTATTTCCCATCTTCAGTTTTCACAATGGAGGAGAACCTCCTTCACCTGAGATTTAGGAGAAAGTTGACTGAAATGGTTTATAAGTCTGTTTACTATTTATAAAAATTACCACATGACTTCTAGACTGTTGAAGATGGAACATTGGTTTAGAGATTACTGCATTCTTAATTGACCTCTGGGTAAGTAACTCCTAAGTCTAGAGCTGAATCTATCAGTAGCACATAAAACCTAACATGATAGAACTGTTGCCACCACAAGCAAATGTCCCCCAGATAGCCAGATGCCAGCTTTCTCAGAAGGAACACCACCCCCAATCTAGGATATTAGAAAAATATAGGGAATCAGGTCTAATCAGCAGGAGCCTATTGGCTTTTTAAAGAAGGAGTGGTCAGAGTTGATGAGCTAGCCCATCTTTAGTAGATTAGGTCATTCCCAACTTGAGAAATAATTCAGCTGTTTTGAGCCAGAAATCAAGAAAAATCAGCTCTTATCCAGAGAGCGATAAACCAGCTTTCATCCTGCCCTGGCTAGTTGCTTTGTTTCCTTAACTCTTCTCATCAGATCAGATTCAGGAAAAATAAGTGGAAATATAAGTGAAACTGTTCACATCTGCTACTAGAACAAAGCTCTGGTAAATTTACATTTGAACATAACCCCCACCAAGCACTAACAGGGTTAAGGGAGAGGAGACAAGGCCTTCATTTGGGTGGAGGAGTGAAAATGGCTGACACACAAAGAGAGCTATTCTTGCCTCTCTAGCCTACACAGACCAAAGCATGCCTTTCTCTGGTGTGGGAACAACCTAAACATGCATCTCTTTCAGAGATACTCGCTCTGGTAATATGCGTAGATATGAATACTACTCCTGGGTGTTCGTTTGAAGGTATCGCCAAAGATTTCACAGACACTCAGGGATCTTACAAACCTCTCCATTTCAAAGAGTTTGACAACATTAACTGAAAACATTAAAGGCAATATCATACTTTTAGCACAATCTATGCACAAAGTAGAAATATATTTTTTCTGGGTACAATAGCCTAAATGTAAGAGTGTAAAGATTTCTAATCCACTTTGATTAGTCCCTAAGATCTAAAGAAACAATGTCTATCTTCTCACATGAGTTGATACATAAGAAAACTCCCAGTATCTCATTGTATTGCAGATGGCTACTATTTCTTCCTAGACTAATACTTATAAATTTTTAGACGGACTATAACTTGCAAGAATGACTAGTGTATATTTGTGTGTCTTTGTGTGCTTGTGAGTATGTATAAATTTTGTTTTCAAATGCCTGCTTATTGATCGGTACTCATTCCAACTGAAATCTGACTTTGGTAACACTGGACTAGATTTGTCATCTTTAGCTATGTTTTCGTGGAAAATCTTTTATGTGTAGTGTCGCTGCCAAGATAATGAGTTTAAACTGTTCATTTACATGGGTAAAAAGTAAATTGCGAATAAAATACTGAATCTAAAAATCTTACCTATACCAACACGGCATAACCATTTTTTCTTACATGATTACATTCTTAATTACATTCTTAATTGTGATTCTTAATTCTTACATTGATTACATTCTTAATTCTATAGGCATGAATCCAAATCTGCTTCCAATATGTCACCCTCAAAAATATTTAATATTATAAAGGCTAAAATGCATAGATATGTTTGTCATGTAATATCAATAGGAAATAGTAAGTGAAATGCCTGCTTTGGTAAATCTTTTCACTTGATAAAATGTCCTACAAGTCAAGAGGAGCAGTATAATGAAGGAATTAAAGAGTATGAGCCATGGAGCCAGACTGCCTGGGTTCAGATTCCATCTCTCTCACTTACTAGCTGTGTGACCTTGATTAATTAATCTGTGCTTCACTTTTCCCGTTTATAAAATGAGGATATTATCAGCTTTCATTGGGTTATTGTGAGAATTAACTGAGTCAATATGTGTAAAACACCTAGAACAATGCCAGGCACATAAGGAAGCACTAGATATTTGTTGGCTGTTAGAACCTTTAGAATAATCTGAATCAATTAACAGGCACACAGAAAGATATAACAACTATGAAATTTTCAAGAAAATTAAACAGAAGGGAACTATTAGAAATAAGGAAAGAATAAGAAAAATAGCAAGCCTTATAGCACAGGGACCTATATTGAATATCCTGTGATAAACCATAATGGAAAAGAATATGAAAAAGAATATATATAACTAAGTCACTTTGCTGTACAGCAGAAATTAACACAACATTGTAAATTAACTATATTTCAATAATTTTTTTTAAAAAAAAAGAAAAATAGGGGCTTCCCTGGTGGCACAGTGGTTGAGAGTCTGTCTGCTGATGCAGGGGACACAGGTTCGTGCCCCGGTCCAGGAAGATCCCACATGCCGCGGAGTGGCTGGGCCTATGAGCCATGGCCGCTGAGCCTGCACGTCCGGAGCCTGTGCTCCGCAACGGGAGAGGCCACAACAGTGAGAGGCCCACATACCGCAAAAAACAAACAAATTATATAATAATAAAAAAATCAAATATTGTAATATGCTGAATAGGAATGAAATTTGTGATTGCCAAAAAGCTAACACATCCATATATCATACATATACATATGTAACATTTTAAGGAACATGTATCTATCTGAAAAGATGGGTTTTGAGAATATTATATAAAAGTTAAAAATCATTATGTTGAGCTGCCAGAATTCCAGATGACAGTAATTTTTAATTTATATACTATTGTTTCCAAATTTGCCAATGATTTCTCCAGATTTTCCACAACGAACATTAATTTTAGCATAAAATCACTTTACTAGAAATGAATTGCACTTCCACAGTCTTAAGAACATTATTTTCTAAGAAAAAGCTAACAATGTAAACAACTTTGCATTAAAACAAAATTCACATATATGTACAGACATATACCTAGAGAACAGAGGTTTTCTTCTGACAAAACTCACTAAAGTCACCTTATTGAACCTTTCCTATTCTACTTCAGAAGGAAAATAATATCACACCATACTCCAAAGGTGTTCAGGACGGACATCACACACTGTCAACAGTAGAAACAATGTATGTGAACATGTATATAGCATTTTATAGGAGAACCATTTCCCCAGTTTCTCATCACCCTAAAAATAATCCTAAAACTAGTTTCATTTACTTTTAATACTAAAACCTAGTACTGTTATTGTACTTTACACTGGAGGAAACGGGTTCAGAGAAGTAAGCTGACTCACTTGAGGTCAGGGCTAGAAAGTTACAGAGCTGGGACTTTAAGCTAGATCCTCTCATTCCCAGACCAGTAATAGGTCCTATTCTTGGGTTGTTTTTTGTTTTTTGTTTTTTTGCGGTACGCGAGCCTCTCACTGTTGTGTCCTCTCCCGTTGCGGAGCACAGGCTCCGGATGCGCAGGCCCAGCGGCCATGGCTCACGGGCCCAGCCGCTCCGCGGCACGTGGGATCTTCCCGGACCGGGGCACGAACCGGTGTCCCCTGCATCAGCAGGCGGACTCTCAACCACTGCGCCACCAGGGAAGCCCTAGATCCTATTCTTTATTACATTCCATGTAATCACTGGCCTTTAATAATCTAATTGTAAACACTTACTTCTAGTCAGGCCAACTTAAGTTTTCTTCTCCAGTTTTTTCCCATTGCTCTTACTCTTAGTGCATGCTTTCATTAGACTATCTTACCATACCATAACTGTTTCTTTACAAGCCGCTCTCCCCACTACATGATAAGCTCCCTGATAAGAGTACTCCGCACAAAGGAAATACTCAGTCAATATTTTCTGAATGACTATTCTGCACTTTAAATGCATACAATATATTCTACTTGCCCAGCCTCAGAGTATGTTGCTTTATCAAATGTACTGCTATAGTAACAACTAATTACTAGTAACGACTTCCTTAATTCAGAATCTACTTATTCCTTATATTTCAATATCACTGACCATCATTAATTTCTAGACTTTAACACTGTTTGAATTATATTCTTTGCTCTTTGGAAGATTCCTATGTAACATTTACTCTAAATAGATTGCTCAAGGCTCTCAATATCCATTCATATAACAATAATTTTAAAGACTTTCTCTGCACAAGTCCCTAAGGACACTAAGAGGAATAGAAGACGGCCCCCACCCATGAAGATCTCACCTTCTGGGATGAAGAAAGACTATTTGCTCGTCAAAGAGTTAAGGACAGCATCGGAAAGCAAGAGTTATATTCATCTGACCTGCAACTTCCCTTTTGATGGCTCAAATAATCTTCATTGTGTGTAATAACATTTTTTAGGGAGTGATAATGAGTACAACCACAGAATCACTTTGCTACTACAAATACATGTCCAAAAGTTGCCTGTTGTTAATTAGAAGGAAGCCCCCTAAGATATAGTTACACATACACATACATGTTTAGAGAGCTCTAAGTAAATTAGGAATTGTGTTCTGGAGTCAGCTCACACAAAGGTTTATTTAAAGTACGCTTCAGGTTGATTCTCACTAGAAAGTGTTTCATATAATAACATTAACCATCCCTTGTTAAAATGTATTGATACTGAAGCTCGTGTTAACTTGATTACCTGAACAGAGAAGTGAATGGGTCAACCACAGCACCACATGGCTGAGAGCTTCCCTTTCCCTCGTTCTTTAGGATTTCTTTTAATCCAGTTGATGTTTCAGTTGAACTGGCATTATTCCCACTAGCTTTAGGGTGCAGGTAGATTTAAAATACAGGAGTCTTGGCATTAACAATTTGACATATTCCCCCAAGGATCTGCTTCTCATAATGATGTGACAATCCTAGTCTTTCCTGATTTTCATAACTTCACTAACAGCCTTAGTTCTTTAGCAGAAGACTCTTTATTTTTATGTCGCCAGTGGAAAATATATCATAAATACTTAGAACAGCATTGAAATGGATAAAATTAATAACAGTTCAAGTAAAAATCTATTAAGGCCTATTGCATATTCGGAGGGTGAAAACTGTTCAAAATCATTTGTTTGATTATTCTTGAGAAGTATGGCCTAAATAACTGATTAACTTTTAAACAATAAAAACACATAGTGAACCATTTTTAAATCTAAACTTAAAGAGTACTGGCCTTGGTTTGGGGGAAGCACAGGACGGACTGGTAATGAGAGGCATGGAGTTAAACAAAAGGTTATTGTCAAGGTCCTAGATTTTGTTTTGGGTGATGAAGTCAGAGGAACTGAGTATATTATCAAAAATAGCTAATTAAACAACGTAATAAATAAATAGTGAGTCACCCACAAATCAATTATAACAGTGGGTTATGAACTAAGGGGGTGTGATTAGTCCAATTCTGTGCACCTGAAGTCCAAAAAAAAAAAAAAAGGGAAGGATAAAACAGCACCAGCCATACAAAACTAAATATATGATCTAGCAATCAGGCTCCTTGGTATTACACAAATGAGTTGAAAACTTACATTGGCACACAAATGTTTATAGCACATTTATCCATAATTGCTAAAACATGGAAGCAACCAAGATGTCCTTCAGTAGGTGAATAGGTAAACTACAAGGGAATATTATTCAGTGATAAGAAGAAATGAGCTATCAGGCCATGAAAAGACATGGAACAACCTTAAATACGTATTGCTCGGTGAAAAAAGTCAATCTGAAAAGGTTAGGCAAAACTATGAGACAGTAAAATGATCAATGGGTGTCAGGGGTTTTGGGTGGGGGTCAAGGAGGGAAGAATGAATAGACAGAGAACAGAGGATTTTTAGGGTAGTGAAACTATTCTGTATGATACTATAATGGCAGATACATGTCACTAAACATTTGTCAAAACCCATAGACTGTACAACATAGAGTGAACCCTAATGAAAAGGATTTTAGCTAATAATAATGTATCAATATTGGTTCACCAATTGTTACAAATGTACCACAATAATGAAAGATGTTAGTAATAGGAGAAACTGGGAGCAGGGTGAGGGCATACATGGGAACTCTGTACTTTCCACTCAAATTTTTTGTAAACCTGAAGCTGCTCTAAAAATAGTCTGTTAACTAAGACAACAAAAACTAAAATACATCAGCCACTTACGATTGCCTAATTAACCACATGGGTTTATAGTATATTATAAACTAATTTCTTTCTATTAAAGCCAATGTATGGTAAGCATGATACAAAAGTATAATGTATAAAATATGTTGGTATTTTGGTACTGTTGTCATGATAGCAGCAATGTTATTGTAGTACTTCTCATAAAAATAAAACCTAAAAACCAATAATAACAAAATCATGTTTTACCACCTTACTTTGCAATGACAGAAGGATATTTTTTTTAAATCACCCCAAAGCTTCATAAACTAAACATATGTACATACAAATTTTTGTACTAAATTTCTATGATGCTAGCCTCTCCTGTTTCACATATGAATAGGCAAACAAAATTAGAGGCTTGTTAACATGACAAGACAGCTATACTTTATTTTATTTTATTATTTTTAATTGAAGTATAGATGATTTACAATGTTGTGTTAGTCTTAGGTATACAGCAAAGTGATTCAGTTATATATACATATAAATCCTATTTCAGATTCTTTTCCATTATAGGTTATTACAAGATATTGAATATAGTTCCCTGTGCTATACAGTAGGTCCTTGTTGTTTATCTATTTTATATATAGTAGTACATATCCGTTAATCCTAAACTCCTAATTTACCCCCCCTTCCACTTTGGTAACCATAAGTTTATTTTCTATGTGAGTCTATTTCTGTTTTGTAAAGAAGTTCATTTGTATCATTTTTTTTTAGATTCCACATATAAATGATATGATACTTGTCTGACTTACTTCACTTAGTATGATAATCTCTAGGTCCAGCCATGTTGCTGCAAATGGCATTATTTCATCCTTTTTTATGGCCGAGTAGTATTCCATTGTATATAAATACCACATCTTCTTTATCCATTCATCTGTCGATGGACATTTAGGTGACTTCCATGTCTTGGCTATTGTAAATACTGCTGCTATGAACACTGGGGTGCATGTAACTTCTCCAATTAGAGTTTTCTCGTCTTTTCCATACATATGCCCAGGAGTGGGATTGCTGGATCATATGGTAGCTCTATTTTTAGCTTTTTAAGGAACCTCCATACTGTTCCCCATAGTGGCTGCACCAATTTACAACTATATTTTAAATGATCAACTAAAAATATATGAATATATGATGTTGATGGTAAGGGAAACTTCTTCTAGATCTGGTCTTCTGTTTAAAACACAGAAATATATCATAAATGCATTAAGGCAGATTAATAAATGCAAATGCTAAAACATCTTATGCTAATAGCTTCAAACAGGTTTTGCACACAGTAATTTCCTTGCTAACCTAGGCAACTAAGATTCTGCTACATTCATGTGCTTCCCCCAGGTCCTGGCTCTCCACCATGCTATCTTGGCATAATGTACTAAGGTACAATTAATTTACAGCAGGACAGTTCCACTCACATAGCTTTTCCTCCTTCTATTATTTGGGTTTCATGAAGACTGCACCAGTAATCTAGAGAAGAGGCAATCCTGTAATTTTTTTTTTTGAGTCACACCACTGTAATGTTTTTAATCTCACCATCACTGAAACATTTGAAAAGTGCTAAAGAAACTCATTAGTAGGAACTACTTGCACCTCCAGCTACCATTAAGCTGCACCATAAGCTCACAGGTGGGGTTAAAAAAATTAAATTACATAAAATTGGAGGGTCATGTTATCAAATTAATTAAAAACCAAAACACTAATTTGAAAAGATACGTGCACCCCAATGTTCATAGTAGCATTATTTACAGTTGCGAAGATATGGAAGCAACCTAAGTGTCTATCAGCATGGAAATGGATAAAGAAGATATACACACACACACACACACACACACACACACACACACACACACACACACAATGGAATAATACTCAGACATAAAAAAGAACAGAATTTTGCCATTTGTACCAACATGGATAGACTTGAAGGGCATTATGCTAAGTGAAATAAGTCAGACGGAGAAATACAAATACTGTATGATATCACTTATATGTGGAATCTAAAAAATACAAAAAATGAGTAAATATAACAAGAAAGAAGCAGACTCACAAATATAGAGAACAAACTAGTGGTTATGGTGAGGTGCAATATAGAGGTGGGAGGTACAAACTACTGGATGTAAGATAGGCACAAGGGTGTATTGTACAACACAGGGAATACAGCCAATATTTTGTAATAACCATAAATGGAAGGTAACCCCTTTAAGAATTGCATGAATTTTTTTAAATTTTAAAAAATAATTTTTTAATAAAACCATATATTTCAATACATCTGTGCTGTCTCAAAAATACACAAAAACAAATCTCCAGTGAAACTTACCTTGAACATATATGACTATAAAATGAACTAAGAAGATCCCAAATGACCCTGAGGGAGACACTTCCTATCCCTTCTTACCCCATTTGAATTATATCCAAATTTGTGTTATTACACAGTGCTTTATCAAAGTTTTACTGTATTTATTACCTCTGACTTAATATGCAATTTATAATCTTTGAAAAATGAGCTTTCTCCCCTCACCACCATTGACCAAAGGGAAAAAAAGGTAAAAACTCTAAAATACTGATGTCCAATAAGTAAAATTCATATAGGGAACTGAAAAGACTAGTGGTAACTATTTATAATCCTTTCCTCAAAGGGCCATATTAGAAAGATACAGTGATTATCAAGTTAGTATTAAGAGACACACCTTAAGGGTAAAGTTTTCTGGTAGTTATGTTTGGCAAATACTAAAGTAAGCATGTTCCAATAAATGTACCTAAAAAGTTCCTGCAATTGACCTCAGGCAGCTCCAAGAAAAGTGTTCAAAGCAGAAGTGGTATGCAACTCCATCCCAGCTTCACGATGGGAACTGGTGACTCCCAGTTTTGCCCAGGACAAAAATCAGTCATATTTAAGATTAACCAGTAAAAGTAGATCACCAACAGGTTTCTTCTAGAATCTGATACATTATCTCCTGCTCACTACACAACCCTGAAGAGCTGTAGTGTGAACTAAGGCAACTACAGACAAAGTAGATGGACACAATGATTTAAGGAATACTACAGTTTAGGAGAGTAAAACAAATTACATTGTGATGGACAGCTTGGAAACTATAGAAGCAGTGACAACAGATAAATACGCAGCACCTAAGAATTCGGTGGCACCTTTTGAACAACTTTTTTGGGAAGAGACGGAAGCTACTTGTCAAAGGTATCCATAGCACACATTCTATAAGTAGTGGCTCTAGCCTCAAACTATTAAGAAAAAAGGACTTCTATATCCTGATCGTTAAGAATAAACTAGCTTAGAGACAGCATAAGCTCCATCAGTATGACCAATTCCTTACACAAAAAAAGTAACCCACAAGATACAGCACATCTATGGTTAAAAAGCAAGCTGATTATCTAGGCCTCTTCATTTTCTCTGATTTTTTCTTTTTCTTTTTTATGATTTTTTTCATAAAGACATTCTGATGACACTAAAATTCCCATTCCAAAATAAAAGGTCAAGAATGAGTTAATTTTAATACTTCAAAATATGTTTTCACTTTTTGCCAAATTTTATAAACTCATAGGCTAAGTGAAATGTTCTCTACGACAAATGAGAACAACTTAACCTTAAGAAAAGCCAAGCATCAATTTTTCATGAATTAGTCACTGGTGGGTTTACATTTCATGAAAAGAAAGATTAAATGTCGATTTCACACTTGGTGAACTGCCCCACCTACTGATTCAAATGAAAATAGAAGAAATTCATCACAACATATTGACAGCTTGTGATTTGTTTCAAGACATGCCTTTTTACCAGTATTCTAGTCTGAGGATAATAGATTCCTACGATATGAAGTTAATAGTAGTTCCCGACATAATCTAACTTCTAACAAAAAAGTACTTCTAACAAAAAAGTCGAGTAGCTTTTTAAGACATTCCTAGCAACAGAACCATTTAAACATAATAGCTTTTTAAGACATTCCTAGCAACAGAACCATTTAAACATAATTTGCTCAGAAATAAAGAAAGCATACAGGAATTGATCAATATATAGTTTAAGTGTATAAATATGAAGTTCGATCACTCCAGGTGCAGCTATTAATTTTCTCTTACACAGATCATCTGTTGCCTGCTAGATGAAGAAGCTTTTTTAAAAGAGATTTTTGAGGTACTGTCTGCTTTAACTGAGGAAGGTATGTTACAAAGCCACCCTGCATAAAAAATGCCATGTTAACATGTACATAGATACATATTTGCATGTGAGTAGTGAAGCACAGATTAACGAATTTTTAAATAGAAAGAAAAAAGTAAACTGGACATAAGGTCAGCAGACTGGATGATATTTGTTACTATATGAAGCTTGGAAGCATTGCCAGAAGCCGGGTCACTTCAAGAACAAAGAGTGAATGCACGTAGGCAAGACAGTATGGTAGTTATTGCATTCAGTCATCGTTTTATTGTGGATTCATGAAAATCAAAATGAGATCTTCCCTAAAATGAAACACTAGAGGATTTAGGAGGGCAGAGCATTTACACAATAAAAATAGCATTATCATCAGAGTGCCATTTAAAAAATAATGTTCATTAAAAATGCTTATTGGTTCACTTATAAAAGTTGGTATTAAAGAATATTTGAAGCTAAATATGGTAAATTTTGGTGTCTCAAAGATACTATACATATCCGAATTTCTTTTCTGTATAACTGTCATGTTATTTTTATTTTTTGGATAAATAGAAGTGCTACGTTTCCCCATTCTTCCTGAAATACATTTTTAAATGTGAACACTATCCCATTGTTAAAGAGACTGAATTAAACATCTTATTTTAAAAATAAAATCAATTACTTTGAGGATAAATTTCTCCAATATACAAAAAATCAAATCAAGTATAAAAGTGGGATATATTACTTCAAGTCTGTATAACAATAAATCAAAATAACAACAAGAAGAAAATATTGGCACCCAACACTCATAACATTTACTATGGAATAGACCACTATTCTAAACCTCGTAATCCTTTGAACCCTCATGAAAACCCTACGAGGTAATATCATCCCTCCTATTTTACAGATGAGTAAGTTGAGATGTAAGAGGTTAGGTAACCTGCTGAAGGTCACTCAGGTAGTAAGTGGCACTCTGCCTTCAGAGTTCATTCCCTGTAAGCACTCACTATGCTGGAGTTGCAGAATCTCCACCCACTGTGAGAAAGCTGATGGTATCTCGGAAGTAGTTTTGAACTGGTAAATGTCTGTAACTAGTTCTCAGAGGAGTAAAAGCTGTGGAATTGATCCGGTTCAAGTTGTTGAAAATGTGGATGCTCAGGATTTATGACAAGATTAGAAAATAAAAAGTTAAAATGATGATGTTTCAGGAGGGATGGTAGGAAATAAGTGTGGGGAGAAATAGAGGCAAAGAAAAGTACACAACAAAAGTGATAAGTCTGGGAATCTGAAACAAAAAGAGAAGGGAATTTTATCAAAAGAAAATAAAATTAAGAAGGAAAGCCAAGAAACAGATCATACTCCATCTTTAAACCCTAACAACCTGGTTTGCAGATATACCATTTGACTGAAACTGCTAGTTTTGCCCATAAAGTTCCCCTGAATTCTCTTTCATTCTTTTTCTTCCTGAATGATTATCTAACCTTAACTGCTAGCACCATCCCCACTTTTCTACCTCTTTTTCTTCCTTTGCCATTAACCATGGCTACTTCCCCTGGTTCAATGCTAAATTTCTAGTTCCTCTCCTGAGTGACAATCTTAAAAAGCTCACCTTTCAACATCTATATTTTTGGTTGCCGAAAACTCACCTCTAATTATGCATCCCACTGCCTCATGAAAGTAAATACAGTAAAAGCATGAATAGTATACCACATTACAAAAAGGCTCTTTCCTATTTCTCCATCATCAGGGCCATTCTCTATTTCCTTAGGCTTATCAGCCAATTGATCCTTGGGCTCCACAGTCAATGCTCACAGATCCTTTAAGACGTGCCTCTTTCTTGCTATATCCACTCCTATTAGCAGTTTCTCAGCTTTCGCTACTTTCCCCCCCTTGGTTGCTAAAACAGTCCCATACCTCATGCCTCTGCCCAAACCTTCTCCTCCTCCAGTGTCCACAGCCAGTTGCCAGATCACTTCGTCTCAAACATCACCCTACAAGATCCACCAAGGCTCCCTAATACCAGCTGGATACAACCTAACCTCCAAAATTTCTTTTTAAAAAATGATTTAAACAGTTCTCCCATCCCTCCCATTTCACCTGCCACCTCTTTAAATGCACTTCTCCCTATTCCTCAACGTGCTAATCCAGTCAAACCGACTAAGTTGTACAATCTCATCCAATATAATTTTTGCAAACTCCCTACCCTGTGCTTTCAAAGGTAAACATCTTAAAATATCAAGACCTTGGGTATTTTTTTTTTTTTTTTTTTTTGCGGTATGCGGGCCTCTCACTGTTGTGGCCTCTCCCGTTGCGGAGCACAGGCTCCGGATGCGCAGGCTCAGCGGCCGCGGCCCACGGGCCCAGCCGCTCCGCGGCATGTGGGATCTTCCCGGACCGGGGCACGAACCCGTGTCCCCTGCATCGGCAGGCGGACCCTCAACCACTGCGCCACCAGGGAAGCCCGACCTTGGGTATTTTGAATAACTAACTGCACCTATTTCTTTATGGAGATGTGGGACTGCAGAAAACTTCACATTCCTTGAATGTCTACCCTAGCAAAGGAACAGTGCTAGGTTAGTCTTCATCACAATAGTGCAAAGTAGGTATTGTTAAACAATTTTCTACCTAAGAACAAGAAGTGATGTTAAACCACTTGTCCAAGTTCACACAGCAGAACCGAAATCCAAAGTTGATGCTGATGACCCTTCCTATTCTTTTCCTCTGCACCTTCTATCTTGGAACCCAATTGGAAGCCACGGGTACTCTTGCTGCCCCTCTGAACTTAGCCAAGTCTCTTCCTTGCTGGTGCCACTGTTTCCCTGCTGATATTGGAGGCTTCCAACAGCCAGGCTAATTTCGTGACATATTATAGAAAAAAAGGTGTTGCAGCCTTTAATTTCTTTAATGCCAGCACTTGGGCCCTGACTACTGAGGTATGGCAGGCACACTGACAGTTGCCCAATGTGACAGCTGACAGTGAAAGAGAAAAAAAATACCTATAAAAAGCAGATACGAAAACTATTAAATGACAGCAGGGTGGGACCATGAGCCTCTCCTGGTATTCGCTCTGTGCATTCCTCTCCCACTGAAAACTGACAAGCAAGAACAGAACAGCTGTCCACCCCCTTTTCTCCATGACTATTTTCTGTTCAATGAACACATGAAGAAAAAGGAGGGTATCTCCCCAGTCCCTTCAGTTTTCTCTGTGTTTATTCCACAACTGCCTCCTTTTCCTTGTAATGATGCCCACATATCAGACCAAGGCAATGATCAGCTCTCAGCAGGTCTGCTAACAAATTTCAAGTGCTTTCCTAAGGAGGCTTCTCAAGGCATCATCCTGTTCTTTCAAACTACTTTTCTGCGGTGAACTCTGAACTCATTCTTCAAGGCCCAGTGCTACTTCTTCTCTGATGCTTTCCCTAAACAGCCCGGGAATGTGTATAAGGAAATGCATGGTCACCCCCGTGAAGCTGGTGGTCTTATCCCTGTTTTATAGCTGAAGCAACAATGATACCACGTTTCCAAGGTCCCAGATCTAGTAAGTTTTGTGTAACTTCAAAGGCCATGTGCTCTGCATTGCCATGTAAGTGCCTGACAGCTTTTTTGACTGTCATGTAAGTGCCTGACATTAAGGTTTTGATTGCTGAGGCATCCACTTCAAAGACACCCATCTCCAATAAACACGTTGCCAACTACCAGACTAGATGAAGAGCCAGGCTGCACCTCTCATGAATTTCCCTCTTTAGAGAGATCTGGTTGACTTAGATAACTGACCATTTGATCTCTTGCCTTTCCCTCCCAGAGTTTTAATTCCCACTCTTGTGTTTTAAATTCACCAGTAAAGAATGAACCTGTGAAACCCTATCTATGTATGACCTCCCTGTGTGGCCCCAGGCATCCCGTGTACCCTCCAGGGCCTATGAGTCATAAACTTTGTTTTTTTCAAAGTTCCCTGATGCTTGTTGCTTGAGGTGCATCTTACAATCATAGTAAGAATCACAAGGGCCAGTCCGGCAACAGCACTGGCTTCACAGAGGAAATGTCCTGGGTGGGGGTGGGGGGGTTAATCTTGGGCCCAGGGAGTGTCCCCAGGCATTTCCAGCCAATAACATCACTATCTATAGGTAGAGACCGGCACAAAACACCAAGAACACAAAGTTTTCTCAAAGGAATTCTATTTGTTATTATTTGAAGATGGTAGATTCAAAAGTCACATAGTGCTTTCTACAGCCTTATTGGTTTATCTTATTAATTATTCGTAATAGCCCTATAAGGCAGTTATTGAGTTTAAACTCAATTTAGAATCCTGAACATCAAAAAAGCTAGACAATTTGTTTAAAGTTATATAGGTAGTAACAAAAATAGGGATTGAACCTATCTTTTGCACTAAATCTGGTGGTTTCCTCACAATTAGAGAGCTGCTTCCAGAACCTTAAAAATATCTCCAGCATAGGATATATCATTTTACTCTATAACTATTTATGAGTTGAACTGCACGACTCCTCGAGTATGAAATTCTCAAGGAGAGAGGATGTGTCGTATTTAATATTTATATTTTTCATTTCCACTGTAATATATGAGATGGCTCATTGCATGGAATGTATGCGTTAAAAAAGGATCTAGAGTCAGATTGACTGGGCTTAAACCCAAGTTCTGCCATTTCCATGAGACTTCTTTAGGGGACTTATTTAACCATTTGGAGCTTCACCTTTAAAACAAACAAAAAAATTGGCTTCAATAATATTCAATAGTATCAACTTCAGAGGGTTGTGAGGGTAAATGAGAGAACACATGTGATGTACTTGGCACAGTGGCTAGCACAGAGCAACCTTTCGATAAATGTTGGTGGATATTATTCTTGCTATTGTTGAGGTCATTTGCCTCAGGAACTACTTCTTTCAGTACTAGAGCTATCTGCCCTACAAAGCTTTCCCAGACGAGGCACAGTTAGGAATATCTTCCCATGTTCCTGCTGCATCTTAACCCATATTATTACTAAACAAAATGGCTGGTGGTTACCTGGTTTAATGTCTATCTCCCACTGTAAGAAGCATTCCTTCTGGGCAGGAACCATCTTATTCAATCTTGTAACATCATCATCTACAGTGCCTTACATGCATGCAAAAATCTCTTTGCCTGGTAATATCCTTTACTATCTTCTCTTCCTGGAAAATCCCTACTTATTCTTCGGAAACAATTATTACTTTTAATGTGAGTCCTTCTCAACTGTCTCAGGACAAATTCCAATTCCCAGACCAGTTTTTTCACACCTTGACTATAGTACTTAGCACACTATAGTATAATTTATTTATTCATCTACACGTCCGTCTCTCTAATTAGACTGTGAACTCTTCCATGTCAAGAATCCCATTTTATTCCTTGGCTAGGCCCAGCCCAAGCAGAATATAACATATGACAGATAATAACTAGTTATTTTGATGCATACCTGATGAACATATGAAGCAAGCAGGAATAAACAATACCTAATACTATTTGTTAAATGGAATTTGAAGTATTATGAAGTAACTAGACCCCAGATCACCATTTATGAACTGTTGCAACAGCTATAATTATTGTAGAGAAGGGTATTTTGAGAGGGATTCACATCTTCACGGGTTATTTCACTTTGAAGGAATTACAGGAAAGTATATGTGTAGGTAGAGACTTGGAGTTAAAGGCAAGTAAGATTTTGCTTCTTGTCTTGAGTTGTTTAGAAAGCAGAACCATTTGACAATTTCAGCATAATCATAAATAATACTCCATGGGGTAGATTTTTTAAGAGATAAAGAGATTATTTCATCCTTGAGTACAGGTTGTAGTATACATTTGTGCAGGAAAGAGCAGAGAAAAGAGAGAAGATTGGGAGAAGGCTGGAAATGGGGAAAGGAAAATGCAGAAACAGAGGTAAACACAGAAAGGGGTGTGGTTTGCATCCAAAAACTAGAATTGGAAAGATCTATATAGGTCATCTTAAGTTTGGACTACAAAGTTGCCTGGCTTTAATCTAACACTGCTCAGCCTGACCTTTTTCACAAGTACTAGATGTATTTTATAACAATGAAAATAACACCTTATAATATCTTCCTTTGAGAAAAATCACTCTCTGCTATTTCCCATTTCCATTTCTTGGTGATTTGGCAGCAAATAAAATGAGAATTAGAAATGTTAAGAAAACTTATAACATAATTTATTTTTATCCCATCTCATAATTATATATTAAAAAGTGATCAGTTTGATACAGTGAGTTAAAAAAATAAGGAAAAGGGGAGGATATTGAGAACTTGAACTAACAATTAACGGTCAAAACCTTCTATGGAATCAATGCAGTCATGCTTTAGGAAAATATCAATGTTATCTGTTGGCTTTATTCACATTAAGAGTTACAAAAAGTTTAAATGAAATTGCAGCTTTGCATTCAGATATTTTGATCATCCTTGCTCCAGTCTGCACAGGGATGGGCCACAGGATACTGAAGTACACGTACATATATGCAATACAAGTTATCACTTTTTTCCATTGGAAAGTAAAGATAATGGATAAAACTTTTAATAATGTACTCAAGCTTAGATATATAAAAACATGTAATGCTTAAATACACAGAGTTAAGCCAATGTGCAAATGAGCAGTTAAGACTATAGATACATGGATTAGATTTGACCTGCTGAGTGACAACAGACTCTCAGCCAGTGAGACTAATACACATTCATGGATTAATGACTTGAATTATCAAGACAGTATCTGTTCATCAGCCTTTCTTTTTACAGAAAAGCTCATTATACCTACATTTTTTTTTCTCTCTCTCTGATCTTAGAATGTTCATTCTGATTTCAAGAAAAAAACTAAAGTTACATAAAGTCTTGTACAAAATTTAGAAAATTAACATTCTTCCAAATGTGGAGCTCCTTAAACATGTGGCCAAATAGGACTACCTTTGCCAAGCAAACTGGAAAAAAAAAATCTAGGCTACAGGTACAATCTTCAGTGTCTAACATTTCTAGGGCCTGTTCCCATCTTCAGGGTTAAAAAAATAAAGAATAGGCAAAAAAGAAAAAGACAGTTCAACATTGATACGCTCCATACTAATAAGAAATACATTTGGCTTGGGGTTTTAAAGAGATCATAAATCTCCCCAACTCCTGCATTTGCCTAATTTTCTATTATGTAAGCTAATTTAAAATAAATCTGTATACCCTGAGCATTTCCCCACTGAGGTAGTCAGGAAAGAGCTTGAACTAAACACCCAATGGTGTTGTGAAGGGAACGAAACAAATAGATGACCTGTTTCCTACCCTCAGGAAGCTAGAAACAGGTTGAGGACACCAAAGAGAACATTTAAAAGTAGCTCAAGAGCATTTAGAAAGCAAAATGCACACCTTAATAGCATGCATATTAAGAAAATGAAAAGCTCCACGCAGGCATGCTTAGCTCCCCTCAGTATTCTCAAAGCTGGTATCAGGAATAATTAGAAGTAAACAAGATTGGGAAGGAGGTAAGTACTGTGATTAGTTGAGTCAGAGGCATCGGGCATTTCATTTCGGGAAGTGTCTGTGACAGGGATATGAGCAGACTGTGTCACTCATATGCACAAGTAAGCACAACCAGATTGGCCTGAATGAAGCAAGAGTATGGTTCAAACACACAAAACACTGAGTTTGAAAGCAGTGAGGGTTGGACAAGGAACTGGTAGATAATGATGGCAGATGACAACAGGAACACAGGAGGGATTATTCATTTTTACTGTATTAATCAATAGTACTATAGGTATTTTTCATTTAAAACATATATTATAATGTACAAAATTCATAAAATAGGCATATATTTTAAACGTTTTCTAGAAACTCATGTTTATGGAAACCTGAACCTCTAAGAAGTGAGAAAGAAGAATCAATACTATTGAGCTAAAAGCTGCAAGAATGAATGAATCTTGAAACTTTCAGCAATCTCTGTTTACTGAAGATGGAGGAATTTTCTATTCCTCGGTTGTCAGACCTTTACTTTAAAAGTGAACAATTTGGGGGCTTCGCTGGTGATGCAGTGGTTGAGAGTCTGCCTGCCAATGCAGGGGACACGGGTTCGTGCCCCGGTCCGGGAAGATCCCACATGCCGTGGAGCGGCTGGGCCCGTGAGCCATGGCCGCTGAGCCTGCGTGTCCGGAGCCTGTGCTCCGCAACGGGAGAGGCCACAACAGTGAGAGGCCCGCGTAACGCAAAAAAAAAAAAAAAAAAGTGAACAGTTTGGAAATATTACATCCTACCTTTACTTTGAAAGTGGGCAATTTGTAAATATTATACTCTTATCACTGATTTTTTTTCAAGCCTATGTCTTCTACTCATAATGGTCAAAGCCAATCTCTGAGTCTTATTTGTCTTTTATTTGTCACTAATCATATTGCCCTCCATTCTCAAGTCTAAACTTTTATCACATGTTAGGTACACTTATACACAGTTTCATGATAGGCATCAACAGAAAGATAATTCCATAAACTGCATTTCAGAGTTCACTTTTTTCCCCTGGTTAAAGCCAAAACAACCACACCTGTACTAACAGTTCATACATTTCACACATGGTGCTTAGACTGAAGGAATTCATTATTCAAAAAATGAAGAAAAAGACATGGCCAAACTTAAACCATAAAAAACTAGCAACAAAGAAGCCATCAGAAGAGCTATATTCAAAATCAGACTCTTGGGAATTCCCTGGTGGTGCAGTGGTTAAGAATCCACCTGCCAAGGCAGGGGACATGGGTTCGATCCCTGGTCCAGGAAGATCCCACATGTTGCGGAGCAACTAAGCCTGTGTGCCACAACTACTGAGCCCACACACCACAACTACTGAAGCCTGCGCACCCTAGAGCCCAGGCACCCCAACTACTGAGCCCACGTGCCACAACTACTGAAGCCTGCGCACTCTGGGACCCGTGTGCCACAACTACTGAGCCCGCATGCTGCAACTACTGAAGCCCACGTGCCTAGAGCCCGTGCTCCGCAACAAGAGAAGCCACCGCAATGAGAAGACTGCGCACTGCAACAATGAGTAGACCCCACTCGCCACAACTAGAGAAAGCCTGCATGTAGCAAAGAAGACCCAACGCAGCCAAAAAAAAGAAACCAAAATCATACACTTCTGGCCCACAGTTTCTTTTTCTACAAAAGAAGATTGCTGTCTGTACCAAGTGCTAGCCAGATCACAGACTCTCCAAGGAAGTTGAACAGGTAGTAGTGGTGTCAAAGGTCTTGACCATATTCTCTGCAAACAGACGACAAAGAATTGACTACACCCCTGGACCAAAAAATACATGCTGCTATAATAAGCGAACATTACTGGTAGAGATAAAAATGATCATAAGAACTACCTCATCTAGTACATGACAAGCATTATTTCAAACGTACATTGACTCAATTGTCACAATAAACCTAAGAGGTAGATACTATTATTATCTCCATTTTATAGATGAAGAGATTGAGATATTAAGTATTACCCATGATCACACCAATTACAGAGTGGTACAAGTGAGTTTTGAAGCTGGCTCTAAAGCCTGCTTTCCTAATTCTGCTTCTCTGACCAACTGTTAGTGGGGCTTTGTTTCTCTTTTTACCATGACCCCCCACTGATGAGCATAAAGTGCCAAAAAAAGCATGTGAAGTTCACTAATTTTTATTCTATCATAAAGGACTACCTTTAACGGAAAAATGCATGTAAATCAATGTTTCATTTTTATCATCAAAGACAATTAGAAAATTAATATATGAGTTTGGCTTCACTTAACAACAGTAAAAACTATTACTAATATTAAAGGAATCCAGCTTTCCAAACTCAAAATGATTAACGTATTCCCCATAAACTGAGCATTTGCATTTCTTCCCTCATTTGGGGGGGGGGTAAAATCATTAAAATGAGATGATTTTTTCTAATACAACTGTCATTTTTTCCCCCAATCAAAAATCTACTCAGTAAGTTATGGCAAAAAACATGTGAGTAAAATAGATTTTAGGTTTTTTTTTTTTCCTCCTTGTTTTGTGATAAATGACAGAATATATTCACATATTCTAAACAGAAATGTCACAGAGGTTAAAGGCTAATATATATTAATTACTATATTGAGGTACAGTATAAAAATTTCTTCAGAGTATAACTATCTTTACTGACTGGAAAAATACCCAACTTAAATCACAGGAATTAAAAGCTAAGGATGTCCTTTAAGGAAAAAGCATTTGCTTCCTCTGTAAAATGTTGTCATTTAATTATGAATACAGCCTCCCACAATTTAATCTGATAAAAACTAAGCCGGTCTTAGTGGACAATGACGTTTTATAATAAAAGCATGAATTACACAAATGATAGTTGGTTGCCTACCTTAGATAATTTAGCACTAAATTCACCATTTTACCTTTAATGTTTATGCTATATATTGAAATACCTTTTCAAAGCAGGAATATTAAAAGCATGACATTTAATATAATCAAAATGATCACAACCATCAGATGAAATGAGAAAATCCAACAAAGTACATTAGACATTGAAGATTGTTAAGAAAATAGAGATGATATCAGGATGGGGGTAGGAATACAGCCCTGCCTAGAAAAAGGGCAATGATGGCTCAAGGTCATCTGAAGACCCACGAAACTCACAAACTCTCAGAAAATGAGGAATAGCTATGTTCAGAGCTTTGAGATTCTTAGACACATCTATAATCATTAGTAACCAAAAGAGTGTCATGATTCCTATACGGAATACAAAGTTGAATAGGATTGAACACTTCAATGAAGATCTTGAAGGGGAAAAAAAAAAACCCCCAAGGTACTAGAGAGCCATAGAGTGTACATCCATTTGCTAAATGTGATTCAAAAATCCAAGTTAAAAGGTCATTTATAACAACAAGGTCCTACTGTATAGTACAGGGAACTATATTCAATATCCTGTGATAAACCATAATGGAAAAGGATATGAAAAAGAATGTATATATATGTATAACTGAATCACTTTACTGTACAGCAGAAATTAACACATTTACTTCAATAAAATTAAAAAAGAATCCTCAAGTCTCCCATTTAGAATCCCTTCACCAAAGATGACATATATCAAGTCAATTAACAAGTGAGAAGGTACCTTCACCCTCAGTTTGTTTGCATTAAACACTGACATTTCCTTGAAAAAAAAAAAAAAAGGTCATCTGTATCATGGGACAGCAGGCATGGGGGAATATGAGGCCGTATATACCATCCAAGCCTCTCTAACACACTGAGGCCAAAGAATTCTGAGGGATAATTTCACAATACTTACATAATTTCCCAGCTACCACAACCATAGCATCTCCAAGAATGCATGAGTTTAAAATATTTGTCCACATACAGATGGTCCCAAGTTACCATGGTTTAACTTACAATCTTTTGACTTTACGATGCAAAAGCAATACACGTTCAGAAAATCTGTACTTCAAATTGTGAATTTTGATCTTTCCCTGAGCTAGTGATATGCAGTACAATACTCTCTCGTGATGCTGGGCAGTGGCGGTGACTCACAGCTCCCAGTCAGCCCCATAGTCATGAGGGGAAATAACCGATACATACTTACAACCATTCTGTAACCATACAACCATTCTGCTTTCCACTTTCAGTACACTATTCAATAGATTACATGACTTTATTATAAAATAGGCTTTGTGTTAGTTGATTCTACCCAACTGTAGGCTAATGTAAGTGTTCTGAGCCAGTTTAAGATAAGCTAGACTAAGCAATCATGTTGTGTAGGGTAGGTGTATTAAATGCATTTTTGGTTTATGATATTTTCAACTTATGACAGGTTTATCAGGATGTACCCTCAACGTAAGAGGAAGAAGATCTGTACTACATCAATAGGACATATATATGAATACACCTAAGTATGGATAAACACACATCCACAGAGAGAGAGAAAGGGATCTTACTATACACGTACTCACTGACCTCATTAAAAGAGGTAATCCTGAGATTTGTTGACATTATGCTTATATATCCATAGAAGGGTAGCAGAATATTCCACCCCAGAATATGCCTTGTTGACATAAAGATTATTTTCAATTGATTATTTTTGAGAAGGAACAGATACAAGAGAAGCTCTGAAACCAGAGTAGAAGTTACCCTTCCATAAGAGAAATTTACCTTTATAATGGAAATCTCTATTTATAAGGGCATCTCCCTCTCCGTACCAGGAAGAGAAGGGTGACTAAATCACAGGAGGACCTTGTCAATGGAGAAGGCACTGACTGAAATCTGCATAAAAAGCCTTACTCTTGTCTATTGTGCTTTTCCTGGTCACCTCCCATAACTGGTCTCTCCCCTACCCATTTTTCTTTTAGTCTTTAGCTGAAGATGGTATTTAAGATGGTGGCTTGGACCATGGTTGGGGCTGGTAATCTCCCCAGGTAGGTATGAGGTACATATGTTAATAAACTTCTGTTTGTTTTTCTCTTGTTAATCTGTCCTTTATTACAGGAGGTCTCGATCAAGAACCTAGAAATGGTAAAGGGAAAATTATTTTTCCTTGCCTATACCATATACTCATTATATTTCAATATTAGGCCTTCAGAACTCTTGTGTTTATTATAACCATCTCCTTAAAGAGGACCAGGGTTGGGGGGCGGGAAAAACATAGCTATGTAAAAACTGAAACTCTTGTTTAGGAGGTAGGTAACAAATTGGTTCACAAAATACACACTGTACTGACTAGGTGATGGGCAAGTTTTGAATAAGAAAATAAGACAATATTCCAGCTTTTCCTTATTGTTTTTGTTCTGTGACTTTGCTAGTTTAGAGTGTGACTTTGCAGATCAAATTGTGGATGTCTAAATTCAATACTAATATCAAAAATACATTAAGGTCAGCACAATTACCAATGCGCTTGGAATATCCACACAATTACATCTCATCCAAATGCACGCCATATACACATAGTCATTGAGAATGACACAACTATAACATTTAAACTAAATGTATATTAAATGAGAATTGAGACCGTGACCACTAAGTTTTGACACTTAACACACACTCTAATTAAGGCAATATTTAATGAATTAGTGGTTGTTACTAAGAAAAATAATGAGCAAAATCTGGCCTTATCATTAGACAATTTCTTTAAAAATGTGACAGTATTGTCAGTGAGAATTCAACCACCTAGTTAATTTCTGTCAATATTTTACTGACAAAATGTCCTAATAGAATCCTTGACCTTCAATAGAGTTTAAATGTATCAAGCACAAATCATCAACTATTTTTCAAAAGCATATAACAGCAATTTTGACATTTTACAAGATCATTTTTCAGAAGCATAAATGGATAAAGGTTTTATTCTGTAATATCACTAACATAACTTTTATTAAATTGTATAAAATTAAAATTAATAAGGTCAATCATATTCCATGTTTTCTTTACTAGTATCAAAAACTATGTGACAAAAATAATTTAAATCAAAAATCATCATTTCCACATTTCTGATTGTACCACTCTATTGTGAATGAAATAGTCTGCGGGGGGAACTTTTACTAGAGAATTTACTTCCAAAATAGCTATTTGAATTTCAGAGATTCTCAGCTATTTGCCTGACAATATTTTTATCTTTAAGTGAACAGTAGAGATAAATAAGCAGATAACTTAGGATGGCACTACATAAAAATCTGGAGTATAAGTATAGTAGAAACAAATCAGTGATCTATATTCTTAAGTCTTTCTCTTTTTTCAAGGCTAGCTACTTAAATGGGACTATCTGCTTTGATTAGGTTTGGGTTTTAAAAGGATGCTTGATTTTAACGAATTTTTTCATTAACTAAGATCCTAGATTCAGAAAATATACTCTTTAGGTATTAACTGCCTTGACCAATGTAAGAGTGTATTCAAATAATTAGTCTTTAGAGAAGGCTAAGTTAACCCATTTCATTTGTCAATTGTCTCCTTTGCAAACTGCGATGTACATGTGTATAACTGTGATGAATTCTACATTAATAAAAAATGCCAATTTTCCATAGTAAATTGGTCCCAATTTTATGTCAGATGTGGCTGGGAGTATCCAGTGAGGCTTCAACTACTGAATAACCTCCCCAATCCTTATCTCCAGGCCAGATTGCTCTTGTGAGTTCCAGATCAGACACTTTCCTAGCTACTGAACATCTCCAGGTGAGTATCATACTTAACAGGATCCACAGTTCATTCCGTCTTTCTCCTACCAAAGCTCATACTCCTTCTGTACCATCACAATGACTGGCACCCCAGATACCTCCAATGATCCTAAACTCCAAAGAATTCCAACCTGGCTTCCATTCATACCAACCCTTAGAAAATATTTATGTTAAGATCACTAATGTTCTTCGTACTGCCATAGCTAAATGCTTTGCTGCCCTCATCTGACTTAACTTCTCAGCAATATTCTACCTGATTAAACCAGCCCTTTCTTGCTTCCTGAAATATTTTCCTCTCTTCGCTTTTATGATGACACATTTTCTTCATTTTGCTACGTCTTTTGTTGGCATTTCATTTGCTGGCTCTCCTCTTCCACTGGCCCTTGAAATGTTGGTGTTCCTCAGGGATTCATGTTGGGCCCTCTTTTTTCTGTCTCTATAATACTTCTTTAGGTAATCTCATCCATTCTCCTAATATTAAATTCCATATACATGTAGATAAACTCCCAATCTCTCTCTCAAACCCAAATATTCTTCTGAGCTCCAATTTTCTACATATAACTGCCTATAGGACACGGCCACTAAACTATCTTATATCTCAAACTTAGAATGTCAGACACCTAACTTTTGTTTTTCCCACTCTTCCTCACCTTGTTAAGTAGCACCGTCACCCACGACATGGGAATCATATTAGAGGTCTCTTTCCTCCTTCTTCCCTGTCTCTCACCTCCCCAAGTTTAATGCCATTAATAACTGTTAATTTCACTTTCTAACATTTAGTTCCCTCTTTATATCCCCACTTCCACTGCCTCAGTTCAAGTCATTAAAATCTCTCAATTAGATTATTAAAAAGCCTGCTAAATGCCTTCCCATCAATCTTTCACTTTCCTACTGAAAGTGATCATTCTAAAATGCAATCTGATCATACATCGCTAACCCCTAATTAAAAATGCATTAAAGGTTAACCATAGGTCATAGTAAAAAGGTCCTTTACTAGTTGACTTCAACCTTCAATCTCCCTCCAGTCCTTCACACCACATTCTCCAACCAAACTTTTTATGTCTCACTCCCTAAGTGTGATGCTTTATCGTATCTGCCCTTGTTCATGTAGTTTCATCTGCCCTGAATACCCTTCTCTTTTTTGGGGAAAAAACAAAAAACAAAAAAAACTACATAAACTTCAAGTCCCAATTCAAATGTTTTTTTTCTCTGAAAACCTCTGAATTCATCTTTAATTATTCTTCAATAATAAGGATAGTATTCTTTCATGGTTCTGTATAGCAGTTATCACATTTTAGTACAGCAATTACTTTATGTATAACAGATACTTTATGTATCTCCCTCTCTTTTGAAAAATAATGAGCTCTTTGAGGAGCCAAACCCTTTCTTCTTCATCTTAACTGCCAAGACCATGGTGGCCTGAAATGTAATATTCTCTCCCAAAGAGCCAAGATATTGGTCTATTGCCCTTCTTTACCAATAAACCCATACTAGGAGGTGCTTCTCCCACCTTAGCACGAAACACCCTCTAGCGGACAACAATCACAGTGTCTTGTCACACTGGTGTGATATCAATTCCGAGGTAAAACGCAGAGGTTTTCTTTGTGGGGTTTTTTTTCCCCAGAGTTTTTATTTTCATAAATACTTTACGAAAGTGTGAATCAGTCATGTTAAAAAATAGATTCCGTGTTTTCTCTGTAATAAAGTCATTCTAACTTGCTCTCATTCCAACATGTCTTTTGAGAGAGAAAGAACACAGTAAAGTTGCTGCTAGCACAGGAATAACTGCACAACACCTTGTATACGACCTTGGAAGCAGTCATGATAGGAACATCGTTCATTACCCGAATTTTGTCAGGCAATGTTCTGCTCGAGATCTTCTTCCCAACATCTTTTCAACTAGGAGTAAATTTCTAGACCTCTTTTCTGATTCCCCACTTAGAGACAGTCCCAGTGTTCTTCCTTTGTACTACCTCCCACATAAATCTTCCTCATTAATTCTACTTGTAGGCATTGGTCATATCACACTACGCAATCCCATTCCCTGAGCTATAACCATTTGTGGCCATCACACGTGGATTACTATGGCTATACAAAATGCAAAGCAAAATCAGATTACTTAATAACACAAAAATACTAATAAAACCTTAAATAAAAGGAACAAGAAAACTACTATTTGGGGAAGTAGCAGGAAAAAGATGGGCAGGTCATTCTGTACCCTGCCTGTGGAGTAAAAGAGAAAGAAACATGGTGGTCTGAGATATAATATGTTTACTGTTATAAAATGTCATCCAGTAGCAGAATTTCATTAGGAAACTTCTGCTCTAGATCTCCTTCCCCAAATACTTTCAGTTTGGAGCAAGTACCAAAGTATCAAAAGGAATATGGTAGACAACACAGTTTGTGTTAAAAAGAGAAAGAATAAATCCTTATCCACTATATGCTTTTATTATCTTGGTTATCACTGCTCTTTATCCAGTCACCTTTTGACAGTTCAATTGAGGTTTAATGCCAACTAACCAGTTGAAATACCATCATAAATAATCTTCTTGTTTAATAGGTCCAAATGGATCCAATCTCCCTATACTCATCATATTAACATTCAGGCTAAACAGTGGTCTAGCAGCATGAACATCAAGGATATCCCCATATAGTCGTGAAACATGTATCTATGAACTTTCAATTATTATCACAAACCTCAGGCATTACAAAAATTTAGTTAGGGTGTAGGTCTTCATGTGCTTGACCACCTGGAGAGGCAAATATATATATTCCAGGGGAAAAAAGATGATGAGGGCAACTCTTTGAAAAGATGTTACAGACCAATATTTTCATTACTTCTTTGCTATACTGTAGGTATTTTGGAGTATTTCTTCTTTCTAAAGAAACGTTGATAAGTTGAGGCACAGTAACCACACTTAAGGCACACTGAAGTTTACACCACTAGCTTAGAGACAGAGAAAACAAACTGTTGGTTATATATGTGGTCACATATATACAATAAGCTGGTTCTTCCAGCCATCCATTATGGAAATGGTGCTTTTATAATATACTAACTTCTCAAAACACTACACTGATTAAACAGAAAACCTCTGATAGCTACTGATACGATGCTACTATATCCCCAGTGAATAGCAAGAAAAAATAAGTGACGATTTATTGCAGAGCTTGATGAAATGTTAAAGGGAAAATGATATCAAGGCAATTAGCAAATTCATAAATTACAGCATTAAAAAAATGCCATGAAACAGAATGCCTAGGTTTGAATCATCATCCCCTCATTTTTTAGTATCTGTGTTATCTTGGGCAAGTTCTGTAACTTTTCTGTTCCTTATTTTCTTCATATATAAAATGGGACTAATAATAGTAAAGTCAAGGAGTTTATTGAGAAGATATAATGAGTTAATGCATGTAAGACAATTATAACAATGCTCAGCACAGAGGAAAAGCTATGGAAGTGTGAGCCGTTATTATTATCATTTCCTTCCAAGCCTCCATTTGTGAGTTTATTTAAATTGGATTTTCTTTTTAATGCACAAGACTTCAATCATTCACCCAGGGGTCAGGAAAGTATGAAAATTGCAATTAAGGATGCTGCATTTTGAAGTAAGAGGGTGCTGAGAAAAGAGAGAAAATGCTGAGATACATTCCAGATGCCAGTGATATTGACATAATAATTATAGCAAATATAACTCTCCAGGTCAACGTTTGCCTTATTCCCAACAAAGACAAATAATTAAGCACCTTTAGTGGAATTAGCTTCCTGCTAGCAAAGGAAAAGTAAAGAAGAGGAGAGAATGAAGCAGCACAGGGCAGGAAGCACGGCAGGAAACACTCCAAGGGGAGCATGAGGAATGAAGGCCAGTAGTCATGCTCAGTGCTGCCTGGCGTATGAGCAGCATGGGCTGGGCTGCCTCTGGAGGGCTATGACACTACTGCGCAAATCAAAGAAGCTGGATGCAGGCCTGCGGATACACAGCTTGGCAAGTAGAGCTTGCACCAAACTGCAGCCCTAGTCAGACCTGCAGTAGGGCATCCCTGTGCAATAAACAACCATAACAGAAATCCTGGCCCTATGGTACCATGCCCCTAGAAAGAGCCTCTCTGGAATATCGAAATGGAAAAACTGGGATTTTCCAAGCCTGGCACAAACCACTTTTTCTACTGCTTAGCTTTCTACTGTCTCTAGGTTGAAGCTGGCCTTTTCCCTTTGTTAAAGTCCCAGTATGAGGGAAGAATTCCTGAGCAGGCCAGAATCCACTTTAGTCTAGGGCATGCACAAATGACTGAGATTTTATGTAGAAATGTAGACAAGTTATATAAATTTAAAGATAGGCTTATGTGTGCAACTTATATAAGACACTAAAATATGTTGGTTACCCTTCTACATACATATGCACATGCATGACTACACACGCTTTAAAATCCCCATTGTGATAACATTTTTAGAAGACAAAAAACCGATGACTAGAATTGTGTGATCCCTTTTATACATTACTATTTCAAAATGTCAAGTGATAAACAAACACTGGAAACAGAAGAGAGACCAATAACCTAAAAGAGTTGCTTTGAAACTTTCTTATATACCTTCCAGAGGCCTTCCAAAAAAATTTCTCTGGAGTTCACTAATCAAATAAACTAAGCTATATTAGATGCAGGTTAGCATATCGCAATTGCAATATGCTTTCCACATGTGCTAGAATGCTGTTTGAAAAGATTATCATACAGAGAATTTGCATTATCTTCCTGAGTTCAATTCTCCCATGCTTTCACAAACGTACCTGTCATACTGGTGCTAAAACACCTCTCTGCTTACATGAAATGAAGTAAAATATCACAAATGATATATATCAATGGTCATGAATAAAGTTGGAAAGCTCAACCAACCTACTGAAGATAAAGATTTGGTGCTAAGTTTTCTGGGTTATAAAGACAAGGAAATAATAATTAACAATCACAGTTGCTTTACTAATTCCGCTCATTCTGTAGGACTAAGTTATCAGAAAGAGAGCTGCTTAAGCGCGAAGCACCAAGAAATGAGTGAGAAGGCCCTTTAGTATCTATCATAAATAATACAACCACAGGAAGAACACTTTAAAAGTTAACGTGAACATTTTTGTCACATAGGTATAATCCATTTTGGCAATTTCCCAATAATTAATAAACGATAAATTTACTCTCAACTCGTAGAACAAGATGATGCAAAACCTTTTAAAATTTCCTAGATAGAGGGTGTTATTTCTATCTGGAAAGTGGACTTTGGAATCTGGTACTTCAGGCCATTTAGTAAAAGATCCGAAAGAAATGACCTATCTTTCTGAACTCGACAATAGGGTTTTTATCAGTACACTTTCGGTGCCTCTCTGGCACACAAAGAAAGTAAAGATCTTCCTTAGATCACAGATTTAGTTGGAATGAGAATAAAATTCTCTTTTCACCAGAGCAAAACTGTTCATTTTGTAATTAATTCATACTTAGTGCACAATGTGACCTCAGCCTAGCGTAAATCAAAAGAAACACTTAAAGGTGCAATGTTCATTTGACCAATAGTTAAACACAGAGGAAAAAGTAAAGGTTGTCTTTACAGTCAAATCAAAAGAGGCACAAACCCCTAGAGTTGAAGCAAAGGTTAATGCCAAAGAGATACATCTTATTTCCATGCATCAACACTGAACTAATTCAAACTGCACTGTATTTCCTATCTTTGGATATACTAGCATAGTATATCCAAAGATGGTTTTCTCTTGATTATTACATTGTTTTAATCCTCTGACCACTTTTTCTGTCAACACCATCCCTCTCAGCCTTTTCTGATTCTAGTGTGGCTAGAATAGGATATTTATTGTACAATACTTTATTTGGCTCAAGCCCCCAACCTCTGAGTAATCAGATTCCTTGTGTTTTCCTTACCCGCCGGTACCCAACCCATCAACAAATCCTGTTGGCTTCTGCATCTGAAGATATGTGTCTTAAATTCCCCAATTTATATGCTTTTAAAATGACTTCCCTTAATTAACCGCCACACTTAATTGTCCACCTAGGGAATTCTCTATCACATCACTATATTATATCATCTTTAGGATACCTAACACCAACTGAAATTCATATTAATTTAATGACATGTTTATTATTATATTGTTTCTGTTAGACTGTAAGTTCTAAGACAAGCAAGATCACATCTACTTTAATTACAGCTATATCCCCTCCCCCCCACCCAAGGATAGCATTTGGTACAGAGTAGGTGCTCAATAATTTTATTTGTTAATATAAGACTGTATAGAAAAATAAACTTACTGATAACTATTAAGGGACTCAGAATTTCTAGAAAGATTGTTTACTATATACTTCTTGAAAATAAAAAAAATACATTTCTGAGAAAATATAAGCAGTTCCCTCAAAAAAAGAAAATCATATTACTGTATTAATTCTGTAAAACAAATGCCACAGTGAGGTGACAAGCATATCATATCACCCCTAACAGTTTTTATCATGAATTTAGTTTTCCTCTTATTGCATATTCTAACTGCTGTCGTTTTCACTCCCATTTTCAAACCTCAAAATATAGGTTGACCTCAAAGTCCACTGGAACTTTTTGGTCGTATTGTGTTTTAGGAAGCAATGAGAGGACTCAGATAAAAATAGGGCAATGAGAATAACTAAGCAGAAACTTTCTGGAAAATACTGTCTGTCATTGAGTACAGTGGTTCAATTAACACGTAACAGGTTAAGCATGTCTAACCAACAACAATGAAATAATTTAGACCCTAGGAAATTCTTGAAGGTAGTAGAAATAGTTATCTTGACTTTAAGTAAGCAAGCAATGCCGCACGTGCAGAAATACAGGGATTCTGTCATGACAAAACAAGACAAACAAAATCCTTTTTCACCACTGGATTCAGTTATCATTCTGTGGGTCACAGGCCTAATGGAGCAATAAACATTCTGAGAAAACTAGTAGTGTATAGCATATAATAGAAATTCAATACATATTTGTTGAACGCGCAAAAAAGACAAGGAAGACGCAGTCTCAATGGCAGCTTGGAGGAATTGCTAGAATAATGCTGTTATCTCATTTCTACAGTAAATTAGTCTCCATGTAGGCCATCATTACTTATTAATACCTACACACGGAAATATAGCTCCCAAGCATCAGTGGATCCAAGATTTGTGAAACATAAATTTGTCACTATGTTGATTATGCAGGTATCTGGGTCCACTGGGAGAGGGGAGATGTGCGTGTCTGAGGGAAATAGGTGAAAAGAGGACTACTTTACAAAGTTTGGTTATACTGAATTTAGACACATTATTATATGCATGGTTTATAAAAAAACTATTTCATCTTTCACTAAAATTTAGTCTCAAAAAGAATCTTCAATCACTGCTCAGTAATGGAGATTAGCAGAGAATATCTCTTGGGAAATGTATTGTCCACAGCCAGCAAATTCTGTACAGTGGTTAGCATATTAATATATTAAGCCTATTAGATGGTATATTTAACTCATAGCTGGTGCCTTCACTAAAAGTTATTAGTACATCAAAATATTGTCTATTCTGACTGGCAAAGAGCTGTCTAATATTATATGTGCCCCAGTTGCCCACCTCTATATGGTAAAGGAAATAGGTTGCTTTAATTCTATAGATTTCAGGGCACACATCCTAAAGAGTGAAGGCATTATTAAAATATTAATTGCTTAGGTAGAAATAGATACACAGATGTAGAGAACAAGCCTATGGACACCAAGGGGGGAAAGCAGCAGGGGGGTGGGGTGGGGCTGTGGGTGTGGGATGAATTGGGAGATTGGGATTGACATATATACAAATATACAAACATGTGTAAAATACATAATTAATAAGAACCTGCTGTATAAAAAATTAAATTAAATTAAAAAACATTAATTGCTTAAGTTTTGTATTTCTATTATTCAGATATACATAATATAAATAATAAAGTAGGGCATACTTTCATTTTCTCTCCAAAGATCACAATGATGAATTTTAATATGATAAGTAAAATACTGATGTTCTACAAGCAGCCATTCCACAGACTCCAATGTCCTGGCAACTCTGTTAGTTTCTGCACGGGAAGTTGCTTGGTTCCAAGGTAAATTTCCTTAATGGCAGTGTTCAGGCTAAAATTTGTTCAGAAATTCTCAAAGCAACCTTATTCTAGGTAAACTGATAGGTTTCATTATTCATAATGTGTAACTATTGATATGTTACAAATGCACATATTAATATCACTAACATATCAAATACCATTTATATAACCTCTTTTGCTGATTCAAATTTCAAATATTTTCTGTAAACCCTCTAATCCGACCTTAATTCAAAATTGGAAAGTGCAGAAAATTTGAAGGGAATGCCCATTGAACACCAAACATTTTAGCAAGCCAGTACTGATGTGCATTCAATAGATGATTCTTATAAATGATCAGGTGCTTTTCATACAAAAAATAAAAATGACATAGCATGATTTCAATTTAATAACTAATTTGACAAAAACTGTTGTAAAATTAAACTTTCCACAATCTTTCAAATGGTTTACACATTTTCAGTAACTTGGCTAAAGCAATCTATTTGAAACAGTATAAAAAATGTTTGTTGATAAGTTGAAATATTGATTCCTTTCAGTCAAAGAAACATGTTATGCCTGCAACTGCTACACACAGTCACCTCCTAGGAGACATTTGGAAATGACCTTGAAACTCAAAACCCCAAACTTCAAAAGACTATTAGGAAAGCATTAATATTTACCTTATACATGTGAAATGTAATTTACGTACCTATATTACAGTATTTCTAGGAGTCAGATGAACTGGAGGCCTCCAGGAAGAGAGAACATTACTGACAGACTCTAACCCCCTCATTTTTAGTAAGGGTAGATAGTAGGGGATAATGATCAATATATAAATACTATATCAAATATAAGACATAGCAATATCTGTTAAGAAGTCTCACTTTTAAGAGAACAGTGAAATAAACTTGAAAAACATTTTAGAGTAATTCCTAATAAAGGAATTCTGAAACCCTTCCTACAGAGCAGTTACAGCAGGAAAGACTTTTTGGTAAGAATTAATACACAGTTGGAGGGCTTAAAACAACAGCAGCAACTGCTGTTAAGAGCTTTTCATGTCCTTATCAAGTTGCAAATGACATTTCAAGATTTGATTCTAAAACAAGGACACTTAGATGCCAAGAATGAATAATATTGTTCAGACACAGAAGCAACTCAGAAATGTGGACAGTCTGGAAATTCTCCCACAGCTAGCGTCTATCACTGAACCAGACTAACTCTCTTTCCTGCTGTCACACCCATTCCGGCTTCCAGATAAACCCCAGACCTGCGTAGGCATGTATCGGGCCAGTGGAAGTGTAATGTGGTTTCTATGATATAAACTTCATAAATGAATAAAAGGAACCTAGATTACCGGTTATATGACTGACTGAACCACTTACATAAATGAACTGGAACCTGGCAGTTTGTAGCATAAGTAAGGGCACTGGGTTCAAACTCAACTTTGCTATCTTCTACCCTTGTCACCTTTGGGCAAGTCACTTAATCTTCCTGTGACTCAGTTATTTCATCTATAGAACTGGAGATAAGAACATCATCTCATAGGTTTTCTTTCCTGAGGATTAATGAAATGATTTCATATATATAAAAAGTTCAGAAGAATGTATGGTATGTAACAACAAACACTTTTTGAATCAACTCTTCTCTGTCACTATATCCATATTCTCCCATTAGATAAACACTGAAGTTCTAGTTCATATGTATGTTCCTGGTTGTCAACTGCTGAGTGGCTAAGAAATTCAGAGTACCCTTGGTAACCAGCCAACAGAACACTCACAGACAAAACTGAATCTACCACAGTTCATGAATGAATTTGTTTTACATGTATTTATTGCAATTCTAACCATATCAATCCTGAGGTGTTTGTTGGACCCTTACCAACAATATCACTGTTGCTACAAGAGACAAAAAATGGAGATGGGGGAATTAAGACAATCTACAGAAAGAGAGTCTTACAACTTAAAATAGCACCCCAAACAGGACAAATCCATTGTAATCCTCATGACCATAAAGAAATTCAATAGTAGATACAGTTTTCTATAATGTGCACTGTAGAAGAAACTTAAGGTATGAGACAGGACCAATATGGGTTTTCCAAAGGCCAAGAGCACATTTTTCTCTCTGCTAACAAGGGTTTAAAAATTATCTTTGAAAAGTCTTTAAACAAGCCCTAGTAGATCTTGCCAAAGGACAGTTGTTTTCACAGCTTCTTTTGTTTCTTACTCCTAATCCAAAAAAACACAAATAGGCCTGAGCTAAAGATACTGAAATGCAAGAAAAAGACCATTATAAAAACATTTAATTGCCTTTACCTTCCAATTATACACCCAACAGTTCCACACATTCATTCTACTTTATTAAAGCAGATAACTGAGAGCTATCACATACATCTCATAAATACTAAATTATATATATAAAAAAAAAAGATTAGCCATTTGTAGTCACTTGTAATATTCATAAAAATCAGAGCAAACTCTTAAGACTACCACTTTATTAGATCCTAACTAAGGTCTGGTCTAAATTAATAAACTTATTTATTGGTAATAACTCCCAAGCAAATATTATGCAATACATAAACGTCAAGGTACAAATATAATCTGCCCACCAAGGAAACTGATAATGGTATTTTGAAAAAATTATTAAATTTAAGAGAATGATTGATAATAATAGCTGATAACAATAAATAATTGCCTCGATGTCTCTGAACATATGAAGAAATGTAGACTATCACTGAAACAAAGCGAAAATGATACCATAATATTAGGATAATGATGAAAAGGCTTTGTATAAGTTACTATCTCTCTCAAAAAAAGGTTAGTTAAAATATATTCAGTTATGTCCCTGAAAATAGCAAAATTAAGAATTAATTGGCTTGCCTCTTTTTTCTACAAGATTAATAATATATGGTTATATCCTTATCTGGTATCTGGTAAGGTACTAAGTTTAAAAAGCACTTTTGTAAGTCTTCAATATTAAACAATTCAAGAACCCTACAGTATGAAGCTGTTGTCAGGCACTGCTACTGCAGAAAGCAAACGCTATCAAGTTCATATCTACTATAGAAAAAGCTGTTTAAAATAGTTGACAGTTATCTTTGTCATCATATTGTTTAAATTGGTTATAACACACCAAGATCATGAGTTCAAGGCTTACTGAGTCAGTTACCTTGTTTGTGCACCATGGGCACAAACTCTACCCCTAACCTACTGTCATCATAAATGAGTATCACTGGTCATAAGAAACATTAGGCAAAAATAGGTGAAATGATCAGTTTAAAAACATTCTTACCACTGGAAATCAAAATAGTATCATGCCCTATTAATTATGGTAGTTAGCATCATCTTTTTATATGGATGACAGACAACATTAGTAAACCAAATAACAAGCAGAAAATAATATGAAAAATCTCACTGCTTTCATAGGTTATATATAAGTGAACCTAACAAACACTATGGCTAATTAGAAGTCATCTCAGGAAAGGATAAAAAATTAAATGTTTAAGGAATTTTAAATTTTAAAGGAATCCCTTAGCTAAACTATATCTCCGTTGGAAATAATTTTAAAAGGGTTAGATGTGTCCCCAAATCCTGCTTCAAATCTATGAAATTAATTTCCTATGATTTCACCTTTATATGTATTCAGTTTATGCCCTAAAATGGATTAAGAAGCTGTGTAATGCCAAATGATATTATTTATACAATGAATGTCTATAAAACTATGATACAAGGATTTTAGAACCATATTCTGATCCATCATACAGATATATTAACATTTGATAATACAATAAATTATTAAAATACTTAAATTGTCAGCATTGAGAAAACTAAAGCATGTGAAATAGAATAGAAATGCCAATAATTAACAAGAGTGTGATCTGATTGGTACTGAAAGAGCAAATAGTAAGTAAAACCTAGGAGAGGAGTGATGGCATCTTTATTATTGCTGTTAATGGAACAAAAGGTACCTAATCACACTAGCTTCTCTTTTCAAAGACAACTACAAATAGCATCACATGTCAAAGAGTAGTTACTTTTGCTGCCTTCTATTAAAAGCAATTACATGCTAGGAAACTACACTGCTCACACATTGCCAGGAGCGTGTTATCAGTCTATTCTTATCACATGAAGCCAGACACAGTCAACTCTCAGTAAGCCATTAGCATGGAGGGAACACTGATAATTCACAAGAGTTTTATCTGCCATTTGAATGCATCACATAGTTTGCTTAGGCTCCTATAAAATTAATTTAAATTAAAAATATGATCCTTAGGCCAGTGTCAACACATGACAAAGAGCATGAGGTAATGGTGCTGGGGAGGCAGGGAAACATCAGACTAATATTAGTACTGGGCCACTGGATAAACTAAAGGCACACCACACATATGTGGAGAACTTAGCCAAGAGTGGCTAGGAACTTCAATATATTGTCACTCTTTCTAGATTGGTTTTATATTGGGAGCTATGTTTTTCAACACACGTTTTTCAACACACCATATGTACATTTTGTTTGTTTGTTTAGTGGGTAAATTGATTCATTCAGTTCTGTCACTTTATGAGTATAATTTTACTGGGTCGTATTAATAGAAATACATTAATACTCTACATAGGCTAGGTAGCATTAAGTACACAAGAATAAAGTACTTAAAAGGGCAAGATCACATAAATAGTCTATCCTTGTCCTGTGGGACAGACAAGGGGATATTGAATTGAGGTTTTTGATAATAGAGCTTTAATCGGCACAATCATACTACAGAGAGATGCAGTGGTGTTGAAAAGCACAGGCTGTGGATTCAGTCTCCCTCTAATGCACCCTATCTCCATGACTTTGCCCACAGAGTAAGCAAAGCAAAGTGGTGAAGCACATGGGCTGCGGAATCATCCTGCTTGAGCTTGATTTCTACCTCCACTTTGTTCATCTGTAAAATGGCTACAATCATAGTACCTACAGCATAGGATAGATGAAAAAATTAAATGAAATAATCCACGGAAAACACTTAACAAAGAATCTGGCATATAGTAAGTGCACAACAGATATTAACATTTGTAATTGTTAAAATTGTCAGTTTTGTTGAGTCTGTGATATGTATTTATCCTCATTCTCACAAGGCTCCGATTGATGGTTTTTATATTTTACTGATCATTATTCTACTTTATAGTTGTTTAGAGACAATAAGAAACTAAGTAGTTTCCTTAGAATCAAACAACAAATCATGAAATAGACATTCACTTTAGCACACTAAACTTCTGTTTAAGTGGGCCAACCATAAATTTTAAAAATTTATTGACTAAATCAACCACAGGCCTCTATGAAAAAAACCTGGCTTTCATTTTTGAAAATTTCAACAAAAATCTGTGGTAGTACACACACACACACACACACACACACACACACACCCCTAAATGAAGTGAATTACTAAATCATAGGAACTTAAATGGCAAAATAACTTTAACAAACTACCACAGCCAGATTCAATTATGTAGATCACTGGTATCTAATGAGTTACAAGAAGGATTTTCAAAAAACAGGTTCTATTATATATATCACCGAATGAATCATTAAATACACACACACTTCTTACTATATGCCTAAATTTTGGGTTAGCACCCATACTTTATTTGCTTGGTACTATGAAACTAAGTACACATAACTGTAATTCTCTTGTGTGTTCATCAAACACACTTATACTTGCCAGAAGCTATACTACATACTGGGAAAAAACAGTAAACAAAACGGAAACACTTCTTCCTGCCTGCAAGAAGTTCAGTGTCTGATGGGGAGTCAAATGAATGAAGACAATTATAATATATTATGAAGACTGCATTCTGACAGAAGTGTCATATAAACAGAAGCTAAATGAATTGGTGAAGGTTCAGAGAGAAGTTGCAAAGCCTTGTAAGTGTCTCTGTTCCAGGAACAAAAGAGTCCAGACTGAGTATGTTTTAGGCGGAGTGAAGAGGCAAATGACCTTGAAATGCATGAGTTTAGATGTTCCCTAGGAGACAATGGGTGGTCAGTGAAATGTTCCAAGCATAGGAGTGCCATGATAATTTATACTTTAGAAAGACAATTCTGATTAGGTTGTAGAAAACTGATCACAAGGAAAGAGGACTGAAGGCAGAGAGACCACTTAGGATTCTGTTGAAGTCATCAAGAAGAGAGATGTCATAGCATTTGTAACTACTGAGAAATCAAATTGTATATATCCATATGATAGGCAGCTTCTGAAATGGTTCCCAAATGCTTCCTGCCTCCTGGTATTCATGCCCTTGAGTAAATTTCCTCCCCATGTGTGAAGCCTGGACCTAGTTAATTGCTTCCAATGATGAAATCAGGCTACCAAAGACTGTGACTTCCCTTTTGCTTCTATTCTCTATTCAATTCTTCTGGGTATGCACAATTTGATGAAGCAAACTGCCTTTTGTCAGCTGCATTACTGAGAGGCCCATGAGGCAAGGAACTGAGGGCAGCCTCTGGATAAAAGCCAGCAAAGACGAATGGCGGCCCTCAGTCCAATAGTCCTAGAGGAACGGAATGCCCTGACAACACCTCACATGCAGCCTTGTGACAGACCTTGAGACAGAGGACTCAGCTGAGCTCTGCCATGATCCCAGAAACTGTGAGAAAATAAATGTGTGTTCATTTAAGTTGCTAAATTTGGGGATAATTTGTTATATATCAATAGCTATAGGCAACTAACATTATCCACAACAATAAAATAAAAAGTTAAAATTCTTCCCAACTTCCACAAAAATGTGAAGCTGTTTTCAAGTGTAACTGTATTCCTAGGAACCTGTGTTAAAATGGAACTGATATTTTTAAGTTATAATTTTTAATTTCTTGAGTCATCTCCCGTACAGTATCTGGAGGGCACTAAATAACAAAATTTAGCTCACTCAATCAACACACCTACAAGATGTTAAACGTTGTTTTAAAATAATGATATGCTCATAGAAACAGAGATGAGTATTGTGGTTGCCAGAGGCAGGGGATAGGGGGTAGGGGAATTGGGTGAAGATGGACAAAAGGTACAAATGTCCAGTTATAAAATAAGTTTTGGTGATGTAATGTACAGCATGGTGACTATAGTGAACGATATACTGTATTGTATATTTGAAAGTTGCTAAGAGTGAATCTTAAAAGTTCCCATCACAAGGAAAAAAAGTTTCTAACTATGTGAGTTGAGGGATGTTAACTAAACTTATTGTGGTAATCATTTTGCAATATATACATATATCAAATCATTATGTGGTACACCCTAAACTTACCCAATGTTATATGTCAATTATATTGCAATAAAACTGGAAAAAATAAAAACATTAAGCAAATCAAAAACCAATGATATGAATGAAAATTATAATAATGATCCCAAAAAACATAGTTTAAAATTAGTGAAAAGAAGATAACACCAAGATATTACTGAATAACCTATTAAAAATAAAGAATTAAATTTACTCTTACCAACAAGGACTAATTGGCCGAAGAATTACTTATATATAATGCCTCAGAAAAGCTACCAGATTTGCACATCCCTAAATTAAATATATTTCTCTTAAACAAATTAGAGAAACCTCTTGCCCCTACTTCTTATATCACGTAAAATATATAGTCTGGAACTGGTATAACTGCCATCAATATACAATCAGACCAAAACACACCCCATTATAGTTTTATATAGCTGTGAGAAAAAATTCCACAGGATTTCAAATGTAAATAATTTCTATTTGCCAAAATAAAACCAATTTAGCTAGAACAATAATTCTAAATGAGAATGATCATCTGTGTGAATTGTAAGTGCTATCAACTAAACACCTGTTATTGTGCCTAATCCATACAATGTATATAAGCAAAAATTACTGAAATGGGGAGAGACAGTCTCACTAACTCATAGCTAAAAAGTGTCATATTAAAATAAAACAAGGTGTCTATAATGTTATAAAGCTAACCTAAAAGGAGCCCCATGAAAAACTGATTTCATTACTTTACGTACCCCATGTATATTAATATATACTTACCAAATGCCTAATGACATGAAGACCACATTCCTTCATTCATTATTAGAAGAGACAGACCTTAAGTCATAGCAATGCTTTACAACTGATAGATTCCATTCAAAAAATGCCTTAAAAATTTTAGTCATAAAAAAAAATAACCTTATTCCCTTCCAAATATACAACTTCCTAGCTTTGGTTTAAGTTCTAAAGAACTGTCTTCAGTGCCAGAATAATAGGATTACACATTTCACAAGATAATATATGTGAAACTATAACTTTAAAGAGGGATCAGTTGGGGCTTCCCTGGTGGCGCAGTGGTTGAGAGTCCGCCTGCCGATGCAGGGGACACGGGTTGGTGCCCCGGTCCAGGAAGATCCCACATGCCGCGGAGCGGCTGGGCCCGTGAGCCATGGCCGCTGAGCCTGCGCGTCCGGAGCCTGTGCTCCGCAATGGGAGAGGCCACAACAGTGAGAGGCCCGCGTACCACACACAAAAAAAAGGTATCAGTTAACTATGCAACAAAACGCACAAATTACTAAGGGCGTAAAAGCCGTTGTTACAACATGGGGAAGTGATTAAGAACAAACCTGGGTTCCAACCTCAGCTTTGCCACTTACTAGCTACGTAAACAAGCCATAATTCTTAATTCCCATAGCCTGTTTCCTCATCTATAAAACAATAATATAGGTTATCTAGGGCTGGTGTGAGGACTAAATGAGATATGAATTTAAAATGCTTATCACAGCTCTTGGGACATAGTAAATGCTTAATATATGTGCTATTACTGCTATTATTGTTATTATTATGATTGCTATTATTATTGTTATTAGTAGTGATGGTGTAGGTAGTAGTACAGTCACCATAGCATCACCAATATGTAAAGAAAGCTATTTTGAAGTCTACTCATTCAGAAGGCTGAAGATACACTGCCTCAATTTCTCTTTACAATTAGTGACTCTTATAATTAAGTAATGGCATGGACCTCTGGCTCATGAATTCTTTGTTTCCTCTTCCACAAGCCAACTGGAAATGAAAACATGAGTCATCATTAAGTTAAAACACTTAAAATGTTCATAATGAAAAAATCTTTGATAAGGTGATAATATATATATCCAAAGAATTTAGATATAATAAGAATGATGAAATTATATATGGTTTTTAGCTGGCTGCCTGAAAAAATTAAAGCCTTCTCGGTTTGTTCCCTTACATATTAATGCTTACACTAAGAAGCATTTATATTATGTCATTAAGATGACAAATTATTTGTTAAGACACCAGGTCTCTCAGGACACCTTAGCACCATTTATAAGGAGTGTGTGCTAAGAATGACATCTCATTATTTTCAAGTCAATTCCAAGATTTCCTATATTATAAAGACAGAGATAAATTAGATTTTAACACTTTTTTGTTTTTTTTCATTGATTTACTAAATATATAAGACTGTGTTAAGCAACCAAACAAGGGTGGGTATCTTCAAAAGCAACCAGCTGATTCTAAGACTAAGAAACATAATTTAAAATATGATCCTAGAGGAAAAGTGCTTTTACATAAATATATCTTCAGACTCAGTTCCACCATAATTTTGAAGCTAGCCCAATATTTCAAGCATTGCAAAATGATCTTTATATGCATTTGAAATATTTATAACACCTCAATTTTCTGTTATTAAAGCTAAATTACACTAAAGAAATATATTATTGAAAAAGCTAAACTTTATTAGCCTTCTATGTTTATTTCTTAAATTTCCTCCAAGTAACATTAAAACCAAAGAAACTGCTTACAACTTGTACACACACTATCTTTGTTCTTCCTGAAGCCTCTAGAGAACCCTAGAAATTCTAATTAGAATTAGCAGTTATAACCTACATATTTTATTATTTATTTCAAGTTTAGTTAATATTACCCATCATTACTTTAATTCTTATATAATATCAATAAATCTATAATTACTATAGATTTTTAAGGAAAATGACATTATTATTATAGCTTTGTTGTTCATATGTCCCCAAATATCATCAATTTGAATAATAAAACTAGAACACATATGCAAATTCCAACAGTTACATGTATGATGCACAGTCCAAAGTATCGGGTGTGTTTGGGTTTTCCGTAAGATCTTACGGACAACAAACTTTTTGGCCAACCCAATACTAAGTCTTTTCCAACTGCCTCTAATATATACACTTTTTGTCATTAATCCAGAGAGCATTTTGAGATCTAGTTTGTCATACAGCATCATTATGGCTTGTAAGAAGACCCTAAATATTATAAGCATGAGGACACAGGATTTGGGAACTAGAAGAAACTGTAGAGATTAAGAACTCACACTGATCAGGATATCGTCACATCTTGTCTAGCCTACTGGTATTGATTCACAATCAATGGTCCATCATCTACCTGTGAATTCCCATTACCTATCCTCCAAAGGCCTGCTCAATGGCTAATCATCAAATTATTGGGCCCCTAGGCTTAAAGAACAAAACCCCATTTCCTCAGTGTGAAATTCACCTCACCACCTTCACTCCAAGTCCCAGCCCAACAGGCTGTGCTTTCAACACAGCATGCACTTCACCCTCTCCATATTTTGCTAATGGTGTTCTCTGCCTAGAATGCCTTCTTTCCTTCTCCCCCTATTGAAATTTTGCTTAAATTTCAAGGCCCAGAACAAATTATACCGCCTCTGGGATCTCCATTTGCCCTAGTCAAAATTAACTGTTTCCCTTTTGTGCTCCTTTGGCTTCTTAAAAATATCTAGGCTAACATTTCATAAAAATTGACTAAGTGGAGTATACCTCTTTCTTTCTCCCTGACTAGATGAGTTCCCTGGTACAAAGACAAGACCTTATTCATTTATCTCCCTCCTATTTAGTATAAGACCTTGCACATAGTAGGTACCCAACAAATACAAATTAAATGAAATGAGAGATCCATTCTCTCCTAAGACAGAAATATTTTGGATTATTATAGGAAATTTAGAATAATTTTCTCTACAACTCCAAGAATAAGTGATTCAAATAGAAAGTATAATTTGATGGTACTTTCCCATATTAAACATTTACACATTTAAATATTATAGGTATCACAACTAGCCTATTTTAAAACTTCTTTCTATTTAGCAATCTGAAGCAACTATAAACTCCTAAGTGAAACGTTTTCTTGAAACACAGACCAGTAATGCTTCACGATGCATTTAGCGAGAAGAGAGACACGAGCTTTCCAAACCCCTTGCAGGAGGAGGAAATTCTCAGAGGTTTTGGAACACTGGGTCTAAGAGCTTTGGAAATAGGTCTTAGAAACGAGTATGTTGCTCCTTCCAGAACACAGCTGCGTGAGTGGCAAACAGCAGCAGAATAGGGAAAAAAGTGGTGCCCTGAAGCTAGGAAAGCCAGGGCAGTGTGGTTTGAGTTGCCTGGAGCCAGAGCCTCCAGCTGGTTTCTTACTGATCCTGCCACCTATTGACCAAATTATGAATCAAGGCACTGCAAGTGACAAGGAACTTCAGCTGTTAGAGTTAAGATCAATCAATACTTATCAAAACAAATGGAAGTTTGTATCATTCAAATTCGTTTTGGCTATGTTATGGAATATGCTATGATGCTTAACTGTTCCTTTAAATGTCCCTTCAGAAATAAATTTTAGTAAAAGTAATGGTACTCAGAGGTGCTCCTGACCTAATTTGGACTCAAATATTCAAAATTAGGAAAGTAGAAGAGGTAGTAGTATCACATAGAAAATTCAGAGAATCAGAGTTAAGAGGAATGGAAATGCAGAATTCTCAGTAGTGAGTACGTGAGAGCCTTTACATGACTTTGGTTTTATTTTGCTTTGATTATGTTTTAGCAGCCAGAATAAGAATGGTTTCTACTCTGACTAGCTTTGCCAAGTGCTGTTCAAAAGAGCATGGAAGTCTCTTGCTGAATTAACAGTTGTAATAAGTGTCAATAACTAAAACAAAACACACACACAGCATCATGTTAAATGAAAGGGAAAGGAGAATTGATATTTATTGAGTGCCTGCTATATCAAGTACCATGCTGGGTGCTTTAAATATATAACTTTATTTAATTCTAACACTTCTAGTTAAACATTAGTCTTTCTCATTTTATAGATGAGAAAATTCAGTTGCAGAGGTTACTAGTATCACAGCTGAAATACAAGAATGTATGACTTCATTTCCTCTGGGCTTTTCCCACTATACCACACTACCTTGAGAAACTCTCTAATGGATTTTATACTAACCTCCATGTTTCAAATTCCACTTTCTTCATTTGTAAAATAGAGTTTGGCTTAATCACTTCTAAGGTCCAGACAGACCCTGAAATTTTATGAAACCTATAATTCTTATGGGACTCAATACAAATACATCAATAAGTAAAAGAACAAATGCTCAACACGAAATGTGCAAATAACTGGAGGAAGTTGTTCACAGAAAAAGAGGTTAAAATTGCCTTTGAATAGAAGGAAAGCTACTCAACTTCACTCCTAATTTAAGGAGTAAAAATTATAACATGGATGATTTACCATTTCACCTCTGAGATAGGCAAAGTTTGTCGGGAAACAGATGTTCACATGTATTTTAGATGTAACACTATAAATGGACACAAACTCTTTGGAAGGAAATTTGGTAATATCTATCAAAATTATAAATGCAGACAGCATTTTATCCAGGAATTTCACTTCTAAAATTTATCCTACATATAGATCCTATATGCACAAACGTATATGTAGGTACACGTTTGCCGCAGCATTGCTTGAAATAGCAAAAGACTGGAAATAATCTAAATATCCATCAATAGGGGACAGGTTAAATAAATTCAGATAGGCTCATACCACAGAATTCCGTTCAATGTGTAAAAAGAACAAAGTAGATAAACATAAACTACTATGGAATAATATCCAAGTATATAAAGTGAAAACAGAAAGAAGTAAAAAACAAAAAATGATATATACACATATGCTTCTAGAGGCATAGACTATTTCTAGGAGGCAATGTGGGAAATCAGTAAGAGTGGTTTCTCTAGGGAAGAAGCTGTAAGTCTGCGATTGAAGGGATATGCTTACCACGCATCTTTTTATTACTATTATTAATACCTTGATGTGTAAGCAGGTTTTACTTTTTCAATTTAAAAAAAGTGATTATAATATATAGTAATGTCTGGAGTCCTTGAAGAATCCTTTAAATGTGAAGTCTAGTAGAGCAAATAAGGGAAGCAAAAGACTTTAATGGCAGGAATTTTCTTAAATGTCAAAACTCTTCAGAATACTCTAATCACCCCAGATTTCTGTATGTGTGTGAGCTTCAATCTACAAGGAACAACAAATATAGTACAAGTACCTCCAGTGCGCAAGATAAGCTAGAAGGGCTGAAAAGGAATAATTTTCACCTCTCTCTCTCTCTCCCTCTCTCTCTCTCTCTGAAGCTTCCAAAATTCACATTCTCACATTCTAAGGCATGTTGTGACAAATCAGACAAATGAATGGTAAAGGAGCTAATTCCAAGGGCATGGGTGTGTGGAGTATATCAATTTCTTAGTTGTAAAGACTCACTCAGGCTGAAAAAACTCCTATGCTTAAGTAAGCTATCAATTCTGTGATAATTAGTAAAATAGTAATGTTAAAATGAAATACCAAAAATTCACAAACCACAATGATTAATTATGAGATTGAGAAGTTACCTATATAGTACCAAAATTATGTGTGAAATTCATAAGTGGTTAAGGATCTAATCATAAAGAAGGCACTCAATTATCAAATCTGTAAAATATACTTATTAGGTACCAGATTTTGATATTATTCCAGACAATCTGCTTATAGAAAAAAACTATCAAATTTCCAAAAAAAACCAAATGGATTACTACAAATGTAAGACTACATAAGCACGATGGCACCAAATTTACTCAAATTACATTATTTTCTCTTACATGGTGAATCAACAGATTCATCCCCTCTGCTTCTCAGTAAAAATGACAACTTTACAATAGAGGAGTATAAGTTACATATTAAACAATAAAAATAAAACCCATATTTTCAGGTGAATAATAACATTTATGCAAAATAAATTTAATAGGAAAAAAGCTATCCTTCTTTTGCTGCTAGGTAAAATACAGTTAATATGTCAATCTAATTATGTTTGACTCTGCCCAAAAAATTATACATGTACATATTACTAGATTTTTTTAGCAAAGTACTGAATTCAATATATCAGAACAAGAACTCTATATTAAAAAATAAAATATACCTTTTATCTGGGTAGCGAAATTCAGTGCCAATTTTGCAAAGAGATCTGGATTTTCAAACTTCTCCTCCTTAACTTTCAACCAGAAACAGTTCTCAGACAATTCTTTGGGTTCAATCTGAAACAAAAATAACAAAGATAAGTTTTTAAATTATTACTTCGTATTTAATTTTTCAAAGAATTCACTTTCACCAGGGTTGAATGATATTATTACCTTCATTCATCTACCTACTAAATCAATTTTAGGATCTATCAAAACAACACTTCTTAAGTAAACATTCATTGGGAAAGTCACAGACTTCTACTAGTTTACAGAAAAATACACAACAGCAGGCTATGTAGCAAATTACATTTTAAAAAATCTTCTACTGGAAGGAATCTTAAAAATAATTTAGTAAATCCCTCCCCCCAACTTACATACCTTCTTCTTGCTCCTGGATTTTTAACAATGGGGAAACTGAGATTCAGAAAAGTAAATTCCCCATGGTTACAGAAAATAACCATAATAGCTGACACTTACATACCTCCTAAAATGTGTCAGGTACTCTTTTAAGTGATTTCACACATTAACTCATCTCATCTAATCCTCACAATAATCCTTTGAAGTAGGACCTGTTATCATCTCCATGTTAAAGATGAGGAAACCAAGCCCCAGGAAGTCTGAGTGGCTGCCCAAGCTAGTAAATGGCGAAGATGGCTTTCACACCCAGGCAGTGTAGCTCCACAGAATTGTGCTCTCAGCCACTACACTGAAACCCAATATTAGAACTGTGCATTTTCCAGTACATATCATGATGCTTTGTGATATGTAAGTGCCATTACACTATATGCTTAATTGCTAAATTAACATATCATTACATTTACACACACAGATAACTGGGCCAGCAGCTTCTAGGTCCTATAGTTTGGTCGATTGTGCCTAACAAAAAATAACTACATTCCAAAAACATTTATACCTCATTTACTCTTATGAGCAAAGCATAAGTATATGCTTAATTTAAAAAATGATTTAACCATTATTCTGGTCAAACCAATTTAATATGTAGATACTATCAGATATCACTGTAACTATGTTCTTGGAATAGACATTTCCCCAAATGGTGGCCTGGGTAATTGTATTTTCATTAGATTAGTTCCCAGTGAATGCGGACTGTGTCAATCTTGATAATAAGCTTTTTATAAGACATGTTATTTGATAACAATAAAGCAAAATAACATTCAAAGAAAAATCTTTCACACATCATATAAAAAAAGTTTATGTCTCTACTGAATACTGTCAGCGATTCCACACTATCTGAAAGTTTAAAACTAAAAAAAAAACTAATAATTTTCTAAGAAAAAAATAACTAAGATAAAAAGGCCCATTAATACAAAGATTATATTTAAGAATGTTATAGCAATTAAAGTTAACATTGGTAAAAGAATCAAAATTATTTTTCATATACTATTCTCTAAAACCACTTTCACTTTGATTTTCCTTTTGTCTTCTATGTTAATTTCAAGTTGTCTGTGGAGTTTCCAATTCTCCAGCTATGAAAGATGAACATAAGACGGTGAACTCACAAGCAAAAGCAAAAGAATCAGTGGTCATGTTCTCAATTATTATATCATCCGTATAAGTAGCAATACCGTCATTCACACATTAATGAGCAACTATGACTAGACAAAGCCATAAAGCTATAGTCATAGTATTACCTTTGACCAATTGATCCTCTTCATGGACACCTCAGGTTTATATATTTTTTTGTGCTTCATTCCATATGGCAGATCAAGTGCTCCCGGAGGAGGAGGAACTCCTCCAAGGGGAGGTGGTGGAGGAGGTCCCCCAAACAAAGGCAGTGGTGATGCTATTCCATGTACCCCAGGTAAAGGAGGTGGAGGAGGAGGGGGACCTCCTCTGGGTAGAGGTGGCGCTGGTGGAGGTGGGGGCGGGGGTGGCCCAGCACCTGGCAATGGAGGAGGTAGAGGAGGGCCTGGAATTCCTGATGAACCTGAGAGTCCATGTCCCTGAAATATAAAATAACCCAATGCTTATTTAAATGCTTACAGTAAAGTATAGTAGCAAAGAAAACTTATCAGTAGACATTTGTGGTTGGGTTGTTTAAGAATTTATTTAATTTAGCAACATCTAAGGGCTTAAGAATACATGAAAAAGACTTGCATAGATTTTTGATAAGCATTCTAAACCCTGGATAAGGAGTAACTCTGCTCATATACTAAGGCTAGGAAAGTTGGCATGCTCAAAGATTTTGTGAAACACTCCTCCAAAATAATGAAAACTTACCTTTCATTATAAGTATATGCAAAGAAGAAGTACTGTATATGGCTTGGGCCTGTTAAGACTAGTTGGTATGAATACGGGATGATTAATACAAAATAACTGATTTAACTTCCTTGGGGCCGATTAGCTTTACACAAAGAGGCTGTCTCATAGCACCAGTAACTTAGCTATCTTCTAATACCAAGAATTAATGCTAAGTAACATCCATTGCATAATAATACAGGTTTATCAATGTTTTTACATCTATTATTTCTTTTCATCCTTATTATAACCCTATAATGTAGGTTGGGTATTTTTATCTCACCACTTATAGATGAGGAAGCTGTAACTGCAAAGAGGTTCAATGACTAACCAAAGGTTGCACAGTCTGAAATATGATTAAGATTTACATGTGGTTCTTCTCATATCTAAGGCAGTCCTCTTTCCACTACAACAGACTAGCTCCTAACGAATGGGTGTCAGTTGCCTTGAGTGGAATTAATTACAGCTTGCAGTATGAGCAGATTATAACTTATTTCTCCCATCAGAAAAGAACTTCAAGCTCATTCTCTAATAATGATGGATGACAGCTGACGGAGATCACTACATTCCATATTGTCCACTTTTTGATTATTAATCTGGACCTGTTACTTTAAACCATTACTGATGACAACGGTTTACTTTCCAAAATGAAAATGAATATAAAAGTGAGTTTGTTAATTATAAACACTCCTAAGGAATGTCCTACAAATGAACATGCATCTTCTGTAATTGAGATACAACATTAGACTAACTGAATGAAAAGTTTAAAACTATTAACATGTCTTGGTATAGTGTTATTTTTATTTGGGGAGAAACTCTTCTAATCTTTACTAATAAGAATTTCCTCCACAGACTACTTAATTGAACTAAACAAACTTAGAATTATCATTACATAATAAATAAGTGGAAGCTTATTTTTGAAACAATCAACTTAAAGGACTGACCCATTTATAAGAATGTTAAAGATTAACAATCACAGGTAAACAGCATCACAGAAATGTTTCTCCTAATATTCAGTGCACACTGTCCACAAATATTTTATTCACACATATGAATGTTTATGTGTGTATATACATATATACAACTAAAGTGTTTATACACTTAAATGACAATCCTCTCCTGGAATGCAATCCCCTCCTGAGATTAGGAAGAAGGATAGAATTAAAATATGCAAATTCTTTCTATTTTATTTTTAATGCAGCAAAACTATAGAAAACAGTCTGATTTTTCCAATCTTGATGGAGATAGCAAAGAAATTCTGAGGAAAATTAAAATAATTTTTCTGAAAAGTTCAGTCAATTAGTAATTTACCCTATAAATTTTGTATATAAATGGATTTGTTTAATAATTTGAAAGGTAAAATGTGTATCCCATATTTTGTATTAATTGACAGCAAAATGAAAGTAATACTTGTTTGTAAACATAAAATTTTGCCACTATGAGATCATGTTTATGATATAAAACTTGTGTAACCACAAAAATGCTATTACTTTAAAATAGGACTTTTTACTCAAGTTAAATAGATATTTTACAAATTGAATAAAAGTCTCAAATGCCACCAGCCTTAAAATCAAATCATATCAGCCCTTTTCTTCCCTTCTATGAACAATTAGGAATGGAACAATTAAATGAGACCACAATAGAGTATTGAGAATTGAATACAGCAAATGGACCATTTACTATTTGACACAATTTGGGGTGCACTAGAAAGTACTGTGTGACTCTGCACTTTTCCAGATCCATTGATAATAAATAAGCAACTACACAATTAAATGGTAAGGCCCTGTGCTAGGTGCAGTAGGAACTTTAATAAGAGTAAGCACAGGAAGTAAAGACATTGTCCTCAAAGTGTTTATGCTGCAGGGGAAGGGATAAAGCAGGCACACAACCAAATATGATAGGAGTGGTCTACAAAAGTGATATAAAAGTTCAAAGAAATTCCCAGAGTTTTGGGTGACGCTTTCCAAAGGATGTTATACTGAGCTGATCCTTAAAGGAGATGTTTCATTGGCACAGAGGAGCAAGGGAGGGCATTTCTGAGAGAGAATAACCTAAGTCAGCATTTCTCAACTAAGTTCCATGAACAAACTCTTCTGCAGGAGATGTTAATAGGTGGTCTGAAATAAAGGGTTCTGTGGCTAAATGAGTTTGAGAAAGCTATAGGAAAAAGAGTTCGACAGGTTTCTTTAAGGTAGGCCATCTCAGACCCTTTAGTATGCTAATGAAAATGATGAATCTCCAAGAGGAGAATTTCAAGCATACCAAATTTATTGGACTATGGAATGCTTTCCTCATGAAAAACCTATTAGCACCTCTGTAACTAATGTCTGGGAAATGCTGACCGAAGGAAAAGTGTGGAGACAGTAAATTCTACATGTGAAGGGAGGAGGAAAGGTGACTTAGCTGCAACAGAGGCTGGAGTTAGGGGAGCAGAGACGAGGCTGCAAAGGGGAGATAAGGGAGCCCCAGATAGAAGGCCTTCAAATTCCCGGTAAGGAGATTTTTTCTTCAATCCTGAATGCAACAGGCAACCATTGAACATATTAAAGCCTGGAGTGACAATAATCAGGGCAGTGTTTTAAGAAGATTAATTTGCAACTGACATAAAGCATGAATCTGAAGAGGAAGAGACTATAGGCATGGCAGAAAGTTCGGAAACTATTGTAATATTCCAGGCAGGATGGAATGAGAGAGTGGCCCTGGGGGGTTCAGGGTTTTGATGCAAAGTGAGAAAAAGAGAAAGAACTGACATAATACAGTGACCAACTTAATAATCTGTCATGAGGCAGGGCGGGGAAAAGGCCAGGACAACTCCAGCTTCACAATAAAAAAAAAAAAATTGGTGGTAAAATTTAAACAAATAAGAATGGAGACCAAGCTGGTTTGAGGACAGAGAAGTGACCACAAATAATAGGTTTGATTTCAACATGCAGCAGGACTTGCCCATGCGGAGATCTAATCAAGAGCTGGAAATAGACGACAAACCCAGGGGACTTGACACCTACTAAAAGGTGATATTTGAATTTATGATATTGGATGGGATATTAGTGCAAGGACATACAGAGAAAAAAGAGCAGAGGACAGAACACTGGGGAATGTCATCATTTGGAGGATGAAAACAAAGAGAAACTGAGTTCTGAGATATGTAGAAAACGAAGTCAGATGACACAAAAAAGAGAGATTGAGTGAAAAGAAATTATCAGATATTACAGATAAGTGAAAGAGGCTAAGGGTAGGAAAAGGCCACTGCATTGGGTAATGTGGAGTTCACTGTTGACTTCTGAAGTCACTTTTCAGTAGGTTGACAGAAACAGACCTAGTCAATCAACAAACACCCTACTGGGCATCTATGAGGCTAAGAACTAATCTTATGTTTCTTTATATTCATTTAAAAAATATGTTGTGTTGAGAGTATGTAATCAGCTCTAAAATTCAGACACCATAATTAAGATTTTAAGTGTATATGGGGGGTTTTCATCATAGGGAATGTAGGTGGAAATATAAAGTTTACAGATTTTGAAATTATGGTAGTCGAGATATAAAGAGATCTCAAAAAGCTTTAATGAACATTTCCACATTTCTTTTGAAAGAAAATACTATGCATCTAATTTTTCAAATCATTATGAAAATTTCATCTCAAGAAAGAGTTTTGCTTGTGTAATACATTCCATTAAAAATATTCAGGGCACTTTATGCAATGAATGCCATATTTTTATCCAAACATTAAAATGATTTATTGTCCTGGAAAATCAAATCTGTAGTTATTTCAAGTAAAATGGGAAACTACCAGAAAGTCTGCTTCTGGTCACATTTTTTCCTTCACCTAACAAGATAGTTTTCTACCTTCGAACTCAATGTGACATGACACAAAGTCTGTATCTTGTTTTATTACCTGGGTTCGAAGTTGCTGGATTTCTGTTTCAAGCTCTTTGATTTTTTCTTCTCTTTTTTGAAGCTCAGCTTGAGCTTCCTGTCGAGCTGTGAATTCTTCATCGAACTGCAATGATCACCACCATAAATGTACACTTAATAATACAGTTTTGAGAAAGCTTTAAACAACAATATGCATTAAATAAGTGGAGTGTATTTTGCTCCTTAAATTTCCCAGGCCACTCAGAAAATCAGAGCTCTTGATTATTTTATGGCAATTGAGCACCTCCGTGGGGATGGGGTGGTAGTAAAGAAGAACTATGTCCCCAGCCCAAGGTAAAAAAACCATTTTCACTTCTAAAAAAACATACTAAACAAAATTTTAAAAGGGTGGACTAAGGCTCTCTTCATATATAATGGACATTTTTGTGTTTTGTTATTGAAAGTTAGGTTTTAGAATTAATCATGTTTTTTTTAATGTTTCATCCCATACTTTTAAGTTTATTTAATTAGAAAATGAAACCTAAAAATTAGGAATCAAGCAGTTCAACTCTTTAAAATTATATTTAATCTTGAAAAGAGACTGTACTTTTAGAACGCTCAAACGGACATACATTAATACAAATCAGACTATTTTTATTATAATCTTAATTGTCTAGCATTCAAAAAGTGATGCTCCACAAAATCTGACAGTAGAATGATATATGCTCTAATGGCATTCTCATTCAGCTGGTTAACCAAAACACTTGTATAAAATGTCATAAGAGGGAAAATGAGAGGTTAAATTACAGTGTGCTAAGCCAAAGAGACCATCAGAATGGTGACTATCCATTTACTGCATCCTGCCCAGCACTTACCTCAGTCAGGTGAATACCGCTCATGTCCAGCTATAGAACATTTGCCCTTTATTGTCACTGTCACTTCAAGTTATTTTAGAAGTCTATACATTATTCCAACAATGTTATTTATGTTTTTAAAAGTGATATATCTTACTGCCAAAAACTACCTTTAGAGTTTGTGGAACAAGGAAAAAGTGTGTTTACTGTTAATAAATATTCCTCCTCATAGTAGACTTGACCTTTGGAAATTATAAAATGCCATTCAGATCCAGTCTGAAGAAAGAGTGGGTAAGCAAAGTGGATAACAGTGTTTGAGTCAAACCTGCAATACTACTTAATTAATTCTTTTATTCATCTCTACTTGAGTCCTGGGAAAATGTCCCACAGAGGATGGTCCAAATCGTTTCTAATATTTACATTTCAAACTTACCCTAATCCTTCAGTATCAGCAAATGACCTTGTTTCCTAGGTCACTGAGAAGATGGAGCTTTTTTGACTTCACTAGTATCCATGTTAAGATTGATCTGATTCTGCGACTTCCCTGGTGGCGCAGTGGTTAAGATCCTGTGCTCCCAATGCAGGGGGCCTGGATTCGATCCCTGGTCAGGTAACTAGATTCCACATGCATGTCGCAACTAAGAGTCACATGCCACAACCAAGGAGCCCATGAGCCACAATTAAGGAGCCTGCCTGCCGCAACAAAAATCTATTCTAGTAACTGCCACAACTAAGGAGCCCACCTACCACAACTAAGACCCAGAGCAACCAAATAAATAAATAAATATTTTTTAAAAATTGATCTGATTCTATACTCCCAGCCTCCTTGCCAGTGTTATCTTCTCCTGTGTGCTTCTCAAGCATGCTGTCCACACAAGCACACTACAATTTTGCTCTACAAATGGTTTATTAGTACACTTGCGGAGAGGCACACAAGGCTTCTGCTTGTAATTTAAAATGATCTTAATCTGTAAACCCATAGAGTAGGAATCAGAGAAGCCTGAGATATGTGAGCTGGAAGACTTCTTACAAGTCCACTAACCTTATTCTCTCCTTTTAAGGATGAAAAAATTAAGATCCAAGGAGAGTAAGTGGCTAAAATCACAGCTAATTAGCAGAAACACTGAGATCAGATCTTACAACTACCGCTTCTCATTCTAGCTGTCTCCCTTCATTTTTCTTTTTTTTCATTTTTTTTTTTTACTACTTAATACTGCCTCTTAGAATCACCCAGAATAAGAGAAGGTACGCAGATACCCACTAGGAGACCATACATGTTTTCATTCTAAATGTTGGTGAGGAGAATAAAGCATCAAACACTGAAACTTCTTTTTTATTATTTCAGGACTCCTTTTCCAATAATAGATGCTTACAGAAATTTTTACCAGATAGATCATCACAATTTGCTCCAGTCTTGTGGTATCTAATCATAGTGCCAGAGAAAAAGAGATCCTAAGATTTTCAAAGGGAATTTTAAATGTGCTATTTAAAACAAGAACATTAGAAATATAAAGGTCTACTAATTGAAGTGTACAGTTTCTTTCACCAATAAAAATGACGGCTTCACACAAACATTTTGTGCTCAAGCTCTTAAAATCTATTCTAGTAACTGAAAGAGCAAAAACATTTCTTCAGATGCCCTGAAGTAACTTCAGTAATACTCTATAATTTCTAGAGTGATAGCAAAAGTGATTATCTAATCTCCAAGGTAAGTCATAACTTTGAAGAGACAGCAATATGTAAGCACTTTACCTTGCTGCCAAAAGACTCAAAACTGTAGAGCTTTTAGACTTGGGCTTCAATCCTTCTCCTTCCACCAAGAGGAGAGAAATACTATACTAATGCTTTATAGGGTCTAAAACCAAACAATGCAACTTCCGGTAGAAGCTCATAAAATTGTAGCTATGCTTTCATGAAATAAGGAAAAGACCATCTGAGATCTAAACAAAATTCAGATATTCATAAAGGTGGCATTTACATAAAGCATTACACAAAGAAAGGGGAACCTCAAATTCCACCAAGACTACATACATGGAGTAGCAGCATCACTTTAAAAATGGTAATTACAAAATTCAAAGAAGATAAGTCTAAGCAGAGAGAGACAAAGAGAAAGAAAATATTGTATCATTCTGTTTCTATCAATAGCACTGATTTAAAGAACATAACAGATAAGACTAGCTAAACATCTCCACAGTTCTCCAAGGAGCTAACTACTGTTAAGTGACAGCTGCAGGAGAGCAATGGGGGAATGTGTTTTGGTTGACCATTTCAAACTATATGCTTCCAGCAAACTAATTTTATTTCATTTATCACTTTAGTAGAATATGGTTAGTGTTTTTCTTCCATAATGGATTAAAGGTGATGAGCAGGGAACAGTAGCAACCTTATCTTATTGGGAAAGAGATCAATATTCTGTGGTGGTGTCTGAATCCAGAAACATAAAGAACTATATAACTAAAACAACATTTATAAGACCTCGCACAAGGAAACAAGGTAGAATATGTATTGTGATTACATTTTACATTTCATAATTACGGCTAATATTTGATAAGTCTTACCTTCTTTGAAAATTCTGCTGCTTTTTGTTCACTTTCTTCAACTTTTGCCTTGTTCACACAAGAATCTATTAAGATTGATGAAAAATGATTAGAAATTATTGCATTGGATCACTAGGCAAATGACGGCTACCAGCCTATAATTCTACTATGTAAACTATCATTTTTATGTCAATTGCTGTTAGAGGGAAATTGACCTATACTGCATGTAAAACATAAACTACCAGGTTTCTTTTGTATACTAACTGAATTCAATGATGGTATCGTTGAGGCACAAAACCAAGCATCCAAGAATATATTTGACTCAATCATCATCATTTTAAAGGTATTCCATTATTTACCAACTTTAACAATTATAAAACTCTTTAAAATGTTTTTGTAGTTTATTATGGGAGAAGAACTGCCAAAGAATCTATGCTATGCTTAAGATTATTAAAGATCTGGGACTTCCCTGGTGGTCCAGTGGTAAAGAATCCGCCTTACAAAGCAGGGGACTCGGGTCCAATCCCTCATCAGGGAACTAAGATCCCACATGCTGCAGGGCAACTAAGCCCGCGCACCACAACTACTGAGCTCCTGTGCCTCAGCTAGAGCCCGCGTGCTGCAAACGACAGAGCCTACGTGCTCTAGAACCCGTGCGCCACAACTAAAGAGCCAACGCACCTTGGAGTCTGCACACCACAACGAGAGAAAAGAAAACCTGCACGCCACAACTCGAGAGAAGCCCACGTGATGCAGCGAAGAGCCCGCGCCACAACGAAGAGCTTGTGCCACAACAAAAGATCCCACATGCCTCAACGAAGATCCCGCATGCCACAACAAAGACCCGATGCAGCCAAAAATTTTAAAAAATAAAATAATTTTAAAAAAAAAATCAACAAGCTCATCCTAAAATATCATATTAAAAAAAAGATTGTTAAGGGTCAAAATGGCCCTTAAAATAAGGCTACAGGGGAAGATACAATAACATTCAATAATTCAGGCTTCCTAAAGAAAGATTTCACTTGAACAACTTCTGAACAGGGGCAGAATATAGTATTATGTAAATAAGAAAACAAACATCAAACTTCTCAGGTCTAATCAAACACTCCAAAATATAAATAAGGGAAGAACCTCTTTGGGGAAATATTCTCAATACTGTATACACAGTTTATTCTGTATACCTATACCTAGCCATCCTATACCTATTTATTTACCTAAAAGAAATGAAAGCATATGTTTATAACCAGAATTGTATGTGAATGCTCATAGCAGCTTTATTTATAATAGCTAAAACCAAGAAATAATCCAAATGTCCATCAACAAGTAAATGTATAAACAGGTTGTGCTACATCGATATACCGTAAAAGTACTCAGTTATGAAAACAAATGATACATGCCACTACCACAACACAAATGAACCTCAAAATAATTATGCTGAATGAAAAAAGCCAGCAAAGAAAGGACATGCTGTATGTTTCCATCTACATAAAATTTTAGAAAATAAAACTAGTCTATACCAAGAGAAGATCAGTGATTGTCTCACGATGGGGAGAAGGGGGAAGCATAGGAAGAAGACTACAAATGCAGAAATTTTAGGGGGTGACAGAGATGCTTATTATCTTTTATTTTAATTTTATTTATTTTCTTATACAGCAGGTGCTTATCAGTTATCCATTTTATACATATTAGTGTATACATGTCAATCCCAATCTCCCAATTCAGAACACCAACACCTCCCCCCGCAAACTTTCCCCAGCTGGTGTCCATACATTTGTCCTCTACATCTGTGTCTCAATTTCTGCCCTGCAAACCAGTTTGTCTGTACCATTTTTCTAGGTTCCACATATATGCGTTAATATACGATATTTGTTTTTCTCTTTCTGACTTACTTCACTCTGTATGACAGTCTCTAGATCCATCCACGTCTCTACAAATGAGCCAATTTCATTCCTTTTTATGGCCAAGTAATATTTCATTGTATATATACATAGACCACATTTCTTTAACCTTTCGTCTGTCAATGGGCATTTAGGTTGCTTCCATGACCTGGTTATTGTAAATAGGGCTTCAGCGAACATTGCAGTGCATGTGTATTTTTGAATAATGGTTTTCTCTGGGTATATGCCCAGTAGTGGCATCGCCGGGTCATATGGTAATTCTATTTGTAGTTTTTTAAGGAACCTCCATACTGTTCTCCATAGTGGCTGTATCAATTTACATTCCCACCAACACTGCAAGAGGGTTCCCTTTTCTCCACACCCTCTCCAGCATTTGTTGTTTGTACATTTTCTGATGATGCCCATTCTAACTAGTGTGAGGTGACACCTCATTGTAGTTTTGATTTGCATTTCTCTAATAGTTAGTGATGTTGAGCAGCTTTTCATGTGGTTCTTGGCCATCTGTACGCCTCCTTTGGAGAAATGAGTATTTAAGTCTTCTGCCCATTTTTTGATTGCCTGTTTGTTTTTTTTAATATTGAGCTGCATGAACTGTATATATATCTTGGAGATTACTCCGATGTCCACTGATTTGTTTGCAAATATTTTCTCGCATTCTGAGGGTTGACTTTTCATCTTGTCTGTAGTTTCTATTGCTTTGCAAAAGATTTTAAGTTTCATTAGGTCCCATTTGTTTATTTTTGTTTTTATTTCCATTACTCTAGGAGGTGGATCAAAAAAGATCTTGCTGTGATTTATCTCAAAGAGTGTTCTGCCTATGTTTTCCTCTAAGAGTTTGATAGTGTCTGGCTTTACATTTAGGTATTTAATCCATTTTAAGTGTATTTTTGTGTATGGTGTTATGGAGTGTTCTAATTTCATTGTTTTACATGTAGCTGTCCAGTTTTCCCAGCACCACTTACTGAAGAGACTGTGTTTTCTCCATTGTGTATCCTTGCCTCCTTTGTCATAGATCAGTAGACCATAGGTGCGTGGGTTTTTCTCTGGGCTTTATATCCTGTTCCATTGATCTACATTAGTGTTTTTGTGCCAGTACCATAATCTCTTGATTACTGTAGCTTTGTAGTATAGTCAGTCTGAAGTCAGGGAGTCTGATTCCTCCAGCTCCGTTATTTTCCCTCAACACTGCTTTGGCTATTCGGGGTCCTTTGTGTCTCCATACAAATTTTAAGATTTTTTCTTCTAGTTCTGTAAAAAATGCCATTGGTAATTTGATAGGGATTGCACTGACTCTGTACATTGCTTTGCGTAGTACAGTCATTTTCACAATATTGATTCTTCTAATCCAAGAACATGGTATATCTCTCCATCTGTTGATATCATTTTAATATCCTTCATCAGTGCCTTATAGTTTTCTGCATACAGGTCTTTTGTCTCCCTAAGTAGGTTTATTCCTAGGTATTTTATTCTTTTTGTTGCAATGGGAAATGGGAGTGTATCCTTAAATTCTCTTTCAGATTTTTCATCATTAGTGTATAGGAATGCAAGACATCTCTGTGCATTAATTTTGTATCCTGCAACTTTACCAAATTCATTGATTAGCTCTAGTAGTTTTCTGGCCACATCTTTAGGATTCTCTATGTACAGTATCAGGTCATCTGCAAACAGTGACAGCTTTACTTCTTCTTTTCCAATTTGTCTTCCTTTTATTTCTTCTTTTCTCTGATTACCATGGCTAGGACTTCCAAAACTATGTTGCATAATAGTGGCAAGAGTGGACATCCTTGTCTTGTTCCTGATCTTAGAGGAAATGCTTTCAGTTTTTCACCATTGAGAATGATATTAGCTGTGGGTTTGTCATATATGGCCTTTATTATGTTGAGGTAGGTTCCCTCTACACCCACTTTCTGGAGAGTTTTTCTTTTTTTTTGCGGTACGTGGGCCTCTCACCGCTGTGGCCTCTCCCGTTGCAGAGCACAGGCTCTAGACGTGCAGGCTCAGTGGCCACAGCTCACGGGCCCAGCCGCTCTGCGGCATGTGGGATCCTCCCGGACTGGGGCACGAACCCGTGTCCCCTGCATTGGCAGGCAGACTCGCAACCACTGCGCCACCAGGGAAGCCCTCTGGAGAGTTTTTATCAAAAATCGGTGTTGAATTTTATGAAAAGCATTTTCTGCATCTACTGAGATGATTATATGGTTTTTATTCTTCAATTTGTTAATATGGTGTATCACATTGATTGATCTGCGTATATTGAAGAATCCTTGCATCCCTGGGATAAATCCCACTTGATCATGCTGTATGATCCTTTTAAAGTCTTGTTGGATTTTGTTTGCTAGCATTTTGTTGAGGATTTTAGCATCTATATTCATCAGTGATATTGGTCTGTAATTTTCTTTATTTGTAGTGTTTTTGTCTGGTTTTGGTATCAGGGTGATGGTGGCCTTGTAGAATGAGTTTGGGAGTGTTCCTTCCTCTGCAAATTTTTGGAGGAGTTTGAGAAGGATGGGTGTTAGCTCATCTCTAAATGTTTGATAGAATTCACCTGTGAAGCCATCTGGTCCTGGACTTTTGTTTGTTGGAAGATTTTTAATCACAGTTTCAATTTCATTACTTGTGATTGGTCTGTTCATATTTTCTATTTCTTCCTGGTTCAGTCTTGGAAAGTTATACCTTTCTAAGAATTTGTCCATTTCTTCCAGATTGTCCATTTTATTGGCATACAGTTGCTTGTAGTAGTCTCTTAGGATGCTCTGTATTTCTGTGGTGTCTGTTGTAACTTCCCCTTTTTCATTTTTAATTTTATTGATTTGAGTCCTCTCTCTCTTTTTCCTGATAAGTCTGGCTAATGCTTTATGAATTTTGTTTATCTTCTCAAAGAACCAGCTTTTAGTTTTATTGATCTTTGCTATTGTTTTCTTTGTTTCTGTTTCATTTATTTCTGCTCTGATCTTTATGATTTCTTTCCTTCTGCTAACTTTGGGTTTTCTTTGTTCTTCTTTTGATAGTTCCTTTAGGTGTAAGGTTAGATTGTTTACTTGAGATTTTACTTGTTTCTTATGGTAGGCTTGTATTGCTATAAACTTCCCTCATATAACTGATTTTGCTGCATCCCATAGGTTTTGGAGCATCGTATTTTAGTTGTCATTTGTTTCTAGGTATTGTTTGATTTCCCATTTAATTTCTTCAGTGAACTCTTCGTTATTTAGTAACATAATGTTTATCCTCCATGTGTTTGTGTTTTTGACGTTTTTTTCCCTGTGACTGATTTCTAGTCTCATAGCGTTGTGGTCAGAAAAGATGCTTGATATGATTTCAATTTTCTTAAATTTACTAAGGCATGATTTGTGACCCAAGATGTGATCTATCCTGGAAAATGTTCCATGCGCACTTGAGAAGACAGTGTAACCTGCTGTTTTTGGTTGGAATTTCTTATAAATATTAATTAAATCTATCTGGTCTACTGTGTCATTTAAAACTTGTGTTTCCTTATTAATTTTCTGTTTGGATGATCTGTCTATTGGTGTGAGGTGTTAAAGTCCCCCACAATTCTTGTGTAGCTGTCGATTTCCTCTTTTATAGCTGTTAGCAATTGCCTTATGCATTGAGATGCTCCTATGTTGGGTGCATATATATTTATAATTGTTATATCTTCTTCTTGGATTGATCCCTTGATTATTATGTAGTGTCCTTCCTTGTTTATTGTAACATTCTTTAAAGTCTATTTTATCTGATATGTGTATTGCTACTCCAGCTTTCTTTTGATTTCCATTTGCATGGAATATCTTTTTCCATCCCCTCACTTTCAGTCTGTATGTGCCCCTAGGTCTGCAGTGGGTCTCCTGTAGACAGCATACATATGGGTCTTGTGTTTGTATCTATTCAGTGAGCCTGAGCCTGGTTGGAGCATTTAATCCATTCATGTTTAAGGTAATTATCGATATGTATGTTCCTATTACCATTTTCTTAATTGTTTCAGGCTTGTTTTTGTAGGTCCTTTTCTTCTCTTGTGTTTCCCACTTAGAGAAGTTCCTTTAGTATTTGTTGTAGAGATAGTTTGGTGGTGCTGAATTCTCTTAGCTTTTGCTTATCTGTAAAGCTTTTGATTTCTCTGTCGAATCTGAATGAGATCCTTGCTGCTTAGAGTAATCTTGGTTGTAGGCCTTCCCTTTCATCACTTTCAATATGTCATGCTATTCTTTTCTGGCTTGTAGAGTTTCTGCTGAGAACGCAGCTGTTAACCTTATGGGAGTTCCCTTGTATGTTATTTTTCCCTTGTTGCTTTCAATAATTTTTCCTTGTCTTTAATTTTTGTCAATTTGATTACTATGTGTCTTGGCGTGTTTCTCCTTGGGTTTATCATGCCCTGGACGCTCTGCACTTTCTGGGTTTGGGTGGCTATTTCCTTTTTTTGTTAGGAAAGTTTTCGACTATAATCTCTTCAAATATTTTCTTGGGTCTTTTCTCTCTTCTCCTTCTGGGACCCCTATAATGCCAATGTTGCTGCATTTAATGTTGTCCCAGAGGTCTCTTAGGCTGTCTTCATTTCTTTTCATTCTTTTTTCTTTATTCTATTCCATGGCAGTGAATTCCACCATTCTGTCTTCCAGGTCACTTAACCGTTCTTCTGCCTCAGTTATTCTGCTACTGATTGCTTCTAGTGTATTCTTCATTTCAGTTATTGTATTGTTCATCTCTGTTTGTTTGTTCTTTAATTCTTCTAGGTGTTTGTTCTTTAATTCTTCTAGGTCTTTGTTAAACATTTCTTGCATCTTCTAGATCTTTGCCCCCATTCTTTTTCTGAGGTCCTGAATCATCTTCACTATCATTATTCTGAATTATATTTCTGGAAGGTTGCCTATCTCAACTTCATCTAGTTGTTCTTCTGGGGTTTTATCTTGTTCCTTCATTTGGTACATAGCCCTCTGCCTTTTCATCTTGTCTATCTTTTTGTGAATGTGCTTCTTGTTCCACAGGCTGCAGGACTGTAGATTTTCTTGCTTCTGCTGTCTGCCCTCTGGTGGATGAGGCTATCTAAGGGGCTGGTGCAAGTTGCCTGATGGGAGGGGCTGGTGGTGTGTAGAGCTGGGGGTTGCTCTGGTGGGCAGAGCTCAGGAAAACTGTAATTGCTTGTCTGCTGATGGGTGGGGCTTGGTTCCCTCCCTGTTAGTTGTTTTGCCTGAGGCGACCCAACACTGGAGCATACTTTGGCTCTTTGGTGGGGTTAATGACAGACTCTGGGAGGGCTCACAGCAAGGAGTACTTCCCAGAACTTCTGCTGTCAGTGTCCTTGTCCTCAGGGCGAGACACAGCCACCCCCTGCCTCTGCAGAAGAGCCTCCAACACTAGCAGGTAGCTCTGGTTCAGTTTCCTATGGGGTCATTGCTCCTTCCCCTGGTTCCCCATGTGCACACTACTTTGTGTATGCCCTCCAAGAGTGGAGTCTCTGTTTCCCCCAACCATATTGAAGTCCTGCAATCAAATCCCGCTAGCCTTCAAAGTCTGGTTCTCTAGGAATTCCTCCTCCTGTTGCTGGACCCCCAGGTTGGGAAGCCTGACGTGGGCCTCAGAACCTTTCCTCCAGTGGGTGGATTTCTGCGATATAAGTGTTCTCCAGTTTGTGAGTCACCCACCAAGCAGTTATGGGATTTGATTTTATTGTGATTCCTCCCATCCTACTGTCTCATTGTGGCTTCTCCTTTGTCTTTGGATGTGGAATATCTTTTCTGGTGAGTTGCAGTGTCTTCCTGTGGATGACTGTTCAGCAGTTAGTTGTGATTCCAGTGCTCTCACAAGAGGGAGTGAGAGCATGTCCTTCTACTCCACCATCTTGAAATGTTTATTATCTTGACTGTGATGATGGTTTTAAACGTAGACACAAATATCAAAATTTATCAAATTTTATAATTTAAATATAGGTCATTTTTCTTATACGACGTATACCGCAATATTTTTTTCTTTGCTCTAAAGAACTTTGTGGCTGAAATAAGGTAACTAAGGAAGAAACTGGGAAATGATGAGATCAAAGCGGCACCAGATCTGTGCAGTACTGGCACTGGTTGGTAATAATTTTGATTAAAATTTCATTGGGAGAGGGACCTTGAAGATGGCTGAGGAGTAAGATGTGGAGATCACCTTCCTCCCGACAAATACATCAAAAATACATCTACATGTGGAACAACTCCTACAGAACACCTACTGAATGTTGGCAGAAAGCCTCAGACTTCCCAGAAGGCAAGAAAATCCCCAGGTAACTGGATAGGGTAAAAGAAAAAAGAAAAAAACACAGACAATAGGGACAGGACATTCACCTTTGGGAGGAAGCTGTGAATGAGAAAAAGTTTCCACCCACTATGAAGCCCCTTCACTGGCGGAGATGGGGGGTGGCGGAGGGAAGCTTCAGAGCCACAGAGGAGAGTGCAGCAACAGGGGTGCAGAGGGCAAGGTGGAGAGATTCCTGCACAGAGGATCAGTGCCGACCAGCACTCACCAGCCTGAGAGGCTTGTCTGATCACCCGTTAGGGCAGGTGTGGGCGGGGAGCTGAGGCTCTGGCTTCAGAGGTCAGATCCCAGGGAGAGGACTTGGGTTGGCTTTGTGAACACAGCTTGAAGGGGGCTAGTGCACCACAGCGAGCTGGAAGGGAGTCTGGATAAAAGTCTGGACCCGCCTAAGAGACAAGAGACCACTGTTTCACAAGGAGAGGGGATTCCTTCCCTGTCTGCCCACAGAAGGCAGAGCACCGCCTAAACGAGCTCCAGAGACAGGAGTGAGCCACAGCTATCAGATCAGACACGAGACATGGGCATGAAACGCTAACACTGCTGCTGCAGCCACCAAGAATCCTGTGTGCAAGCACAGGTCGTTATCCACAGCCCCCCAGGAGCCTGTGCAGCACGCCACCGCCAGGGTCCCGTGATCCAGGACAAGTTCCCCGGGAGAACACAAGGTGCGCCTCAGGCTCCTGCAATGTCACGCTGGCTTCTGCCGCCACAGGCTCGCCCCACATTCCAATTATAACTACCATACCGCTGCCTCCCCCCTGGCCTGAATGAGAAAGAGGCACCTAATCAGCCGATGCTTTACTCCGGCCTGCCTGGGCGGAAACAGATGCCTGAGGGTGACCTATACAGACAAGTAGGGCCAAAAGCAAAGCTGAACACTAGGAAATCTGAGAATAAAGAAGAGAAAGGGAAGTTTCTCAGTGCAGCCTCAGGAACAGCGGATTAAATCCCCACCATCAACTTGATATATCCTGCTTCTGTGGAATACCTGAATAGAAAACAAACCTTCCCAAAATTGAGGCCATGGACTTTGCGAACAACTGGAGCTTGGGGTTTGCTGTTGTGACGGATTTGCTTCTGGTTTTTATGTTTATCTTAGTTTAGCTGTTAGCACTTTTTATCATAGGTGGATTTCTTTATTGGTTTGGCTGCTCACTTCTTTATTCTTTTAGTATTATTATTATTTTTTCTTTCTTTTTTTCTTCCTTTTCTTCTGAGCAATGTGGCTGAAAGGGTCTTCGTGCTCCGGTCTGGGGTCAGGCCTGAGACTCTGAGGTGGGAGAACAGAGTTCAGGACACTGGACGACCAGAGACCTCCCGGCCCAATGTAGTATCAACTGGAGAGAGCTCTCCCAGAGACCTCCATCTCAATGCTAAGACCCAGCTCCACCCAACGGCCAGCAAGCTCCAGTGCTGGAGCCCCATGCCAAATAACTAGCAAGACAGGAACACAACCCCAGCCATTAGCAGAGAGACTTCCTAAAATCATAATAAATTCACAGACACCCCAAAACACACCACGAGATGCGGCCCTGACCCCAGAAAGACAAAATCCAGCCCCACCCACCAAAACACAGGCAACAGTCCCCTGCACCAGAAAACCTACACAAACTACTGAACCAACCTCACTCACTGGGGTCAGGCACCAAGAACAATGGGAACTACAAACCTGCAGCCTATGAAAAGGAGACCCCAAACACAGTAAGTTAACCAAAATGAGAAGACAAAGAAATACGAAGCAGATTAAGGACAAGGTAAAAACACAAAAGGCCAAACAAATGAAGAGGAAATAGGCAGTCTACCTGAAAAAGAATTCATAGCAAGTATAGTAAAGATGATCCAAAATACTGGAAATAGAATGGAGAAAATACAAGAAACGTTTAACAAGGACCTAGAAGAAATAAAGAACAAACAATGATGAACAACACAATAAATAAAATTTAAAATTCTCTAGAAGTAATCAATAGCAGAATACCTGAGTCAGAAGAACAGATAAATGACCTGGACGATAAAACAGTGGAAATAACTACCACAGAGCAGAGTAAAGAAAAAAGAATGACAAGAATTGAGGACAGTCTCAGAGACCTCTGGGACAACATTAAATGCACCAACATTCAAATTACAGGGGTCCCAGAAGAAGAAGAGAAAAAGAAAGGGACTGAGAAATATTTGAAGAGATTATAGTTGAAAACTTCCCTAATATGGGAAAGGAAATAGTCAATCAAGTCCAGGAAGCACAGAGAGTCCCATACAGGATAAATTTAAGAAGAAACATGCCAAGATACATATTAATCAAACTATCAAAAATTAAACACAAAGTAAAACATATTAAACGCAGCAAGGGAAAAACAACAAATAACATACAAGGGAATCCCCATAAGGTTAAGAGCTGACCTTTCATCAGAAACTCTGCAAGCCAGAAGGGAGTGACAGGACATATTTAAAGTGATGAAAGGGAAAAACCTACAAGAAAGATTACTCTACCCAGCAAGGATCTCATTCAGATTTGACAGACAAAGTAAAACCATTACAGACAAGCAAAAGTTAAGTGAATTCAGCACCACCAAACTAACTTTACAACAAATGCGAAAGGAACTTCTCTAGGCAGGAAACACAAGAGAACAAAAAGACCTACAATAACAAATGCAAAACAATTAAGAAAATGGTAATAGGAACATACATATTGATAATTACCTTAAATGTAAATGGATTAAATGCTCCCACCAAAAGACACAGACTGTCTGAATGGATACAAAAACAAGACCCATATGTATGCTGTCTACAAGAGACCCACTTCAGACCTAGGGACACATACAGACTGAAAGTGACAGGATCGAAAAACATATTCCATGCAAATGGAAATCAAAACAAAGCTGGAGTAGCAATTCTCATATCAGACAAAATAGACTTTAAAATAAAGACTATTACAAAAGAAAAGCAAAACACTACATAAATGGTCAAGGGATCTATCCAAGAAGACGACATAACAGTTGTAAATATTTATGCACCCAACATAGGAGCACCTCAATACATAAGGCAAATGCTAACAGCCATAAAAGGGGAAATCAACAGTAACACAATCATAGTAGGGAACTTTAACACTCCACTTTCACCTATGGACAGATCATCCAAAATGAAAATAAATAAGGAAACACAAGCTTTAAATGACACATTAAGCAAGATGGACTTAATTAATATTTATAGGACATTCCATCCAAAAACAACAGAATACACTTTCTTCTCAAGTGCTCATGGAACATTCCCCAAGATACATCATACCTTGGGTCACAGATCAAGCGTTGGTAAATTTAAGAAAACTGAAATCATATCAATTATCTTTTCCAACCACAACATTATGAGACTAAATATCAATTACAGAAAAAAAACTGTAAAAAATACAAACACATGGAAGATAAAAAATACACTACTAAATAACCAAGAGATCACTGAAGAAATCAAAGAGGAAATCAAAAAATACCTAGAAACAAATGACAATTAAAACGTGATGACCCCAAACCTATGGGATGCAGCAAAAGCTGTTCTAAGAGGGAAGTATATCCCAGTACAAGCCTAACTCAGGAAACAAGGAAAATCTCAAATAAACAATGTAACCTCACACCTAAAGCAATTAGAGAAGGAAGAACAAAAATTCTAAAGTTAGCAGAAGGAAAGAAATCATAAAGATCAGATCAGAAATAAATGAATGATAATCTCAACAGATGAAGAAAAAGCTTTTGAGAAAATTCAACACCCATCTATGATAAAAACTCTCCTGAAAGTAGGCATAGAGGGAACCTACTTCGACACAATAAAGGTCATATATGACATACTCACAGCTAACATCATTCTCAATGGTGAAAAACTGAAACCATTCCCTCTAAGATCAGGAAGCAGACAAGGTTGCCCACACTCACCACTATTATTCAACATAGTTTTGGAAGTTTTAGCCACAGCAATCAAAGAAGACAAAGACGTAAAAGGAATACAAATTGGAAAAGAAGAAGTAAAACTGTCACTGTTTGCAAGTGACATGATACTATACATAGAGAATCCTAAAGATGCTACCAGAAAACTACTAGAGGTAATCCATGAATTTGGTAAAGTAGCAGGATACAAAATTAATGCACAGAAATCTCTTGCATTCCTATACACTAATGATGAAAAATCTGAAAGAGAAATTAAGGAAACACTCCCATTTACCACTGCAACAAAAAGAATAACATACCTAGGAATAAATCTACCTAAGGAGACAAAAGACCTGTATGCAGAAAATTATAAGACACTGATGAAAGAAATTGAAGAGAATACAAACAGATGGAGAGATACACCATGATCTTGGATTGGAAGAATCAACATTGTGAAAATGACTATACTACCCAAAGCAATCCAGTGATTCAATGCAATCCGTATCAAACTACCAATGGCATTTTTCACAGAACTAGAACAAAAAATTTCACAATTTGTATGGAAACACAAAAGACCCTGAATAGCCTAAGGAATCTTGAGAAAGAAAAATGGAGCTGGAGAAATTAGGCTCCCTGACTTCAGACTATACTACAAAGCTACAGTAATCAAGGCAGTATGATATTGGCACAAAAAGAGAAATATAGCTCAATGGAACAGGATAGAAAGCCCAGAGATAAACCCACACATATATGATCACTTTATCATTGATAAGAGGCAAGAACGTACAATGGAGAAAAGACAGCCTCTTCAATAAGTGGTGCTGGGAAAACTGGACAGCTATATGTAAAAGAATGATACTAGAACACTCCCTAACACCATACACAAAAATAAACTCAAAATGGATTAAAGACTTAAATGTAAGGCCAGACACTATACGACTCTTAGAGGAAAACATAGGCTGAACACTCTATGACATAAATCATAGTAAGACCCTTTGTGACCCACCTCCTAGAGGAATGGAAATAAAAACAAATGGGACCTAATGAAACTTAAAAGCTTTTGCACAGCAAAGGAAACCATAAACAAGACCACAAGACAACCCCCAGAATGGGAGAAAATATTTGCAAATGAAGCAACTGACAAAGGATTAATTTCCAAAATATACAAGCAGCTCATGCAGCTCAGTATCAAAAAAACAAACAACCCAATCCAAAAATGGGCAGAAGACCCAAACTTACATTTCTCTAAAGAAGATATACAGATTTCCAACAAACACATGAAAGGATGCTCAACATCACTAATCATTAGAGAAATGCAAATCAAAACTACTATGAGATATCACCTCACACCAGTCAGAATGGCCATCCTCAAAAAATCTACAAAAAATAAATGCTGGAGAGGTTGTGGAGAAAAGGGAACCATCTTGCACTGTTGGTGGAAATGTAAATTGATACAGCCAGTATGGAGAAGAGTATGGAGGTTCCTTAAAAAACAAAAAATAAAACTACCATATGACCCAGTAATCCCATTACTGGGCATATGCCCTGAGAAAACCACAATTCAAAAAGAGTCATGTACCACAATGTTCATTGCAGCACTATTTACAATAGCCAGATCATGGAAGCAACCTAAGTGTCCATCAACAGATGAATGGATAAAGAAGATGTGAAAAATACATACAATGGAATATTACTCAGCCATAAAAAGAAACGAAATTGAGTTATTTGTAGTGAGGTGGATGGACCTAGCTAGAGTTTGTCATACAGAGTGAAGTAAGTCAGAAAGAGAAAAATAAATACCATATGCTAACACATATATATGGAATCTAAAAAAAAAAAAAAAAAAGGTTCTGACGAACCTAGGGGCAGGATAGGAATCAAGACCCAGAGGTAGAGAATAAGTTGAGCACATGGGGAGGGGGATGAAGTGAGAGAGGTTAAGCTGGGACGAAGTGAGAGAGTAGCATTGACATATACACACTACCAAATGTAAAACAGATAGTGGGAATCAGCCGCATCGCACAGGGAGATCAGCTTGGTGCTTTGTGACCACCTAGAGGGGTGGGATAGGGAGTGTGGGAGGGAGGCACAAGAGGGAGAGGATATGGGGATATATGTATATGTATAGCTGATTCACTTTGTTATACAGCTGAAACTAACACAACATTGTAAAGTAATTACACTCCAATAAAAATGTTAAAAAATAGAAATTTCAATGGGAAGGGATTGAAGAAATTTAGGTCAGGATATGATCTGATTTATATTAAAAAAGTACTAGACTCACAGACCTGTGAAATCAGAAGAGACTCTATGCTCCTCAAGTCCAGATGATCTTTATTTTAAGAGATCCACTGATTTCCTAGAAGTTCTTCAAGCACCAGCTAATATCTGTGTGTGTGTGTGTGTGTGTGTGTGTTCTAATGAAAGGTTCATAGCCTTCATCAGCTACTCAAGACATCTGAGCATAAAATATTAAGGACCACACATATATTTGACTTATCTGAATTTAGAGTTGAGGAAACTGAAGCCTAGACAAGTTAAATGATTTGTTCACAATCACAGAGATGATACATGGATGAGGTCATAATGGGTTTTTGGTACTGACTACCCGCTCTCACCTGATCCCTTCACGTCTTCCCACCCCAGTGCTCTTGATTAACGGTACACAATCCTAAGTACCTGGCACACAGTACCCAAAACAAATATCCACTGAACACTGAATGAGCTAGCCAAAATCAACAGTAGCATATATGCACCAACTATGGTCCACAATAGATTATAAGCCAATGCACGTATTTGGAAACAGTCCCTTATAACTCTCTCAACAAATATGAAATAAGCTACTGACTTTATTAAGCTCAGGGAAAAATATGCAGTGAGGCCAACATTCACATTAATTGCAGGGGCAGGGTACATTGGCACAAGCTTTCTGAAAAGCATTTGGCCTTTCAAAGTTCACACCCTCAGGGGAATCAATCCTAAGGAAATATTGAGAAGAAGCCAAATATTTATATAAAGGATGTTCACAGTAAATTCATTTATAATTATAAAAACCTGAAAACAATCTGTATGTACAATAAGAAAGGACTGGTCAAGATGATTATGACATTGTATAAAATGGAATATTATATAGACATTCAAAGTCACATTTTGAAGGTTAATATTGAAAAATTCTAATAATATAATGCTCCATGAAAAATCAGCATATAGATATATAGAAGAGGAATACAGGAGGGAGGGAGATAGAGTGAGAGCAAGAGAGAGAGTGATGAAGATGGAGATAAGACGTACTGAGCTGAACAGTGAGTAATGGTGAAATGTACTGAGCTTGAAAAGTGTAATTGGTGGTTTATTTTGTCACTTACATAAGTCTCCAGATTGCCTATGATAAGTGAGCATTAGTTTCACAATCAGATGAGAATAATACATGATAAATAACAAGGAATTCATCTTTGAATATTACTGTGAGCCTTCCCTGGGCTATGGAGTGAAGAATAACATATAACTGGCATTCAACAGCTGTTGTTTCCTACCTTTAAAGACAAAGACAAATGAGTTCATGCTTGAATCGTAGCAATAGTGATTTCGATTAGGTATAAATAAAACTGCTTAACTCTAAGGTCATATGGCGTAGTATATTTCACAAGAGAAGTTTCACATCATCCTTCAGAGACTGTTCCAGAAAGTGTAGCTAGCTACCAGTCTCAGATAATATAAGGTCATTTCCACAACAATCCAAGTAGATGAACATGATCATCTCAAATTCTTTCCCAGCTCTAAGCTCTATGAAAATATAAAATGATCTACTTTAATAGAATTAAGAGGTCTTAAGTTACTGAAACCAACCTGTATTTCCTTTCTCAGACCTGAACACTAATAACATAGCATTACTAATTAGACCCTGCTGTTCACGTGATTTCTACAAAACCACAAATGTACCAGCATAAATTGAATCAATGCATTTCAGAGTCATGTTTCTAAAAAGCAAGGCATTCACCCCTAATATAATGTTTTTAGTTCAGCATTGACTTTAAACTGAATTCAAGAGTGTTGAAACTTAACAAACAGATTAGTATCTCCAATCACAGAGGCAGAACTCTCGTGATCATCATAATTAATAATTATAGCAAATGAGTACCCACAGATACAATGACTTACCAGATATTAATAGAGGAAGTTTAGTGAGAGAGCTACACTTAAAAAGTGTCTATTAGACAGAAGAGAGTAAAACAAAATCAAATGACATTGAGGATTATATCACATACCTATCAGATGAGTGAAATCAATGTCTAATCTTTGTCTGTACTTGAAATCTGGGTCCATACCACTGCAGTGCAGCACTATCTGTGAAACACACTCCTCAACTATTTTGTAATACTGTGGCCTGCAAAAAAGAAGTAATCTTGAATACCTTTTCTACATATACAAATCAATTTTCATAAGAAGTGATTCTACATGATAAAGAAAACTAGGTTATTTTCTAGCAGGCTAAAAAACTCTTTTCTAGCCATTACACTCACTCTAGAGGAATATGCCTAAGCTTAAAGATGGGCTGAACGTTATAGTGCAAAACCCATTGTAATATAATCAGCTGTGAACACTAAGTGACTTAATACTCTAGTTTGCAGGGATTCATGCTTGTGTTCAAAGATACTTATCAACCTTATCTACTTACTTAAGCTATTGTTTCTAAAGTTAATAAAAACAAATGACTCTTTAGTTCTACATCTATGGATACAGAAATGGTTCTAAGCCTCTCCAAGTTCTCAATTTCAATAAGGAATGAGTACCTTGGCATTACATGGCAAACAATGTAATGAATTTACTGCCACACTTTTACTCAAGATAGCTATAACAGCTTTTACAAAACTGGACTCAGCCACTTATGTTCCAGACTACTCCAAAGATCTATTTATACACATATTTTAAAAGATCCATTTTGTAGAAGCATACAAACTAAATATGCATGGCGATAGCTTCAATTTGTTCAAAGTGTCAAAGGTTTTGAAACATTTCCTAATTCTGTAATCTATCAAGGTAATTCTGGCCTTAAAAATGACCACTTACATACTTCAAAAATTTTTAAAAGGCACTTTTTGCATTAAAATTCGGGGAAAATTTAGTATTTATCAGCAGCTAATAAATTCAACAGAGAAAATTCAGAAAGAAATACTACTATGGACAAGCTATGACATAAACATCCCTAAAATCAGTGTGCTGATAACTAGCCAACCTACTAAAAGTCTGCAAATAAAGCTAAACATATTCTAATTGCTCTTATATGTCTTTTGTCATGGGGCTGATCTCAAGGATAAGAATAAACAGTAATATGTATTACACATCTGAGTCTTTTTCAAGTCATCATGAGATCTAGGGTAAACAATACTGGATTATAATCAATCTAGTCAATGACTCTGGGTAAACAGGGAAAACACAATGGTTCTCTTTCAGGACAAATTAATTATCCATAGGTAGAATAAAAGAATTATCCATAGGTAGAATAAAAGCGCTAGTTGCACATCTACCTCACATGGATGTTCTCAGGATGAAAAGGACGTCATGTTAGAACAACTTCTCGTTTATTCAAAGTTACTGAGAAATGGATGGTTTCACACAAATTATTTCCCCAGGTAACTGTGTACCCATGGGCACAGTACCCCTTTAGTTGCCAGCACTTATTTGAGGAAACAACAATCATTTTGGTTGGATTACTATCTTTCCTGCTTAAAAAAAACCAGCATATTTTAAACATTTTTCTATGTCTCTGTAACATCATGATGCCCATCAGTTACTGCAACTAGCCTGAACTATAAAGGGAACTATAATAGTTCTCTATGGACTTTAGAATTGTCATTTTTGTTGTGACTGTACCCGACCCCATGGTAGCCTTCCTTTGCCCTTTAATCAAGCAAGGTTTGAGAAATCAGAGAACCTAGGTTGCTAGAATTTCATGCATATTAGAGTATGAAGAACAACTAAGAGTCTCTTAAACAGTTAAATATAAGATCATGGTCACCAACTTATGGATAATTTCAGTCATTCAGAAACCCTTCTCTAATTTTCTGGTTTTCAGATATATTCCCAGAACTACACTCTGAAATTTCTGACTTTATGGATTATTATATTCATTTATTTAGAAGAATTACATTGCTGTGTATAAAGCTGAAATATTAGTATTATTATTTTCTTAGATAAGATCACACCTATTTTTAGATAATACTATACAAGAGGAATAACAATAGTCTTATTAAAATATAAAAGGACTTAAAATGCTTACTAAATAGCAAATGTTATCATTGCTGTTTTTATTATTATTAAACTTCTGAAGGAGGGCTTCCTTCAGCTACCAGGTTCAAAAAAATATCCACATCCACACACCCTGTGCACACTAAAGTTAAAGCACTGTTACCACATCACAATATAGTGATACTATCTCTATATTCTATTGTCCCTACCACCACATTATATAAATTCATGGGAAGTGTGGCAGATACTGCTAGATGTCCTATGATGTCCACTCTTCTCTTTTTCCTTTACTATTTGAACTTTATGTTTACCTGTGTATATTGCTTGCCAGAATAATATTTCCCATTTCCTTTCACTTATTGCTTCATAAAATCATCTCAGAACTTAGTGGCTCAAAACAATAACATAATCTTATTATCCCTCACATTTTTGTGGGTAAGAAATTCAGGAGGAGCCAATCAAGTCCGTTGGCTCAGATCTTACACATGGCTTCAGCCAGCTAGAGAGAGACCTAGAAGAATAGGGTAGACTGAACATAAAAAAAAAAAAAAAAAAGTACGAGGACTTAAAAGTTTTACCATAGACTCTTCAGAGCTTACTCTGTGCCACAAAAAAAATTCATCATAGGGTCAGTAAAATCTGTTGGGTTCATTGCTACTGAAATGGCATACCCCGTTTTTATAAGTATATTCTTCTGGCCCAATTAAAAATAGATTGACACCTTTTTAAAAATGTTATCTAGAGTCGTCAAACTCTTATACTCCATGCATATATATATATATATATATATATGCATATACTGTCTAGACCCCACTATATTGTTAATTTTCCTTTAAAATCCAATTCAAATTATACAAATTGTACTCTCATAACAGCCTCTTACCTGATATAATAATCATTTCTGATGAGCAAAAAATGTTGTAGAATGGATAATAAGTAATTTTCAGCAGCAGTGTCCTTCAACATATTATACAGAAGATGGTACACTTCATTCATATCAGTGGAAAGTAAGTAAAGGAAAAAAATCAAGGATTCTTGGTAACAGTTTCATTCATAACAAAAGCAGCTTCAGTTTTGAAAACACTGATATATCATTTTGTTTGCATTACTGTTTCTAAACCTTCAACTCCATGTTCCAGTATTTAAAACATTTCCATAAAGAAATTTAATCTATGGATCACTTTAATCTTTTAACAAGTGAAAGAGACTTAGAGTATTTCCAAGACCATTTAACCATTAAACGTTTAAATGATCAGCTGTTCATTATATTTTAAAATTCCAGCTTATAGTTGGTACCATTAGAACAGCAATGCCATTAATGAAAATGTTTTTTTCTTGACCTTCCTGTGGTTGTGATGGGAACCTATATTATGCATGCAAGCCAATACTCCTGTCTTTTCACTGCCCACATAAAATAGTAAGGCAAATAAGCATTGTGTGGGCTGCTAAAAGTTCATAAAAACCAGTTTTATTTTATACAGATGAAACACTTACTACATATGAAATCACTACTGTTTGCATTCATTTGTATGTCAGTATTTGATAAGGAACTTGAAACATATTTTTCTTAGGATATAAAAAGAGTGGTAGAAGTTTAAATGCTTTTAGTAAACTAGAAAACAGATTTAAAAAATGGATTCACTTTTATAAGAAAAGCGAGCACCTAGAAAAATTGATGGAAAAGAAAAGGAGAAGAGGAGATGTAATCCAGCATCTTAAAAATAACCTGAAATGTCAACGTTTTCTCTGAAATAGAATTAAGTATATGATGGATTACTTCTTAGACCCCATGTAAGAGTGTTGTGTTAAAGTCACATAAGGTCCTTTCGATGGCTACGGAATAGATCCAAAAATAGCTTTCTGATGAAGAGAAATTTATATAAAGCAAGATATTTATTAACTGATATAAAAAGCATTTAATATTATGGAGACCACTGTAGACTAGAGTCACTGATGAAGGATAAGAAATTACTAGAAATTATCTCTCATAATAACAAAATTGTTATTCATTGCACTTATTCAGTACTCATGTGTAAGACGCTTTGATAGGAACATTGGAGGAAAAAGTTGAAACACTTGTGCCCTCCATCTCATAGGCACAAAGAAGTGTATATAAATAAGGCAGATGCAAGCAAAGCACTGTAGAGTGAGGAGAAAGATGGAAGAAGACGTTATAGAGAAAAAGTCCAGCTCAAAGGTCATTTTCGTTCTGAAGTATTTCCCAATTTCCCCAGAACCCATAAGTAAGAAATTTAATGGGTGTGAAACAAATGGCCAGCAATGCTATGACAACCATCTTTTAGATCTAAAATCATTTTGTATAAAATCATTGCCATAGGAAGATTATATGCTAGTTGTATTTGACTCAAATGCTTCTACTCTAGCATCCTTGTTATAGTCAGACCCTATCACATCTAAACTTTTTTCCCCCCGCTAAGGAACCAAAATATTTGGATTGAGAATAAGACATCTATTTGAATTGAATGATATCTCTAAATCACTGGAGTACCATTTAATAAACTGAAAAAGTATATTACCTATAGTCACATATGAACTCACGGAACTTTTCCCCCCAAAAATCCTTATCCATGAGGAATACTGCCTTAGGCTCTTGTCTATTCAAGACCGTTGAGCAGAGTAAACCTATAATGCAGCAAGCCACTGTGTGGATTTCAATACAGTCTGTGTAAATCATCAGGACAGTCTGACAATTCTTCAACATGAATCTCAAGGACAGCATCATCGTGAAGTTCTAATATAAATAAATGGATATAAATTGGGCCGGCAGACAAGAATTCTAATAATGGTTCACAAAATCACCCACAAATCCCTTTTTCACAGTACATGCAAAATAATTTCTGTGGTTCGTCAAAAGGATATTCCATTTCTGCTCGAATGTCATTGAGACGGTGTGATAATTCAGTTAGGTCGTCCTCTTTGTTCTCATCAAATACTTTCAACTGAATATCAAGCTCGTCGTTCTCTTTTTCTTTCAGATCCTAATATATAAACAGAAAACTTAACAGACGAATAACAATTTGACAACCCCGTACTTTGGCAATAAAGGCCTGACACTATTATTCATCTACGTACACAGAAGCAATTTCAAATATTGACCCAGGCACTTGGTTTCCTGAAAGAAAGTAAACGTACTCTGTTTTTCTATTTTAAAATGAAAGAACCTCATTGCATTCACCTCATTTCTTTTCATGCTCCAAATTTTGACGACTCACATTAAAAAATTAACGATCACTTTCGCAAGGGAAAAAAACTAATTGCTACAAACCCACATTAAATGCTGTCGTTTTGACTAAACACACTAATCAAAGATCGCAAAAGAACTCATGCAGTTAGAATATTCACATATGCCTCTGGCAAAAAATGCGAATATAGATCAATTGTATTAATGAAGAACAAATGCAAGGATATATTCAAGGACAACAGTCCCAAGTATGGCGTGGAAAGTTGTAAAAACAAATTTACTTTAAATGACATTTTGTGATTTTAAAGCAAAAAGGCGTCAGGACTTTTTAATCAAGATGCACAACTAGCCTCCTCCCCCACCTTTTATTTTTGCTTAGCCGAATCACAAAATACCAACTTGGGCATCAAAGAGACCTGTTTTTGTAATACATTATAAGCACATGCATTACAAACCTCTGATAATTTTCAAAATCATAGTATAAACAAAATCTTTGGAAGCATGCCACACTAGAGATTGTTGGGCTTAATATATATCACCTGGAATATCTTTTAATATGTGTCCATTAAGTTGCCGCTTTCAAAACCCAAATCGATAATCACAACTGTGGATGCTCAAGGGTGATACCGAAAGAGAGACTAGGATGTTCAGAGCTGAGCTTGAACTCTAAAAGGAAATGCAAGCACGGTGTACTTCAAATTAGGTCGATTAAACAAACTCGGATCCATTTTTTTGTTTCTATTTTTGTTCAATAGGACGATTTTAAATGGAGATGCAACCGCTATTACTGAAGCCAAACACAAATTTATGCAATTTCTAGGTGTTCTTTTTCTAACGTTCACATACATAATAATTTACCCTACAGAGCATATGAAAATATTAATATGTTTCTATATAATTGCATATAAAATACATAACAAATACATGTATTTAAACTTAGTTTCCTCTTGAGTAATAATCTGTTTTAGGTCTAACTTTCCACTTTGAAAGGGAATGAAGAAATTTATTGGAATTAAAGTTATCTAACATTGGTGAGTTATATTATCAGGTGATTTCTGAACTCAATTCAGAAAAGAGCAGGAGCCAGACACACCCAATATGCTGGTCATTGCAGAAAAAACCTTTAATATGTGGGATAGGAAGGGTGGGAGGGAGGGAGATGCAAGAGGGAAGAGATATGGGAACATATGTATATGTATAGCTGATTCACTTTGTTATAAAGCAGAAACTAACACACCATTGTAAAGCAATTATACTCCAATAAAGATGTTAAAAAAAAAAAAACTTCATGGGTAATGTAAGGAGCTGATAAGAATACACTTTCAATCTCTCAAAAAAAAAAAACCTTTAATACATTTTATAATATGGATTTTTTCCTTATTCTTATGTCATAAGATATTCTTTCTTAGATGTTCACTATCAGACTTTAACACATTCAAATATGTTTGAAAAATAGAAAAAACAAGTTAATTAAATACTGTCATTTAATCAGCATCAGAACTTTACAAAACATGGACTCAACCTTCATGATTAAAATATTTTCAGTGAAAATAACTGGTTAAATATTTATTTCAGTTTTTAATTAGGACAACACATTATTTATATAAGATATATAGTATGTGAACATGTACAGCACAATACAAAAATATAGATATGTATAAATGAAATATCTCATAGTGTTCATTAATAATGCTCCGTTAAAATATATATGATCTACATACACACACATATATAAAAAACTTCCTTTCATTCAAATGTCAAACCTTGAAAGGTATATTCAAAAATTTTGATAAAATAAACATTTAATGAATTAATAAAAGTTTCATATAGCACAAATGTGACAGATACTCCATTGAAAAAAGGGAAATGCATCACTGAAGTTTGTATTTTAAATGAAGAATGGCATAAAATTACTGAATTACACTACTAATAATTACGTGAAATACTGTAAATATGTTTCAGTTATTTTTTAAACAGATTTGCTGTACAGATACGGAATATTTTCAGCAGATTCTCTAAAACATATAATTAAGTCTCTATAATATGGTGTACTTCAAAGGAAATCAAAGTCCATTACCAGCACATGACTGATTACCAGTCAAGCAATCAAAATTGATTCTTCAAAAGAGTAAGAAAGGGTTTGTCGGTCTTTTAAAAGAAGTTTAGAATGCCTGCTGCCTACAGACACAATTTCTTACTATCTTGTTCCTTCACATATCTGACTTATCTAATATTTTCTTAATTTATTTAACTAACTAAAAGGCAGATGGAGAAAACTTCACAAGAAATCAATGTAAGTTAACTACAGAGAAAATACTATTTTAAAAATCACTATATAGTGTTTAATAACTCATTTGTCCCAAATTACTAAAGCAAATTTATAAAAAGTAAATTTTCCATGTAAGTGAAATATAAACTCTCTTTAAACATCATAATTTATCTATAGAGACAGGGCAAATTTTGAAAATAAATTTCTACAGAATGTAATTAAAATAACTGTCCTTGTCTTGAGGATTCTAATAATTATATGAAACAAAAGTTTCACTCTACTACAATGATGGTCTCATGGATTACTGAAATACTAAGAACTATTAAGAACTATTCTTCCCCAACACCTAATGATTCCAGATATTTATAATTTTTGATCCATGTACCAACAATTTATATTAGCCCTAGCCACGTCTAATTTGCTGCTTTGAATATGATATATTCCAGAAAATTAGGAAGCTCCTCCTGTTAGAACAATGTATAAAATAAGAGTAAATAGGATAAAAGCCAGGATATTAAAGACTCATCTATGAATATATTATTAGGCTCCCATGCATGTGTAAAAGATGTTTGATATTACTATAAATTCTAGTGGTTGAAATGTAAATATTTAGTAAATTAGATAGCTAGACAGCAGTTGACATGTTATGTACATCTAGTATACATTAAAGCATGACCATTCTGACTTTTGCTCCAAATTGTGATAATAAAACTACAAGGACAACAGCAACAGTAGTGAAATGTATGGTATTAAGGGAAGGACCTCTAATCTCAGGGTCTATCTGCCTAGATTCTGATTCTCATATTGTATATCAGAAATACCTGGGGAGGATTATTTTCTTTCAAACCAAACATCTCTGCCCTACCCCCAATAAGATAGACTCTCTTTAGGGGGACATGCCCAACTTCTTGAGAACCAGAGCCCTATTTAGCCATATTTCACTCCATTGTCACAGGAAGAAAAAGAAATTGAGAATCCTTGTAGGTTCTATTCCAAAACTTTAAGAGGCAGAAACATGACACTTCTCACTTTCCTCTTGCTGAAGGATCCCTGAGATCTAAGAATCAGGGCATACTGAAGAGATGTGATAGTTAAAGAAAAATCTAGCTGGAAGCATAAGTTAAGAGGTACAGGGTACTGCAAGGGGTTTTATATACAGCTATAGGGCCAATGCGAAAGTGTAGCTAAGAAACACTGATGCAAAATCTTAGCTGTCAATGTAACCAAAGGAAAAATACCATGAGACCACTGAACCCAGCAGAAATGAGCACACCCTGGCAAATGTGCAAAAGGTAAGGACAAGAGCTACTGTGCATACCCTTTCTGAAAAGATGAGGACTTAAATAAATTGAAAGTCACAGTTTTCTTGACCAGCCATTCAGTAGCATACGGTAGAAAACGAATGTTTAATTATAAATAGACATAGGGAAATGAAAGCTGGAATAGACAGCAATAACTAAGGCAGAAAAACATGGCATATTAGTAAATGAGTAGAGGATCTTCAGGAGCCCCTGAGGCCAACAAGTGTCCAAAGACATGATTACTCTCCCAGAAACAGAGGACCAGCTCCAAGAGGACAAGGATGGAAACACTGAGTAGGCAATTCAAAAGCACACTAGAATGAGGACTGTAATATTACCTCTAGCTACATAAGACCACAGACTTTTCATGAGGAGAGATTTGTGACAAAAAAAAGAATGTGTGTTACATACACTATAACTAGTGAATGTGCCTAAGTTAACTGCATATTGAACCTCTATTCGGGTCACTTACGATGATGCTTTGATTCACTGCAACCAATTCCTTGCTTTTTAAAGTCATGGATGAAAGAACCATTCAAAGTGGAATTGACATAGAAATTTCTAAAACCTCACAGACCCAATCATATATCTTATTAAAATGGGTTTCAATAGACCCAATTGTATATTTTATGATGATGAGTTTCAACCACTTTCAGTTAAGACTATCAGAAGACAAGTTACAGATGCATGCTACACACTAGTCCCTCACCAGGAAATACCCCTGATTTTGCTATTTCTAATACCCTAGGAATACCTTATATACACGCTCATTGACATTTGTTTTATTTTGTTTTTTCTTTCCTCAGTCCTTTTATTCCCCACCCCTACATTTACTTCTTGTTTATCAGGTATGGTCTAAGTAGTTTAAATAAAGAAACTAGTGAGATTTTACTTGTCTCCTTTAAAAATGCCATGGTCTTGAACAAAATCCTTCTTTAGTTAACATACTAAGTAAAGTATAAAGTCATGGTAGTTGTATTTCTATTTATAAAATAAGTGTGCTCATTTATCTTAGAACAAGTCTATAATGTTATTTCAAAAATGTTTTTAACAGTATCACAATTAGTGCAGATATCCACACTCAATTTAAGAAATAAAATTGTTCTTCTTTAGAAAAGATGCTACGGATTTATAACAAGAATACCATCCTTATGTTATGTGTCTAGAATATACTAATCAAAATTTTATGCATACTTATGCTGAATATAAAGGAAATCAATCTAAGTTATCAAAGAGGAAAGCAAAAAATTTTAATGAAAAATTGAAATGGCAAAAAAATAGGAGTCTTTTATGTTCTCAGTATTCAAAGTCAAAGAAAAGTTCCCTTTCGACTTCAAGAAGACCAAAAAAGCCATCACTTCTGGACATACCATTAGCTGAATTCCGAATCATCAGTTTTATGTAGAGACTAACACTACTGCAATATCAAAAAGCTTACAAAATGTCCAGTGCTTTACAAAAGGAAACGGCAAGGCACATTTATTTACTTTGCTGAAAGTACTTTTGTCTAAAGAGAGAAAAACATTAAAGTTCATAAGCATAATAAATGTGCACATTCCACTTACTGGTAACATTGTTTTTAGTCCTGAACGAAGGAATTCATTCCTTAAATGTATTCGAAAATCAAGCTCATAAGGAGATGTGACAAGAGCATTTATAAACTGCATGCAGGCCACCTGCAATTAGAAAGTAAACTTTGTTAAAAAAAAGTTTTTTTTAAATTAAAGAAATAATGCATTTAGAAATTTTTTTCCATTTACTAAAGGAATACATACATATATTATGAAATACATCAAGAAATGCAAATGTTTATATAAGTATAATGATTATGACTTTACAGTAGAAACAAAAAAAATAACAATAGAGTTTCTAATGTCCAGAGAAATTCTAACGAAGATATGATGGTTGGTCAAGTACTGCTATGCTTTGCTAAACAATATGAAGGAATATTAAACTTTCTCTGAGAAACTCCAAGTTCCAACAGTGTGGATACAGAGCCCTTTAAAAAGATCATGAAATGTATCTTTCATATCCAGCTGTCCTCAGAGGGCGCTTGGCCTCAATTCTATATGGTTATAAACACTTTTCTAAAATAACTCAAACAAAGCTATAAAAGTACCCTGATGTTAAACAGGGAACAGTTGTAACTTAGAGATATTATTACACTGAGTTACACTCTCTCCATTCTATTATTGGATAGATTTGCACAAAATAAAGAGTAGTAAACTATATGAATAAGATGAATTAATTTACTATATAAAAAAATAAATGCAAGTGAATTAAGATCAACTAGAAGGCACTATGACACAAATACTAATGTGCATTGCATGGTAAAGTAAATATAAGAGCTTGTTTTCAAGTAAAGGTGATTCATTACTTAGACTGATGCTGGAAAATGGGTTTTGGTTTTCTTCTGTTATTGAGGTTCCCTATTATAAAAGACGAGGGAGTTATTTTCCGGTAATTGCAAGCTAGGAGAGTGTCAACCAAATGCTAACTGCCAAGTGTTCCAAAGATTATTCCTCATTTTTGGAAAATGCTGCTCACGTCTAAGGCAATTGGCTAATAGTTTAAGAGCTGCACACTGAAATTTATTATTTTTAAAGTACGCAATGAGTCTAGTAGTGTTCAAAGAGCTGACTGCAAGGGGACCACTGTAAAATACCAGATTTAGTAAATATGTTAAGTATATATAGAAAGGGGCACAAATAAATCAATAGTTAGTATGGAAAAACACATCAGCAAAAGAAAAATATTTCAAATGTATTTTGACTTGACCACATCCAGACCTGTTATTATGATAGTGATTTTTTTCAAGTAGAGACAAATATTAAAAGCTATATTGCTTTTATTGTTATATCTTTATCTTATGCATTTAAGCTGTTTTGGGGGAGATTAGCCTATCTAGCTCACATCCAGGTTCAAAAATCAAAAGTTGCATGCATTAAAAGGGATTATTGAGGCTGTCTCTAACATTACTAGCTATCTAAATGATAATTGAACAATTCAGTCCAATTCTTATGAATGCTCAAATGTCAAGCTAAATCACTTAGACATCTGACTAAATATTTGCCATTGACTTGGCATTACCTCAAAAGTCATATCAGATAAGTTATTATGATGCTTATGCCTTAATGGGTTACTTAACCTTCCTGTTTACAGTAAGAAAATGTTTAAGTCTTCATATAGTTTCAGTAGGCTGGAATATAAATTTGCATACTGTATGAGTCCATAGGTATATTATGACTGTATTTGCATGAATGATTCTTGTTATGTTACAACTCTGACCTGACCGAACAAGCCAAAATACATGTCCAATCCAAAATTAATAGAGAGAAAAGTTGCCATCTGCTAGGATTGTTTTTGCCAGAAGAAATTCTAGCTTAATGGCTTGTATTAATACCCTACAAGCAAAGAGAACATTTCCATAAGAAACAAGTTAATGAGTCTTGGAATTGTACCTTTATATAATAAAAGTATTTGGATCAGGAAATTATAAAAATAGTCAAAGCCAAAAAAATTAATGAATGTAACATCAAAATAATTTTACATTTAATAATATAAATGTTGCAATGCTTTTAAATACTCACTTAACACACAATGTATGATATATAACTAAATGCTAAAAAAAGAAGTTACATCCATTGACTATAGTAAAAAATAGCACACACTTTGAAGTCAGTAGTTTAAACAGGTAACAGCACTGGTTTATCAATGTACTATTTACTGTTTATCAAATTCTTAAAGATATTTAATTATTTACAAATAGCATAAGATGAATATTCATACTATCATGTCATTTTCCAACATAATCTGCTAAAGCAATGCTCTTTAATAGGAATATTTACATTGTATGAATGTGGAGAACGAAAAAACTCATCTTAATTATCTCCATTCCTTTATACTACTACACAATTACTGCCCTTTTCAGAGGATAGGAACAAAATCAATCCAATTGTCACTATTTACAAAGTTAAAATTTTAAAATGTAATTAGTTTATAGGGCAGAGTATATTATTACTTAATTATAAATATGAAATACCCATTGTGTGGATTCTGAATTCATAGCTAAATACAAACCTCCAAACTATTATCATCATTAATATATTGTATTAGTTTTTGTTACCAACTTAGGAGCTTTACATAATTCACCATCTAATCTCACCCTCACAAAAACCATGAGATAAGTGTTACTATTATCCTTATTTCACAGATGATGAAGCTGAGGCTCAAAGCAGATAAATAACTTATACAAGGTGACACAGCAAGGAGGAAATTCATGATTCTAAACATATCACTTTACTCCAAATACAGTATAATTTCCAGCACATTCCAGATGCCTCATAGAATCCATTCCTAGATTAACACAACAAAATATTTTAAGGATGGGTAAGATAATAAAATTTAACTAGTGCATCATGTTTAAAATATTGGGAATACCTAACTTTGAAACTATAGGTTAATTAGAAAAACATATAATTATTTTAATATGCTGTCTAGTATATAAAATGGTTATCTTATGGTTATCAAGTATACCTCAATAAAAATAAAGTGGTTATCATAATACATAATGGAATGTGAAAGGAAGAAAGAAAGAAAGAAAGAAAGAAAGAAAGAAAGAAAGAAAGAAAGAAAGAAAGAAAGAAAGAAAGAAAGAAAGAAAAGAAAGAAAGAAAGAAAAGAAAGAAAGAAAGAAAAGGAAGAGAGAGGGAGAGAGGGAGGGGGGAAGGGAGGAAGGGAGATAGAAAATGGTTTCTGGAATGTGTTACATTCCACTTTATATATATCCTGAACAGTGACCTATGGACAGCATCCCATCATCCAAAACAATGGCCTCTCACTCTCCTTTACTTCCTGCCACCCTACTCCCTCAACTCCCTATTCAGCATAGATGTGCACACAAATACACACATCACATACACACACACACACACACATGAGCATGCTGTTCAATACAGAGCCACTGACTACAATTTAAATTTAGCTTAATTATAATTAAATAAAATTTTAAATGCTGTTGCTCAGTTTCATTAGTTACAGTTCAAGTGTTGAACAGCCACATGTGGCTAGTGGCTCCCATATTGGACAGCACGGATATAGGAGACTGCAGAAAGTTTGACTCAATAGCACTGCACTGGACACTTTAAAAAGGATTCTGGCCTAATATCTAAAACCTAAGCTCTAAAGCAGTATAAAACTCATTTCTGAATAGTGGAACTTTCAAAATTGGCATTGTTCGACTTCCAAGTATATAAATCTTTAAGAGCATGATTGAACGATATTGTCCTCTTACAATGAAAAATCAATCTACTTTCAAAAAACAAAACTCCAACTCCAGAGATAGAAAATAAAGGATTACGGGATTTGAAAGCTAGAAAGAACATAAAATACTCTGGTCTGATATCCTCATTTAAAGATAAGGAAACTGAAAACCTAGGAAGATTAGATGATTTGCCCAAGACTGTATAGCTAATAATAAAACACAAAGATTGGATTTGAACTCAGGCCTCATGACTTTTAGTCTTTTAGGTAGAATCTTTTAGGTAGAATCTTTTAGGTAGAGTCTTTCTACCACACTATAATGCACAAATCAGGCATTGCTGAATAGCATTTTTCCCTGTACTGGAAAGAAAACAAGTACCTTTAAATAGAAATCACAGAGTCCACTAGCCAGATTTCATCTGTTGCTTAGTTTCTTTATAATGTATCTAAGGTTCAAAATGATCTGCCATATTTATTTGATTTAAATTTAGCTTCCATGAGAACTAAAATTCAAAAATAATAGGAAGTCTGAATTTTCTCCATTATTGATAAACATACTAGGCTAGAACTATGATTATGATTTTTAACCAGTAAAAAAAGTTTCTGTATTTGCAATGTTATTAAATGATCTCCCTATATTATATGGAGATTTTTACATGATATCTATATAACCCATTTAACAAATGCATAAACATGCAGATAAAAACCACCAACTTTGCACATATAAGAAAGCATCCAATAATTTCTGCCATGCATAACTATACTAAACTGAATTACTATCAATTTTTCTATAACATTATAATCCTTCTTTTACCATAATAGGATACATTCTTTGTATAATAATCACCTACATTCTTTAGTCACAGGGTTCTATTGTCTTCATCCTGGGGTGTGGGGTGTGGTATAGAGAGTGAAATATCACAAAATAAATTTCAAGCTTCCTCAAGATATGGCTCTGTATTTGCTTAGGGTTTTCTTTGTAACCCCTAACTGTTGCCAATAAAATGTTTAAAATACAATGGGTGAATAGTCATTAAATGTTTCAAATTTTATTGACGAGATATACTACTACAAAAAGAAATTGCATTCAGTTTCTTAAGTGATAGAGGGGAAAATATTTAAACATAAAATATCTTCACAAAATTCCTGGGAAAATGCTAGAACCTTTTATTTACTGTAACTCATCAGCTTTGAAAACTATACAAACATCTATCTGTTTGATCACAATTCACAGAGCTATATAGTACAATAACTGCCAACTCTAGGACATTCTCAGACACATTATCCATATTGCCATTAGCTGTGACAAATTGTGCTTTTAAAATGTTATTGACACTGTCACACATTGACCTTATTAAGTACTTTCTTGACACTAACAAGGTCTTGCTTTATCCCAACCCAGCAGGAGTTAGGAAAAAAGATGGTTTGAGTCAAAATACGTACCAACGAAGAAAGATACAAACATACAGAAAAAGTTAATAAGTCATAAAATGGAGGATTCCAGGCATGGCATTGCCAAGTACAAAGGTATGGAGGCAGAGAGATGAAATAGCATAAAATGTTCAGGGAACTGGGTACAGTATGACTGGATCAAAAACTATATGTAGAGAGTGACGGAATATGAGGTTAGAGACAAAGTCACAGTTAGATGATGAAGTATTGATATTTTGTGTGGACTAGCATTAGACTTTACTCCTAGTGGCTATGGGAAGATGTAACAGGATTTTAAGCAGCGATATAACAAGAATGACATTTCAGAAGTATAACTTTGTAGAAAATGATTTAAAAGGGGCTGGAATGAAGGGCAGAAGATATTTAAGAGTCCAGGGAAATTACAAAACATTGAGATGTGACAACGCCCTGAAACAAAGAAGTAGCAGGGGCGGGAGGTAGATACTATTATACTAAGGAAGGAAAGTACAGCACTAAGGCAGTATAATTGGTAGGATTTGGTGACTGAGGGAATGGTGGATGGAGAAAGAGTATATTCGAAAATGACTTATGTTTCTCGTTTATGCTACTTGGTGGACAATGCTAAGGTTAACCAGGAATGGGCAAACAAGAAAGGCAGGCCTGGAAGACCACCAAGATGGTGGAGGAGTAAGACGTGGAGATCACCTTCCTCCCCACAAATACATCAGAAATACATCTACATGTGGAACATCTCCTACAGAACACCTACTGAATGCTGGCAGAAGACCTCAGACCTACTAAAAGGCAAGAAACTCCCCACATACCTGGGTAGGGCAAAAGAAAAAAGAAAAAACAGAGACAAAAGAATAGGGATGGGCCCTGCACCACTGGGAGGGAGCTGTGAAGGAGGAAAAGTTTCCATACACTAGGAAGCCCCTTCGTGGGGGGAGACTGTGGGTGGCGGAGGGGGAAGCTTCGGAGCCGCGGAGGAGAGCACAGCAACAGGGGTGTGGAGGGCAAAGTGGAGAGATTCCTGCACAGAGGATCAGTGCCGACCAGCACTCACCAGCCCGAGGCTTGTCTGCTCACCCCACGGGGCGGGCGGGGGCTGGGAGCTAAGGCTCGGGCTTCGGAGCTTAGATTTCAGAGAGAGGACTGGGGTTGGCTGCGTGAACACAGCCTGAAGGGGGCTAGTGCGCCACAGCTAGCTGGGAGGGAGTCCGGGAAAAAGTCTGGACCTGCTGAAGAGGCAAGAGACCATTGTTTCGGGGTGAACAAGGAGAGGTGATTCAGAGCAGCGCCTAAACGACCTCCAGAGATGGGTGTGAGCCGCAGCTATCGGCACAGACCCCACAGACGGACATGAAGTGCTAAGGCTGCTGCTGTAGCCACCAAGAAACCTGTGTGCAAGCACAGGTCACTATCTACACCTCCCCTCCTGGGAGCCTGTTGCAGCCCGCCACTGCCAGGGTCCCGTGATCCAGGAACAACTTCCCCGGGAGAACACATGGCACGCCTCACGCTGGTGCAATGTCACGGAGGCCTCTGCCGCCACAGGCTTGCCCCGCATTCTGTACCCCTCCCTCCCACCGGCCTGAGTGAGCCAGAGCCCCCTAATCGGCTGCTACTTTAACCCCGTCCTGTCTGGGTGGGGAACAGATGGCCTCAGGCGACCTACACACAGAGGCGGGGCCAAATCCAAAGCTGAACCCCAGGAGCTGTGCGAACAAAGAAGAGAAAGGGAAATCTCTCCATGCAGGTTCAGGAGCAGCGAGTTAAATCCCCACAATCAACTTCATATACCCATCATCTCTGGAATACATGAATAGACGATGAATCATCCCAAAATTGAGGCAGTGGACTTTGGGAGCAACTATAGACTTGGGGCTTGCTTCCTGCATCTAATTTATTCCTGGCTTTATGTTTATCTTAGTTTAGTATATACAGTTAATTATTATTGGTAGATTTGTTTATTGATTTTGCTACTCTCTTCCTATTTCTTTTTTTTATATATAGATTTTTTTTCCTTTTTCTCTTTTTGTGACTGTGTATGTGTATACTTCTTTCTGTAATTTTGTCTGTAAAGCTCTGCTTTTACCATTTGTGCTAGGGTTCTGTCTGTTGGGTTTTTTTTTTTTTGTGTATAATTTTTGGTGCTTAATATCATTGGTGGATTTGTTTGTTAGTTTGCTTGCTCTCTTCTTTCCTTCTTTTTTTCCTTTTTAATTTTTTTATTTTTAATAATGCTTTTTTATTTTTAAGTTTATTTTATTTATTTCATGCTTCTTTTGTCCCTTTTCTTCTGAGCCGTGTGGCTGACAGGGTCTTCGTGCCCTGGCCAGGTATCAGGCCTGTGCCTCTGAGGTGGGAGAGCCAAGTACAGACACTGGTCCACCAGAGACCTCCTGGCTCCACCTAATATCAAATGGTGAAAGCCCTCCCAGAGATCTCCGTCTCAAAACTAAGGCCCAGCTCCACTTGATGACCAGCAAGCTACATTTCTGGACATCCTATGCCAAACAACTAGCAAGACAGGAACACAACCGCATCCATTAGCAGAGTGGCTGCCTAAAATCATTATAAGGTCACAGACACCCCAAAACACACCACTGGACACAGTCCTACCCAGCAGAAAGACAAGATCCAGCCTCATCCACCAGAACACAGGCATCAGTCCCCTCCACGAGGAAGCCTACACAATGCACTGAACCAACATTACCCACTGGGGGCAAATACCAAAAACAATGGGAAATATGAACCTGCAGCCTGTGAAAAGGAGACACCAAACACAGTAAGTTAAGCAAAATGAGAAGACATAGAAACACACAGCAGATGAAGGAGCAAGGTAAAAACCCACCAGACCAAACAAATGAAGAGGACATAGGCAATCCACCTGAAAAGGAATTCAGAGTAATGATAGTAAAGATGATCCAAAATCATGGAAATAGAAATGAGAAAATACAAGAAACATTTAAAAAGGACCTAGAAGAACTGAAGAGCAAACAAACAATGATGAACAACAAAATAAATAAAATTAAAAATTATCTAGAAGGAATCAATAGCAGAATAACTGAGGTAGAAGAACGGATAAGTGACCTGGAAGATAAAATAGTGGAAATAACTACTGCAGAGCAGAATAAAGAAAAAAGAATGAAAAGAATTGAGGACAGTCTCAGAGACCTCTGGGACAACACTAAACACACCAACATTCAAATTATAGGGGTCCCAGGAGAAGAAAAGAAAAAGAAAGGGACTGAGAAAATATTTGAACAGATTATAGTAGAAAACTTCCCTAATATGGGAAAGGAAATAATCAAGTCCAGTAAGCACAGAGAGTCCCATACAGGATAAATACAAGGAGAAACATGCCAACACGTATTAATCAAACTAACAAAAATTAAATACCAAGAAAAAATATTAAAAGCAGCAAGGGAAAATCAACAAATAACATACAAGGGAATCCCCATAAGGTTAAGAGCTGAACTTTCAGCAGAAACTCTGCAAGCCAGAAGGGAGTGGCAGGACATATGTAAAGTGATGAAAAGGAAAAACCTACAACCAAGATTACTCTACACAGCAAGGATATCATTCACATTCAATGGAGAAAGTAAAACCTTGACAGACAAGCAAAAGCTAAGAGAATTCAGCACCACCAAACAAGCTTTACAACAAATCCAACTTCTCTAGGCATGAAACACAAATGAAGGAAAAGACCTACAATAACAAACCCAAAACAGTTAAGAAAATGGTAATACGCACATACATATTGATAATTACCTTAAATGTAAATGGATTAAATGCTCCAACCAAAAGACACAGACTGGCTGAATGGATACAAAAATAAGACCCATATATATGCTGCCTACAGGAGACCCACTTCAGACCTAGGGACACATACAGACTGAAAGTGAGGGGATGGAAAAAGATATTCCATGCAAATGGAAATCAAAAGAAAACTGGAGTAGCAATTCTCATATCAGACAAAAGAGACTTTAAAGACTATTACAAGAGACAAAGAAGAACACTACATAATGATCTAGGGATCAATCCAAGAAGAAGATATAACAATTGTAAATATTCATACACCCAACATAGGAGCACCTCAATACATAAGGCAAATGCTAACAGTCATAAAAGGGGAAATTGACAGTAATACAATCATAGTAGGGGACTTTAACACCCCACTTTCACTGATGGACAGATCATCCAAAATGAAAATAAATAAGGAAACAAAAGCTTTAAATGACACATTAAACAAGATGGACTTAATTGATATTTATAGGACATTCCAACCAAAAACAGAATACACTTTCTTCTCAAGTGCTCATGGAACATTCTCCAGGATAGATCATATCTTGGGTCACAAATGAAGCCTTGGTAAATTTAAGAAAATTGAAATCGTATCAAGTATCATTTCTGACCACAAGGCTATGAGACTAGATATCAATTACAAGAAAAAAACTGTAAAAAATACAAACACTTGGAGGCTAAACAATATGTTACTAAATAACCAAGAGGTCACTGAAGAAATCTAAGAGGAAATCGAAAAATACCTAGAAACAAATGACAATGAAAACACAAAGACCCAAAACCTATGGGATGCAGCAAAAGAAGTTCTAAGAGGGAAATTTATAGCAATACAGTCCTACCTCAAGTAAAAAGAAACATCTCAAGTAAACAACCTAACTTTACACAAAAAGAAATTAGAGAAAGAAGAACAAAAAAAAACCCCAAAGTTAGCAGACGGAAAGAAATCATAAAAATCAGATCAGAAATAAATGAAAAAGAAATGAAGGAAACAATAGCAAAGATGAATATAACTAAAAGCTGGTTCTTTGAGAAGATAAACAAAATTGATAAAACATTAGCCAGACTCATCAAGAAAAAAAGGGAGAAGACTCAAATCAACAGAACTAGAAATGAAAAAGGAGAAGTAACAACTGACATTGCAGAAATACAAAGAATCATGAGAGATTACTACAAACAACTCTATGCCAATAAAATGGACAACCTGGAAGAAATGGACAAATTCTTAGAAAAGCACAACCTTCTGAGACTGAACCAGGAAGAAATAGATATTATAAAGAGGCCAATCACAAGCACTGAAATTGAAACTCTGATTAAAAATCTTCCCACAAACAGAAGCCCAGGACCAGATGGCTTCACAGGTGAATTCTATCAAACATTTACAGAAGAGCTAACACCTATCCTTCTCAAACTCTTCCAAAATATATAGCAGAGGGAGGGACACTCCCTAACTCATTCTACGAGGCCACCATCACCCTGATACCAAAACCAGACAACGATGTCACAAAGAAAGAGAACTATAGGCCAATATCAGTGATGAACATAGATGCAAAAATCCTCAACAAAATACTAGCAAACAGAATCCAACAGCACATTAAAAGGATCACACACCATGATCAAGTGGGGTTTATCCCAGGAATGTGAGGATTCTTCAATATATGCAAGTAAATCAATATGATACATAATATTAACAAATTAAAGGAGAAAACCTGTATGATCATCTCAATAGATGCAGAAAAAGCTTTCAACAAAATTCAACACCCATTTATGATAAAAACCCTCCAGAAAGTAGGCATAGAGGGAACTTACCTCAACATAATAAAGGCCATATATGACAAACCCACAGCCAACATCATTCTCAATGGTGAAAAACTGAAACCATTTCCACTAAGATCAGGAACAAGACAGGGTTATCTACTCTCACCACTATTATTGAACATAGTTTTGGAAGTTTTAGCCACAGCAATCAAGGAAGAAAAAGAAATAAAAGGAATATAAATTGGAAAAGAAGAAGTAAAACTTTCACTGTTTGCATATGATACTATACATAGAGAATCCTAAAGATGTCACCAGAAAACTACTAGAGCTAATTAATGAATTTGGTAAAGTAGCAGGATACAAAATTAATGCACAGAAACCTGTTGGATTACTATACACTAACAACGAAAGAATATCTCTTTGAAAAAAATGGTTCTGAAGAACCTAGGGGCGGGACAGGAATAAAGACACAGCTGTAGAGAATGGACTTGAGGACACAGGGAGGGGGAAGTGTAAGCTGGGAGGAAGTGATAGAGTTGGCATGGACATATATACACTACCAAATATAAAATAGCTAGCTAGTGGGAAGCAGCCACATAGCACAGGGAGGTCAGCTGGGTGCTTTGTGACCACCTAGAGCAGTGGGATAGGGAGGGTGGGAGGGAGACACAAGAGGAAGGAGATATGGGTATATATGTATATGTATAGCTGATTCACTTTGTTATAAAGCAGAAAGTAACACACCATTGTAAAGCAATTATACTCTAATAAAGATGTTAAAAAAAGAGAGAAAGGCAGGTTAAGGTTGGAGAGTGGATTGGAGTCGGAAGGAGAGGATGAAGATAAGGAAGAAAAGTACAGTTAAGGACAATACTGAATTTGAAATCCAGTCAGAAGGCAGCTGAATATATGGAATCTGTGAGTCAGGATGTATTTGGAATAGAAGAGTTCAGAGAGATTCATCACATAGAAGTGCTGGTGGAAGTCATAAGGATGGATAATGCTGCCAAGGACAATGTACAGAATGAGCAAAGGACCAGAGCAAAGGATCAAAGGACTATGGATCAACCTCTAGGAATAAGTATATTTTAAGGCCAAGCATAGAGACAGGAGATTTTAAGTGTAACAAAGAGGTAAAATAAAAATGAGGAGAGCTTAGTATCATAGAAGTTGAGGGAAGAGAGAGCTTTGTTCAAGAGTGACCAATAGCATTGAATGGTGCTGTGGAAACCAATATGATGACTTCCAAAGTGTCTGTTGCTTTTTATATTACAAAGGTCACTAGTGATTCCCCGTTACCAAAAATGATCGATTTGGCAATTATTCAACTTTGAAACAGGTTTAAAATAAAAGACATCCTTCTTTAACTCCGAAGTTATTTTTGTACTTGAAACATGACTACATATTGTAAATATTTCTATACAACCCCCCCATTGTACTAATTCTAGTTTTTAAATGGTAGTAGTATAAAATTGTCAATAAATAGTTATTTAGCTTCCTAAGTAGTATCAGACATTCCTTCAACACAATATTTAACACACTCATTTACTTTTCCACAAATTTCCTCCTTATCCATAGCTGCAGTGCCTTGTTTTATTATAAATGTACCTCTACTGACAAATAATAAATGATTTATCCAAAGCTACTTTCTCATATGTGATGGTACGAGTGCACTAATAGCTAATTTATAAGTATGCTTAGAGTAAAATCTCAACACTTGAGAACCACTGTGGAAAGAATTGCGCTACAGAGAATCAGTCCATATGCCTGAGGGTTTGTCTATTTAAGCAAGAACATCTGTTTTTGCATGGAACTCTTTCTGAAGAGAATTCCTGAATTCCCACATTCTTAAAATATCCTAGGTATAATTTGTTATTTTATTTTTTTGCTGACTCAGGGGCATGATTAAATATGTGAGTTAGTGAGAGATGATGGAACACATACACGCCCTCAGGAGCTATTGAGAGATACAGGGCTATTTGCTCTGACGCCAAATGAAACCAAATGTTATAATTTTTGAATTCCAGTTCCACTCTTTTATTATGTTTCTATCTCCTTCTCCCTTGCTTTCATTGTGTCAGTTGTTGCTTCTTCATCATCTCAGTGCACAAGTCTGGAAAAAATTGTCTTCCAACCTCCCAACTCGTGCTTCTAGTCTGCTATGGATGGAAAACAGAAAATCGGGCCATTAAGATAACATAGGAAGAAAGAGTTAATAGGCTCTGATTAAAGGCCAAAAGGTCTTTGTCATCATGAGGCTTACTTGATGGATTTGGTGACATTTTGTAGGCTACTCAGATTATTTTCTTTTTTTCTTTTTTTTTGGTTCTGAGTTATATTCCAAAATGATAAATCTCTCAAATAGGTGAGGTCTGGATAAGTGAACCAACTGTATATTTACTTCTATGTTTTTGTGTACCATATCTAATTATAACATGCACAATTTTTTAAATTATTTTCAGCATGTTAGACAACATTTTTTAGATGTATTAAATCATGCTAAAATAAAAACACTTCTGCACACAGCTCCTGAAATACTTTAAGACATTGCAACTTTCAGACTAATAGCAGCCTGTGAAGACTGGGGCTGGTTTTTATAATACATCATTGGAGGTTAACTCTATGACCTTCTCCTTCCATAAACAACTATTATTGGGAGGGACAAATTAGGAGTTTGGGATTAACATATACATACTACTATATATAAAATAGATCACCAACAAAGACCTACTGTTATAGCACAGGGAACTATATTCAATATCTTGTAATAACCTATAATGGAAGAGAATGTAAAATATATATATACACACATTCATAGGTATACAGTCATACATATATATGTATATGTATAGCTGAATCACTTTGCTGTACACCTGAAACTAACACAACACTGTAAATCAACCATACTTCAATTAAAAATTTTTTTTTTAAATAATAAAAGTTAAAGGGGAAAAAAAACAACTATTACTAATGCTCAGTGTACCCTAGCTTTTCCTGATGGGCTACGTAGAAATCAGTTTCAACTACATGTTGGTATTACCTCACTCTGTCTTTTGTGAAGGGGCTGGCAGACTACTCTGGTCTCTATTTTTTGTGTGTGCGTGTGGTACGTGGGCCTCTCACTGTTGTGGCCTCTCCCGTTGCGGAGCACAGGCTCCGGACGCGCAGGCCCAGCGGCCATGGCTCACGGGCCCAGCCGCTCCGCGGCATGTGGGATCCTCCCAAACCGGGGCACGACCCCTGTCCCCTGCATCGGCAGGTGGACTCTCAACCACTGTGCCACCAGGGAAGCCCTCTGGCCTCTATTTTTACCTACTGGAAGCCGTTCTCTTGCCTTCCACCCTACCAGAGTACTGGTTTTCTATCAGTAAAGATAATTTTCTGGAAAATTTCTATTGACCCTTCAAGACCCAGTTAAAGCATCACCTCATCACTGAAGCCTTCCTTGACTTATGCAGGACATACCTAAATTTGCCTTCCTTTGTGTCCTCATTAAACCTTACCAAGAGGAAAGGGACGTAGCTGGGGAAGCATTGCTATTCCAAGCAAAGTGTTCTGCATGATAAAATGTTTGAGGGCATTTAAAAGGCTACAGCATATTTGGGAAACACCAGGTTTAATATGGCTAAAACATATGGTACATTTGGGAGTGTGACAGGCTGTAAGGCCAGAATGTTAGATTGGGACCACATTGAGAAAGGTCATTCATCATGCTTAGGCTTTTCACTTTTATCAAGCAATGGGTCATGAGCATAGATAGGTTTCTAGGAATGCTACTATGTTAGAATCAGATTTATTTTTAAAGGATAACCAACAGTATTACAAAACATTTGTCTGTTTTGGGGAAGAATGTATCAGTTTGGGGTACTAATTAGGAAATTGTTGGAATTATATTGCTGGGAGAAGATAAAGACAGTGGAGACAGACAGACTGGGATAGATTCATAGTCTTTTGTAAGACTTGATGATTAATTGGATGCAGGGAACAAAGAAGAATGAAGTCTTGAGGAAAATCAAAGATCAGGAAGAAAATGATACCTCTCTATTATCTAAAATGAGAAAGGCAGGAAGAAGAGTAGACTTCTTTTAGGGGGGTAATCATGCTAAGGGAAAGAGAAAATGAGCTCATTTTACTAAGAGGAGGTACCATATAGTGGTTAAGAGCAAGTACTCTGAAGACATACTCTAGGGTCTAAAGTGAGCTTTACTTCCTATTTACTATGTGACCCTAGAAAAGTTATCTAACCTCTATGAGCCTCAGCTTACTCATCTATAAAATGGGGATACTACTACTATCTCTCTCAGAGAATTGCTGTGAGGTTTAAAATGAGGTAACATATTAAAGTATTTAGAACATTGGCACATGGCTTATAAATGCTATTTTTAATTTTGAATTTTTATGACGCTTCTAAAACATCCAGTTAGCTATTTGGACAGGTAGGATTGAATACCGATATAAGCCAGACTTAAAAGCTGGGGAATCACTAGAACATAGTTGGACGTTAAAGCTAGAGAAGCAATTGAGAGCATTCACATATGTGTGTATCAATACATATAGATGTATATGTATATGAGCCTATATACGTGTGTATATGTGTGTCCATATGTATGTATAAACAAAAATGATGACAGAATGGGACCAAGAAAAGAACATAAAGAATAAAATAGCCAAGAAGTAAGAAGAAACGCACGAAGAAGATAGAGAAAGAACAGTTAGAGGTATTCAGTAAGCAAGGAGAGGATGGTGCCTAGAAAGCCAAAGGCAGGAAAATTTTCAAGGAGGGAGTGACCAATAGAGCCAAGCAATCAGGATTGGAAAGAAGCCACTGGACTTTGAAATTCAAAGATCATTGTCAACCTTTTGAAGAACTGTGAAAAAGTTGAGTTGTGAAAGGTAATTTAGGAAACAGAGAAAACAAGTATGGATGATTCTTTTAGAGACTTAGACTATAAAATGAAAAAGAAAGATGAGAAGCTACTTTGAAGGATAACTAGGATCAAAAGAAGGCACTGTAGTATGGGGGAGACTTGAGAAGGCTACTCAGCTGAAGGAAAGTCAATGAACAGAGAACATATGAAGATATATGATTTATTGTCTATTTCTTGAACTACTGAAGATAATAAAACTCCTATCACAGGTACAAAATATATGAGCTAGAAAACTTCTGTGAGAACTTAATAACCTCTTTTGGAATCCAAAAAGCAGGGGGGTGGGGGGGTATGTAGTTATTATTTAAAAATATAATTAGTCCTGTATTTTAACAGAATTACTTCCTGAGACTGTAATAACATTTTGAGAAGTCTCAGGATACTACAGAAATAGAAAAGTAATTCTGTTAAAATACGGCACTCATTTCATTCTTTAAACAACAGATTTTAAACTTTTGTTTTTCATTCTGTATTCTGAATATAGTTTTGAACTTTTAGATATTTTTTTCATCCACGTGAAATAATCCAAATAAACAAACCCACTTCACAATTCTTCTGAGAGTACCAGGCTCTGTATATAACAAATCACTAACTTTCGTACCTCATTAAAATAGGAAATTTCAAATTGTGATTTGCATATGTTTGCATCTATAATCAGTATTCAACAATTTCTTGAATACCTAGCAAGACGTCTATGATCCTTCCATGTTACTTGTTAAAAACTTGCCACTTTTATCATTCCATTCAGTCCAGCTTCGTGAAGGCTAGCAAATGTCATTCCCACCTCATTGTGTGGGCTGAACTATTCTATGGCAGGGGTGTCATTTAAAGGTCAGACAATACAGTATACACATGTTGGCATCACATAGACCTGGCTTCAAATCATAGCTCTACCTCTCAACAGCTGTGTGATTTTGAGTGAGTGAGTGATCTGAGTGAGGAATGAAAACTTTGAATATAGATAAAACACTTAATTCCTCCTAAGCAAACTTTGCAAGACAAGTACAAACTCCTACATACAACTGAAAGTCAATGAGATTTAGTTAGGTAAGCCCAAGCACAGGAACAAGAACAAAGAGTTCAAGAAGTCATCTTAAAAAAGACAGTTTCCAAACCTTTCAGTAGAGATGTTAAATTTTATTGAAATAAATTGTATAATAAGAAGTATATTTAAAAAAGGAAACACTGAAAGGAAATCCCCCAAGCATTAAAAAATGTAATACACTGGCCATAAAAGGCACACCATAAAACTCTATCTGAAATGTTCATCATAGCTGGAGTAGAAGTAACAATTAACAAATTTCTTCAAGTATTTGGAAAGGGATTATAGTTTTGTAACACTACAGTATTTTCTTTGGACAAGCCAAATTATCTATCTGCTGTAGTTTGAATCTCTGGTGAAAACAGGTAACTACACTTAACAATAAAATTAAAAAGGGGAAAAGAAACTGTTTTTATATCAGATAAGAAATTTTAATATTTAAACACTCACTACTAAATAATTTCATAAAATAAACGTGGACCCATGTTCTCTTTGTTGAATGACACTACAAGGGTTTAAAAAATATTTCAGAAAGTGTTTCCCATGGTACATTAAATGCTAAACACTGTCTAAAAGAAAGAGATGGGCACCACAGACTAACAAACCTGGCATCGAATTTGACTGTCCCACTTACAAGCTGTGGCACCTTAGACAAGTTATTTAATCTCAGCCTATTTGTCTCATAAGCAAAATGGAGATAATAATAGTACCTACATAGCCGAATTGTGAGAATTAAACTAGATAGTATATGTAAATTCAAATGTTTAGTCCAGAATCTCACACGATAAGTACAGTCAATAAATAAGAGTTCTCATCACTAAAGAACAATGTTATCTTTCATAAAATGGCTCATTTCCTGAAACCACCTAAGAAAAGATAGGAAATTTTGTCATTTTCTAAAGAAGACATATAGGCTGGGTCTACACAGGACTATGAGACAGACCATGACCTAAGAGTTGCAATTCAATCCTCCCTATTCTGGGCAGTGAAACTTCTGAATGCTGTGTGAATGGCACAAAAAAAGAGATGTGTTTAGTTTTCTTAAATTTCTACAACGAGCCCACACAGACTTCATTAACCCTCAGGATAACGGCAGTGGCTGAACTGTTTGCCCTCTTGCCCTGATTAATGCTAAGGCTTTAATTTCCATGGCTTATTACAATAATTACTAAATTTCTATCCAAATATTTATGATCATCATATTTATAATAATTCAAAGTACTTTTCCTAATTTTAAACAAATTGTCATTTTCACAGACAAAACCATAGCTTCTATGAATGACCAAGCAACAGGAAGAATTTCATTTTTATGTTCCCTTCTATTTAAATGCTAGCTAAAATGGAGTTGGTGTCATACAAAACCAGTACTCTAAATATAACCCCGGAAACTAACTCACCTGTAATTGCAAAGCTTCATGGTTTTCTAATCCTTCCACAATTGGTGAAAATCGTTCTCTGTTATTTCGTTCTGCTGCTGTAGTTATAGCTCCTAAAAGTTTATCTAGACTATAGAAAAAAAAATAGAAATGAGAAATACATCTTACACATACTATATGAATATGGGTTATCCCTTATACAGTCTTCCCTGTTTTCTTTCTGGTGCTTGATGTTTTCACATAGACCACTACAATTTAAGAATTGTGTTCTTGTCCACATATTTCTGCAAGTCAAATGTTGATAGAGTTAAATAACTTTAGGGCACCAAAATGAAAATTCAATTTGAAAGTCTTGAGGAAAATAATTTTTCTGGGTGACATTTAAAAAAAAATACTTAATTGATAAACATTAAAATTTTAAGTTTCAGGTTTTGATATTTCATGTGTTAACATAGATATTAATGTCACTTAAATATGATATGGCATTTACAATTATTCAAAGTTTATTCAAGTGTAAACGGACTGTAATTTTATAATAAAGTGCTGAAAAGCATAAATATTTTTTAAAGAACTTAAAAAAAAAACCCAGGATTCTTTGAAAATGGAACAAGGAAAAAAACCTAAAAGAGAAAGCCCAGTAAATTAGAGAAGCATCTATAATTACCAAGCACAAGAAACTTATTCACCTGAACAAAAATACTGGAAACTATCTCTGTACAGTGTCTGAATCAAATTAACCTCTATGTAGTATACTACTATTATCAAACTATATCTGAAATTATAATTAACTCATAAAATATACCAGGGTAGGGTACATTATATGAATTAAGTACTGAAAACCTAACAGACTAGAAAAATATTTCTTAGTTGTGTATAAACTGATTTTTCTATAAAACCTAAGGAAGGAAGCCTACCTGCATAAGTTATTTCATGCTCAGTTTGTTCTCACTGAGATAAGACTTAATGTTGTGTGATAATATTTTTGTTCAGTGTTTGTCTTTTGGTTTCAAAGGATGAACCAGCACTAAGCAACATCTCATTTTATTCCAAGAGGTATGAGAAAGTCAACATATTAGAAGAATCCTAAATCTTTGCCTGCCCCATTATAATTCAAACTGAGATGATTACTGCCACATAGAGTGTTCAGAAGAAATATTTTAGTTCATGTCCGTAGCAGGTATTACATTCTTTATCTCAATGGTTTCTTACCAACTGGATATCAAATCTTTAATTTTGCTTCTAACTTAATATTATTTCCATAAGAAGAAATGATCTATGCATAGTCAGCAACAACTTGCTGAAATTGGCACTTATGTGCACTCTGAGTAGTTACCAACAGCCTTTTGTTCTTTCCAACCAGTTAATTTAATTCCATTAATATTGCTTCATCTTTTCACTTACCATAGGCAGAAAGGATGCTCAACATCACTAATCATTAGAGAAATGCAAATCAAAACTACAATGAGGTATCACCTCACACCAGTCAGAATGGCCATCATCAAGAAATCTACAAACAATAAACGCTGGAGCTGGTGTGGAGAAGAGGGAACCCTCGTGCACTGTTGGTGGGAATGTCAATTGATACAGCCACTATGGAGAAGAGTATGGGGATTCCTTAAAAAACTAAAAATAGAACTACCATATAAACCAGCAATCCCACTACTGGGCATATACCCTGAGAAAACCATAATTCAAAAAGAGTCATGTACCACAATGATCATTGCAGCTCTATTTACAACTGCCAGGACATGGAAGCAACCTAAGTGTCCATCGACAGATGAATGGATAAAGAAGATGTGGCACATATATACAATGGGATATTACTCAGCCATAAAAAGAAACAAAAATGAGTTATTTGTACTGAGGTGGATGGACCTAGAGTCTGTCATACAGAGTGAAGTAAGTCAGAAAGAGAAAAACAAATACTGTATGCTAACACATACATATGGAATCTAAAAAAAAAAAAAACTGGTTCTGAAGAACCTAGGGGCAGGACAGGAATAATGATGCAGACATAGAGAATGGACTTGAGGACACAGGGAGGGGAAGGGTAAGCTGGGACAAAGTAAGAGAGTGTCATGACTAATATATACTACCAAATGTAAAATAGATAGCTAGTGGGAAGCAGCCACATAGCACAGGGAGATCAGCTGGGTGCTTTGTGACCACCTAGAGGGGTGGGATAAGGAGGGTGGGAGGGAGACACAAGAGGGAGGAGATATGGGGATATATGTATATGTATGGCTGATTCACTTTGTTATACAGCAGAAACTAACAGAACATTGTAAAGCAATTATATTCCAATAAAGATGTTAAAAAAATAAAATAAAATTATAGTACAAAATAAAGCATCTAGTTAATTCAGTTAAGGAAGTCAAATTTTGTGATGAGCATGTGTGAGGGTGTATGTTGTGTAGGGTATGTATATGTGTGTGCCTGTGTGTGTGTTTAGCCAAAATTACTCCCTAACTGACCTTTTCCCATTTTTCTAATAATTGCTTTACCTTCAACTAGACAAAATTCTATTCATTAACTTTGAATATCCAACTTTGAAGAACTCTCCATTAGGATTCTATCTTTTTAAACCTATTTTTCAAAGAATCAAAAAAAGGCTAATATCCAAATAGATAAGGTAAAAATATCAATATTTTTTTCTAAAATTTAATAGTATTTTCATGCAAGTTATCAAAAGAAACAGCACAAAAGTAGGACTTGTTAATTTCTCAAGTGTCATTTTCTATACAGTTAATATAATAATAGAGCAATACGTACATGTTCTCTTCTCCAACAATACAAATAGCAGAAAGTATTTTTACTATTTCAGTCATCATGTTGGGTTGTTTGGGGTCAACTGCTCTTGCCAACAGTAAAAGGCTTCTTTCATCCCCTAGAATCCTTTTCAATCCAAACTGAAAAAAAATTTTTTAAAATGAACTTTCATTCAAAATGTTCTTGGAACACATTTTTAATTTTAAAAAGCAACTAAACAATGATTTTCTAAAAACCAATACCTCCACAGTGAGGTTCTACTTAATTAGATGAATGTTCTTCAAATGCAGTTGTTTGTTTTTTATCTGAAATGACTGCATCTTGGAGTTTTGTCCTTTGGTCAGATATGATCTCCATTAGCCTGCCTAAAACTTCCATAAAAATTTGGAAGAAATATGGGAACCACCAATATTTTCTCAACAAAGAATATGTAAAGAACATACTGATATGATTTTCTAAAGCAGTTCTACTTATGTCACTGGGTCTCCCTGGAGATGTCTGGAACTCATGGTTAAATTCTCCAATATGTTTGCATGGAAAACTAAGTTGAACAAAAAGGGTAAAACATTGAAAAGCTCTTTTGTATACTACATGCCAGTTAAAGAAGCAGTAGACCTCTGTATGGATTTTCCCATACCTTCTCTCTCTTAGCCTCCCTCTTTCAAGCAGTTGTGCTGCATTACAAAAGTTATGAACAGAAAGAAATGGAGCCTGGGTTTTACTAAGTGTCACAGTCAACTAGGCAGAGAAGCCAGACACCATTTTCATTTATTTTCTAGGCTTGAATATATGCATGCAAATGTGCATCATAAGAATGACTAGGTAAAAAAATGAAGAAAGCTCAAAACTCAGGCTTTCACTACATGAAGAAGGTAATATTTTCTTCGATCTTTGTCCCACAAATTATTTCTCAGATTTCTTATGAAATATGTTTGCTTCTTGTTACAGTTTAACAGAGAAATCCAACAACATTTCATTGGAGCAAAATTGCCATTTCAAGCTATCCTTTGGTTAAACACCACACATTTGAATATTTTCATGGTTCCTAATTTATCTTCTAAAAGAATTCAGGACTAAAAAAAACATAGCTAAAGCTCTTAAATATGACTTTACTCGAGGTCATAACAAATAAGGAAATTTACAGAGACAAGACAAAAAAAGGAAATGGAAGAGACGAGATTAAAAAGAAGCAAAGAAAAACAGAAGGACTATGTAAGTATAAAGGTAGCTGGTAAATAATAAGTAGTAAGGAAAACAAGTGATGTGGAAAACTGAGAGAGATGTTTACCATGCAATTACCAAACTTAAAATAACTTTAAAAATCAGTTAGACTGAGAGTGAAATCATTTAATTTTTCAAATTTCCATTTTATTATTAAAAGTAGTTTGTAATGTATAGGGACATACTCAAAATAAAAATGAAGATATGAGAAATGATGGAAAACCATCAATCTAAACATCAGAGCAATATTACAGCAATGGAAGTTAAGGGACAATGGGTTGCTTTTTATGATCCTATTATTACATGCATTGTATAAGCAAAAAGAGTTTTTGAAGTAGGTAATCAAAACTCCTCAGGGCCAGCAAATTTGATGTATGAGTCATTTCAGATGAAAGTTTCATTCTTTGATTATGACAATTCATTCCAACATGAAATGGATATATTACTGTATATTTTTTTATTTTGAATGTGTACTTTATGCCCATTGTTTCACACGCCTATAATTTAAAAGACCTACCATTTACTCATGTTCCTAGGACCTATGTGCAAGACATTAACATGCTCTAACTAAAGCCTAATCTTAATATAGAATAATCTAAGTTAAACTATCGTGTTTTACAATGTTATTGGGAATGTAAATTGGTACAACCACTATGGAGCACAGTATGGAGGTTCCTTAAAAAACTAAAAATAGGGGCTTCCCTGGTGGCACAGTGGTTGAGAGTCCGCCTGCCTATGCAGGGGACACGGGTTCGTGCCCTGGTCCAGGAAGATCCCACATGCCACGGAGCAGCTGGGCCCGTGAGTCATGGCCAGTGAGCCTGCGTGTCTGGAGTCTGTGCTCCACAATGGGAGAGGCCACAACACTGAGAGGCCCACATACCGCAAAAAAGAAAAAAAAAAAAAAAAAAACTAAAAATAGAACTACCACATTCCCCAGCAATCCCACTCCTAGGCATATATCCAGAGAAAACCATAACCCAAAAGGATACATGCACCCCAATGTTCATTGCAGCACTATTTACAATAGCCAAGACATAGAAGCAACCTAAATGTCCATTGACAGAGGAACGGATAAAGAAGATGTGGTACATACATAAAATGGAATATTACTCAGCCATTAAAAAAATGAAATAATGCCATGTGCAGCAACACGGATGGACCTAGAGATTGTCATACTGAGTGAAGTACGTCAGACAAAGACAAATATCATATATCACTCATATGTGGAATCTAACTTAAAGAAAAGAAACAAATGAACTTATTTACGAAACAGAAACAGACTTACAGGTATGGAAAACAAACTTATGGTTACCAAAGGGGAAACATGGGAGGGGAGGGATAAATCAGAAGCTTGGGATGAACACACACAGAAGACTACTTTACATATAAGACAGATAACCAACAAGGACCTACTGCATAGCATAGGGAATGCTACACTGAATTCTTTTCGAAGATAAATTAGGAACCATGAAAATATTCAAATGTGTGGTGTTTAACTAAAGGTTAGCTTGAAATGGCAATTTTGTTCCAATGAAATGCTGTCAGATTTCACTGTTAATACAGAGTAGTACTAACCCATATGAGAAAAGAATCTAAAAAAGAATAGATACATGTATACGTATAACTGAATCACTTTGCTGTAAAACTAATGCAACACTGTAAATCAACTCTACTCTAATAAAAAAAAAAATCATGTTCTTCAAAACTGCCAAACTCTTAAGTAATAAATAATTACATATGAACATATCAATTTCTGTCTCGTGGGAAAAGGCTCTACAGGAAATGTCACTTTCTCTAGTAACTATACTGATTACAGTTATATCCTGGAAAGCTGTAAGAGTTGACTACTCAAGTCAGTAAGAATTTAGATCAGAGTCCTAATTTTACAGGTGAGGGGACTGATTGGCAGAGAGGTCAAATGATTTTCTAAAGGCCACACAACTTAGTGGCAAATCATGGACTATATTTCCTGATTTCTAGTACAGTGTTGTCTTTCCTTTATTTCTTTGTTTCCCTCAATTGAAAAAAGAGATCCATCTTGAGCTGTGGAGAAGCAATGTTCATTAACTGCTTTCTTGTTAGGTATCAGATTCTGCATAACTTTGTCACCAAAGACTAAGAGCTCAGAAGTTCAGAAATTCTGTACTAGTACTGATGGAAATCTTTCTGGAAGAAACTTCCAAGAACAGCACAAATAGTATATTCTATACGGGAGACTCACGTCAATTGGCAAGCATCCATCTGTTCCACATGCCAAAAAATTCTTTGCTGATACATGTGTGTATAATATACACATAATTATACATAATTCCACACACTTAAGAAAGACTGCAGATCACTTAAGTAGATAATCTTACTGCATTGGCTATTAATAGCTATATTTTACTTCTGGCAAGTTTTGGGTTATTGTTATAATTAGTTATTTTTAATAAATATTTTGAGATTATTAAAATACCATATAAAGGGAATTATTCAATTAGTGAATTAGTCAGTGGTATTTTACCTATAGGAATATAGCACAAATCATGTATAAGAGAGTAACAAAACAAGTTTATAGAAAAAATGACTTTAACTTCATAACCTGAGCAAAGACTACTTTTAGAAGGAAAACCCTTGTCTGGCATTCCTAGAGTCCCTCATAATGCAACTGGTATCACACAGGTACAAAAAAAAAAACCCTGGTATGTGCCAGAAATGTCTTTTATGTATGTTAACTCACTGACATTAATTGAACATAAAAAGAAAGAAAAATCTTAACCTTATAACGTTCTCAGCAAAAAAAAAAAAAAAAAAAAAAAATCAAATCATAGCTTTGAATTGTCCTTTACATTAGAATAAAAACTCTCTGTAAGGAAATGGTATTCAACCTATCCCATTTAAATTTTCCTACTACCATGGAAAAAAAAGAGTATTAAAGAGTATTATTTGATTTGGGAACAAGACTTGTATGTTTGCATGATTGCAAAAACCTGCCAATAAATATTTTGTGAAGCAAAGTATATTTTAAATAATATTTAAATGAAACTCATGATGATTTGCATTATAAAGACCCTTTTGAAAACTGAGTAAGCATCCACTATTTTGCCTGTTTCATGGTGTCTGTCGGGCAAGTTCTCACCTTTTGCGACAGAGGCAGAAATAAATACTACTTACCTTATTGTTCATAAATGCTTTGAGGCACTGAATAAGTTTATACTGATTCTTCTTGTCAATATTTTCTTGCCTGAATAAAAGGAAAAAACATATTATGCTGTGCTTAAAAATGTCCCCCATGGTGATTTTTTTTCATGTTTATTCTTACTGTTTCTTGTCCAGAAGCTTTTCCAGCACATCCAACAAGAGTCCAAGACCTTCATGGCCAAAGTTGTTAACCCAGCTATTAAATAAACAAGAAAAAAAAGTATAAATAAGTTTATATAATTAAAACATTAAATATCCCAAATTAAATTTTGATTTTCAGATCTGTTAATGCTGTCTTTATATCGCGTGTCCTTCTTTTTTCCACTCCCATTGCTTTGAGTATTGACTCTATGGGGATGACTCAGAGATCTTTACCTCAATCCCAGATTTCTCTTCACATTTTAGATTGCCCATTCTACAGCACTGCCTTGGTTGTTTCACCAGTGTCGAATACTTAAGCCTGAATTTACAAAGCCAAATTTCTCTTCTCCTATGTCTCTGTTCTCCTAAATCAACTCCTCTTCCATATTCTGATAATACTACTACTATCCCTTGCATCCTTCAGACTTGAAATACTGGCATAATTTCTTGATCCGCCACCTCTTTCACCTTTGCATTTATTCTGTTCATTCATTTAACAAATAGTTACTGAGTTCCCACTAAGTACCAGGCATGTTCTAGGTGATAGAGATATAACTGGCAACAAACTAAGCCCCTACCCTCATGTAGCTTACCATCTACTAAAAGGGAGACAGAGCATAAATAACTAACTATATAATAAAATGTCAATGCTTTGGTACTATGAAGAGAAATAAACCTTGGCAAATGGAATAAGGAGAGCCAGGATGTTATTTTTTAATGTGTAGTCAGAGAAAGATTATTTGATAAGGTGATATTTGAGCAGAGCCTTGAAGGAAATAAGGACTTTCCTAATAGAGGGAATAAAAGCAAATAGGCTGCTGAGGTGGTAGCTAGTGTGCTTGGAATGTTCCAGGATCTGTGAGGAGACCTGTGTGGTCACAGCTGAACAAGCAGGCTTGGAAGCAAGAATGGCAGGAGATGAAGTCCCATGTGTGACAAAAGACTTGAAGACTGATCACGGAGAACTTGATTTGACTTATTGTCATGACCCTACTCTACTACTACTCTACTTCTAGAATGACTCCCTTTCATTGTCTACCATTCTAATTTAGCCCTAGTTACCTTTCCTTTAATATGGCAGAAGCCTCCCAACTAGGGTCTCTGAGGCATCATTCTTTTCTTTTATTCATTTTATAAAATGCCAGATTACCACAGTCTTCTGTCCAAAAATTTTCTCGGGACTATTTAACACATTTCAAGTCCTGATTCTGATCAAGCCTCAACCTACCTTTCTAGCCTCAGGCCTTAGACCACATGTTCCAATAAAAATCAGACATATTCTCTTTCCTGGAGTCTTCCCTGCATTTCCCTGCTTGACCTCACTTCCCAGAAGGTAACTCCAACTCCGTCTCTCCCAACCCATCAAGGCTCAACTTGACTGTCAATTCCTCCATTAATGTTTTCTTCCTGTAAGTCCCCATCCAAATGCATTATTTTCTCTTTGAATGCCCGTGTTTGTGCATCTCTTACTACTTGACATTATGATTCATACCACAAGTGTCTTCACCCACCTTTCTGGATTATAAATTCTCTGAAGACTGTTATATGATCTCACTCATCTTTCTGTCTCCCATAATGCTTAGCAGAATGGATTACATATAGTCAACACTAAATATTTTCTAATTAAAATTTAATTAAATTTACTGACTTGTGTGGTTAAGAGAATCAGCAGAATCATATTGTCCAAGAACTTTACAAACGTAAATTAACATACAGCAGGATGCCTGTGAAGCAATAATTAAAATCTATACTCGACATATTTAAACTATGACTATAGATCAATTCCACAGGTTTTAAATCACATTTCATATCTACCTAAGGTAAAGAAGAGACCTAAATTTCTAAGAGACTATCAGTAAGAAATAAGAGATCACTGAAGAAAATACATTTAAAAATAGCTCAAATATTTGGAACCAATCACATCCACAATATATATGGAAACTCATTTTAAACAAATTCTGCTTTAATTCCCACAGAGGAAATGAGAAAAAATCAATACGGCATTGTAATGATAATTGGCAGCAAGCTACTATTCAATTGAGGCATGTAATCAACCAGTACAATGAGCTATTTTCTCTAAAGACTTGATAATCAGTGGGGTGGTAGGAGAAGGAGAAAAGGACATCAGCTCTCTAAACATAAAATACTGTATTTAATCTATCACAGACAGAAATCAGCAGATATCCTAACAGCAGAAAATACCCTACAGCAACCTTAAAATAACAGAAATTCTGAACAAATTTATATATACAGCCCTCAGTATCTGCTTTGGCATCTGGAAAGATGAAATAATCTATGATTTCCTTAAATTTAACACTCACAAATTCTTTAAAGATTCTAAATTTTACCTGTTTCTTTTTATACCTAGTGCTATTAAAGTTATTAGGATTATTTGCTTCTTGGTCTAGGGAAGTGTTTGATACAAGACCATGATTTCTATTTGTTCACTTGAAATCAGTCACCCACACATCCCAGGCTGTTTCAATTTGGGCAGCTGATGGTACTTTGGTTTCATTCAGTGAAAATTATTATCGGAGTGAAAAAAAAAAAGGATACAATCATGAAACCTAAGTGTGAGGAGGCTGGGCCTATTTATTACAAAGTAGGAAGTGAAAAGTCTTAACTGAGAATATGTTAGGGCAATGCACAGAGGAGGACTGGGTAAGAGTCCTCAGAGCTTTTAAAGTAGAGAGAATGGGAGTACAAAAGGAGCCTTTAGCTAGAATAAAATAATTATGATATAGTAGGATGACACTCAAGAGGTGAAGAGGAAGGGGTACAGCTAGACATACCTTTTTTTCCCTTTGTCTTGCCATTTCTCTGTCTTTAAGCATCAAATACTTTGTAGCCTCTAGCCAAATGCTTACTGTCTGTCAGTCTCTCTCTATATACATATATACATATATATATATAGTCTATATATAAATATACATATATTTAGGTTTTACCCAATACAAAAGTGGCCATGAAATGATTAAGTGGTTTATAAACAAAATGTTGGCTACTGTATGTAGGCAGGAATTTTGATACTGCAACACCAGAGTAAGTATAAATCGGTGGTTCTCAAGGTGTGTGTCCCAAACCAGGGGCATCAACAGCATTTGGAAATTTGTTAGAAATACAAAATTCTTGGGTCCCACCCCAGGCCTACTGACTCAGTAACTCTGTGGGTGGAACCCAGAAATGTGTTTTAATTACTCCTCCAGGTGATTCTGATGTTCACTCAAGTTTGAGAACCCCTGGCATAGAACAATGGTTTGCTGAGAAGTGGAGGAAGCCTTTCTCAAGCAGGACTCCAGGCTCAAAATTCAAGATTGCTCTAAATACCCTCCCAACCATACTATACATTCCCACTGCCACAGAACAGAGATGAGGAATCCAGTCAAAGCAAGTATATTTGGTATATTTTACAGAGTCTGCCAATTCCAGCTCTGAGTTATGCAGTACTAACTGGAATATCTAGAAGTATAAAAATACAGTTGATCACTCCGTTTAAAATCTGACTCAGATTGCAGAAAAAGATAAAGACATCAATTTTCTGTAGTATCTCAGCTTTGAAATAAGAAATTGCAATTTATCATGGACCCCAAAGTTATAAGAGACACAGAAGCAACAGAGGATAATGAAGAACCAAGCAGCAGAAAAAATGGGCGAGGAAGATGATCTCTTATAATTTCCATAACCACTCTGAACACAAGGTTTTTTTCCCTTTCTTTTTATTGGGATATGATTTACATAAAGTTCATCATTTTGACAAAATATAGTCATGCAACCTCTAACACAAACAAGATTTGGAACATTTCCACCACACCAAAATATTCCCTCATTCCCCTTTTGTAGTCAATCCCTTTTCCTTACTCCCAGTTGCCTGGCAACCACTTACCTGGTTTGTGTCCCTATAGTTTTGCTTTTTCCAGAATGTCATTAGAAATGGAATCATACTGTATACAGCTTTCAGTGTCTGGTTCCTTTCATTTAACATAAATATTATGATATTCAACTATGTTATTGCATGTATCAGTAGTCCATTCCTTTTTATCGTATGGATATAACACAATTTGTTTATCCATTCATCAATTGATGAATATCTGGGTTGTTTCCAGGTTTTGATGAGTATGAATAGAGCTGCTATAAACATTCACATGTACGTATTTGTGTAAGCATATATTTTCATTTCTCTTGGGAAAATAACTAGGGGTAGAATTACTGGGTTTTATGATAAGTGCATGTTTAAATTTTTAAAAACTGCTTTCCAAAGTGGCTATACCATTTGGGACTCCTTCAGCAAAGTGTAACAGCTCTAATTGCTCCAGATCCTTCAAACACTTCATATTGTCAATTTTTTTGACTTTAGCCATTCCCAAAAGTGTTTTCACATAAAGAAACTGAGAAGCAAAGTAGCTAAGTAACTTGCAAAACATCATTCAACAAGTATCAGTTCTAGGACTCACACCCCCACACCTAGGTCTGACTCCAAAGCCCATGTTTATTTCAATCATACCATTAGAAATTACTAACAGGACCAGTACATGGTTTCCTGTAACATCTGGCTCATGGCTCTAGCAATAACTCATTGAAGAAGAATTAGTGGTTGTTCCAGAACTATATTGGGCTTAAACCTACAAATCTATGTCTAGACACAGAATTACATGTTTTGTATTATTTAACAGCTTACTTCATTCATTTAGGTGTGATAGGTAATTTTCAACCCACGTTTTTCTTGTCTTTCAAAGTCCTAACCTTCATAAGAAATCTACCAAATACTGTCAAAGAAAGACATCTGGAGACTCCAACTAAAACTTCCAATCAAGTTTAGGTACGGCAGCTTATTGGAAAGAACAGAGCCAGATGTAGCTTATACATTTTTTTTTTTTTAAGATGGGCTATAGCCCATAATCTCATTTCTTGGTATTAACATATTGGTGATTTTATGTTATCAAGTTACCTACGTTAAAGAGTTGTCTTCACATGCTACAAATACATGGTGATATTTGTAACCATGACTTGACAGGGGACCAGGTGGAACAAATGAATCACCCAAACAAAAACAATAGAAAGATCAGTGAGGACAGTTAACATACGAGTGAGCAAGAGTCCAAGATTAGATCTGAACACTGAAAAAGAAGCCAGGAAAATTTTCTAGGGAAGAAGAGGACTGACCCAAAATGAGACAGTATTTTCTGACCTTAGGTATAAAAGGTGTGGCTATATCTATAAGGCAGTCCAACATCCCTATATTGCTCAAGAAGTTAAAAATTGGGCTTTCCTGGTGGCGCAGTGGTTGAGAGTCCGCCTGCCGATGCAGGGGATACAGGTTCGTGCGCCGGTCCGGGAAGATGCCACATGCCGCGGAGCGGCTAGGCTCGTGAGCCATGGCCGCTGAGCCTGCGCGTCCGGAGCCTGTTGCTCCGCAACGGGAGAGGCAAAAGCAGTGAGAGGCCCGCGTAGCGCAAAAAAAAAAAAAAAAAAAAAAGAAAGAAAATTAGAGATCTTTTCCCACCTTTACTCAAAGGTCAGAAAAATAAGCCTCCATTCATCAATGGACTATCTCTGTGAGATTGCAGAGTGACATGGTTAAGTGCATAAGCTTTAGAAGAAGATAGATCTAGGTTCCAATCCCATCTCTGTCATATTCTAGCTGTGTTATTTTTGATCGGTTACTTAAAACTTCTAAGCTTTAAAATAGGGAGGAGAATAGTACCTGTACCCCAGAAGGCTTTTGTGACTATTAAATGAAATCGTGCACAGTGAACTTGTATTAAGATATTTCTGAAAATATTAAAAATCAAAACCTTGAATGCTCTTTAAATCTTCTTGTCCAAAATACAGTATGATTTTAGGCATAAATTAAAGACTCCTTTTCAAAAATATTAACACTTAATAACATTTCATCCATTCATTTATTGATAAGTATCTTAATTGTATGAAATATGCAGAAGAATCTAAATAGACACTAAACTTCTACTGATTGATTTTTTGGAAAAGATTTAATAATTTAAATATTTGGCACTCATATCACATCATGTGCTTTCTTTAACTTATTGCTATTATTCAACTTTGTGTATATTCATTACTATATTAATGCTGGCCAATTCACACTGAAATAGACATAGAAATTACAATGGTGGGGGAAGGGGGATATGCAGAGAGAGAGAAGTCTATTTATAGTTCATGCATAATTCTGACAGAAAGATATCTAAATATATCAAGGTTTTAAAACAGAAATCTACCCCAGGCTTTCAGAACTTCTGAGGTCATTATTTTTAAAGGGCCCACTTACACTGATTGGCATGATCAAAGGAAAGAAAATCTTATATTTAAATGAAAGTATCAGAGGATCTGTTGAACACTAAGTCCACGAGAAAGCAAGATTCTCCCCTCTCTAGCTCTCCAGGGCAAAACAAAGTGAGGAAAACTCTATAAATGTGCCTATTTTACGAGGAAATGATGTTCTGCTCCCTCACACATAAATGTAAAGGAAAATCCTTCACAGATTCCAAAAACTTCAACCTTTTATCCGTAAGTTGGACATTCAGACTCTGAATTATTTAATTACAGTTCATGTAAATATAACCTAAAATCAGATTAGTGGACGGATGAGTTCAGTATACTATACGCAATACAGATATAACAGGAAGTAGTGACTACATGCACATTTATAATTAGACTGTCCAGATTCACGTCTTTCTTTCAAAAGGCTTAAAGATAAAATTAGGAAGTTCTATCATGAGTCCCATAAGCAGTAAAGGCAATTGGTCTCATGTGCCGAAGTCCAATATTAGTCATGTCATCCCTTTATCACTGTTTGTACAGTGCTAAAGGCTAGTATAGAGGGTTATGTGTTTTGTACAAAGAATTTTATTTCTCTCTAATGGTGTTCTATTCCCATGTGTAATCTCATACTACAACCCAAATCACTGGAACATCAAATAAAATGAAGGACAGTCCAGAGTTTCTTGGGGGAATTGATAAAATTGGTAAAATTATAAGACATGAAACAACTAATTCAAAGGGTTGAGGAGACTTTAAAGATGATTGCAAATGGTGTTTACATATTTTAATACCAGGGAAACATCTCATTTTAATACCAATGTTGCCAATGTAATGTTTTCAGTGAAATTAAAACCAAACCTTAGTTATAGGTCCTTATGGAAAGAAAAAGGGTGCTGGGTGGTTAAAACTAATGCACAACCCAATGCAAACAGTATCATACCTTCAGTCCATATATCAACATCTCCAAACAATAGCCAAGAAAAACCTAGTATTTTCAGCCTTTTTAAAGGATAATTTGTTCAGCCAAATCAACTTCATAGATAATTCCACTATCAATAACATACATCCGTGAAAAAGATAAATGTTAACAACAAAAACAACATGGATTTGTATATGCTGTGACTGCCTTGGTCTTAACCAGATAAAAAAATATATATCCACTCAGGTTTGTCTCCATGAAAGTAAATACAATACCCTTGGGCATTTCAATGTCCTTCGAAACTATTCATCATGGTAGATTAGTACATGAACTATTTCTGACCAATTTAGAATATCTATTATTTGTAACACTGCCATTTCCAGACATTTGTACAAATCCCTTTGAAGCATGATATTCACTGACCACTTATTTCACCTGATTCATAAAAAGGTTGAATATGTCAATTTTCCAGCTCTCAGTGGTTTTGACTTCACTATTGAAACAGGTTACAATTTCCTTAGAAAACACCAAAGAAGACATTCCATCTTTCCCTATATCCTCTGCTTTTTGCTTAAGAGGGTTTTACCTGGCTGCATTTATTCTCCCCATCAGGTCTCATTGGAAAAATCCTGCTCTGTTTCATGCTACTCACACATTTTTTTAAGAGTTGCTCACAACAAATTGTAAATGCCTGAGTTACATATAAAAATCTCCTGAGGGCAATAGTTTAAGTAAAATTCTCCCTCAAAGGATAAAAGTTTCTTATTTATTAAAATCAATTTCTTAAGCTCTCAAAATTATCAATACTTTGGAGACAGTCATAATGGCTTAAGTCCAAATCTGTTAAAATGCCCAAAAGGCTATCGAGCAAAGAATATTTTCCTCCCCACCCTTCTTTAAAAAGTATTCTTAGAAAAATATAAGAGACAGTCTTAGCCTAATGTAATGATGAAAACAAAATGTACCAAAAATGTGAATGAAATTAAAAATAGAGTCTTTAATCTATAGTAAATAGAGGGGAAGCAGGGAGAAAGACCATTCCAAACATTCAAGCAAAAGCCAGTCATGTTTTAAATTTTCTTCGTATGTTTGAAATTGTGAATATAATTATGTTAGCATACTTAAGTCATCTTCTTAGTGATATAACCAGTCAAACTTATAATAAAATGTTAACTTCCACAAGAAAAATGTATTTTCCTAAGCTAAGTAATAAAGTTAAAATTCTATCACACACTCCACAGGACGTCCAATTTCTTTTAGTAGTGGAATTTTGTTAAAATGAACTTACTCCAGGAAATCACATTCCTAATTTATACACCCTGGAAATGAAAGAGAGCTGACACCAAGTTTATTGTGAATAAGGTTAGAAGTTCTTTGAATGCAAGGAGGAAAGCAGAGAGGTATTAGCAGGTACCGCCACACATTTCAGTTTTTCCTACACCAATCTGCATGTTATACTAACTGGCTCTGGTGGGCAGCAGAGAAGGTCAGTGAATGCTCTTTCATGGTAACAGGGGTAAGGAGAGTTGAAAGATAATTGCTATTTGATGACTGAACAACAGAAATGCAACAGTCCTTCTCACCTACCAGGTGCAGTTCCAAAAACATATAATTAAAGACTCATTATAGAGTGTGATAGCTATGTAGACAAAGATCAAAGAAATTTAATGTTCCTGAATATTTTTAGCACAGGATAACCGCAACCAAACCACAAAGAACCATTTCTTTGGGTCCTCATGGTGGATGTCAAAAAATCTCAGCAAGTTCAAATGTTTTATTGTCTCAGAATGTGATCCGTAATGGTAAATTTCTGGTCTTTTCTAGTTTATCTTTATATAATATTTTAAAACCCCCTTCCCCTAAAACTGATAAAGATACTATGGAAATTATGTGTGTACCTGTATGTACATATGTGCACTCTTAAATATAGTTAAACATCTTAATATATCCAACTTTAATAAATTTTTTCAAAACATAATCATTGAATAATGAACAGTCAAAATCTTTAATAACCCCACATTAAACACCATGAGAATTGTTAAGGCTTATCTAACACAAATTAAACCAAAAAACTCACTATTTTTCTCTTCCACAGTGATATAAATCATCTAAAACAATGACAACAAAACAATAATAATAAACTGTATATGACATACAGATAAAATCTTTATAGGATTACAATGCAGTATAATAAAGTCCCTAAGAAAGAAATATTAGCCTTCTACCATATTCAACCTGCCTTGCACTCACTTTCAGAAAAATCTAGAAACATAGCTACTCCTAAAGTTACAATATTTGATAAGTCTTTGAAAACATACGAATGCTTTTTAAAGAAAGCATAATGCTTTAACTGCTTAAGTAACTTTGACCTCCTTCAAAAATGCAAGGACCGGGCTTCCCTGGTGGCTCAGTGGTTGAGAGTCCACCTGCCGATGCAGGGGACACGGGTCCGTGCCCCGGTCCAGGAAGATCCCACATGCCGCGGAGCGGCTGCGCCCGTGAGCCATGGCCGCTGAGCCTGCGCGTCCGGAGTCTGTGCTCCACAACGGCAGAGGCCACAACAGTGAGAGGCCCGCGTACCGCAAAAAAAAAAAAAAAAATGCAAGGACTTTCTTTTCAATTGGAACAGTTAAAAACCGAAACAGACACAACTTAAATTAACAACAAGGTTTTATCTTCATTTATAAACAAACCTCTATGAAAGAACATGCACTCACAAGAGTAGCTTTACTGGTTGTGAAATTAAACTGTTACTCCATATTGGCTCCTTCATTTTACAGATGAAGAAAATAAAAGAATTTTATTGACTTGTTTTAGATCACAGAGCTTGTTAATGGCAAAACCATGATTGGAATCAATCATTCCTCAGTCCTTACATACCTCCCATTCAACTGTATTATCAACAATTAACAAATATATCACCAATTAGTGGTTACAAGTTTTTTGGTTATTTTCCTTTCATGAAGGAATATTGGATAAAAGTTAAAATATATTCAAATATCATCAATGTGTATATTTAGATGTGAAAGCAATACCAGTGAGGAATTTTTTAAAATTATTTATTACGGATTCTATCAAGAAGCAAGGGAAACTTTAGACAATAAACACATAGGGGATATTCAAAAATATACTTTCTTTCTTCTTCCCATATACCAATAAATAAAATAGTTAACTTGCTCAGCACAGATGCAGAGCCCTGCCATATTGCAATTCATTATTATAGATTGTAGACATACCAGTGAAGCACAGATCTGTAAACATCCACTTCAAAAAATGTAGCAATTGTTAGTTGATATTTAGCCTGACACAATAATCAAGTATTAGGAAGCACCTGGAAAAAATGGAGCCATTCAACTTTAATTTGGGAATAATAGTTCTTGGTTAGCCTTACTTGCTTCCTTACCCAGCACTAATGAAGTGGTCAGCCATCGGATTGCTTCCGATGGAGTTCAGAACACAACACCCCAAAATATGGCACCCTGGCATAATGAATATCTTAAGCTGAAGGAGTCTGAGAAAAGGGCAGAACCAAGAAGGTCACTCTGACCTCACTGCTCCCCAACCCAGCCCCTTCTCCCATGAAAGCAGGAGATAAATCTCCCATGTAAAAGTCACCCATCCTGCCTGTATGTACCACGTGAAGGAAACGCATTCTTATCATCCGAGGCAGGGAATTGAGGGCGCAGAAGGCTGTATAAAAAAACTTTGTTAAACTAACCCTTATCATCCTAGTTACTTCTTCACCATTTACTACCCCTAGCCCAAATCCCTTTGTCTTGTCAATTTCTCACAAATTTGTTGTTTCTTTGTCTAAAAGGTATAAAAGCTTCTGGCTTTGTTCAGTTCTCTGGGTCTTCATCCTCTTGTGAAGGCTCCTATGTATATGTAAAAATTCAGTAAAATTTGTATGCCTTTCTCCTGTTAATCTTTGTCAGTTTAATTTTCAGTCACAGCCAGGGACCCTAAGAGGGTCGAGTAAAACTTTTTCCTCCCCTACACTTCCTGCTAACCTCCTTAACTTCTCTATCCCTCTGTGCTTTGCCTTGCTCACTTTGGCTATAACAAACAAACCCAGTGAACAGTGAACTCTTTGCTGGACAATCAGTTCCTCTGTCAATTCCTGTCTGCAAAGGGAATGAGGCCTGAACTAGAGTATTGACAATAGAAACGTAAAAACTATGCAAGAGATATTGCAAATGAGAAAATGGGCAAGTGTGATGAACAAGGAGTCTCAAAGATGATACCAAATCATACACACAGGGCTCAGAGCCAAATCCTTGAATAGATGGACGAGTGCTCTAAGTCCAGAATCATGCTTACCTAAGCTCCACAGTATGTGTTCAGCATGGTGCTTGTATCTCCACAGCACTATTTGATAATTCATATTTATCTAGCATCCCTCCTATCAATGTTTCAGAAATTTCCAGCCACATATTTGAAAAATCCATATGCATGTATAATTTGTTCTTGCCCCTCGAAATTAACTCCTCTATGGCTGTCTCTTCTTAACTTTTATTACTCCAATTTTCCAAGATCATTTGAAAGAGTTGAGAAATGCATGAAGGTGAATGCTTGCATCAAACTACTGTCATCAGCAAACACATGATTCCAACATGTAAAATAAATTCTGTCATTTATAAACAATACTAAATAATAGCAGAAACCAAAATTAATGAAAAGCTCACATGATAACACAGCACAGTGTATCCTGCATTCTATTCCTGGGAGAAAGTAATGATGAGGAAATAAACTGACAGAAGTTTTTTTCAAGATACAAAACATGTCATAAGGTCAGAGAATATCCCTAGGGCAATGTCCCATACCACTTACAATTAAAATATTTTGCCATTTTAATTGATGCTTATAATGTTGACCTCAACAACATTACAAAATTCTTAAACATTTTCTATATCAAAGAAAAATGCTTAATATAGTTTTAGTGCTGGATTCATTTCAGGGTATTCTTATTCTTTGACAAATGTTAATTCACATACGGAAATTTATGATAACTCAATTTTTAAAAATCCATTTAACACTCCAGTTTAGCACTTAGTCTTTAATACTTTTTGATGAATGAATGCTGAATGTACCAATTTAAGAAATGATATCTAGGTAACTCTCTTGGAAGCTGGTGTCAAGGGTGGTATGGTACCATAGCCTTGCCCTAAAAAAACCTACAGCAATACTCAGTATTCAGGCAGCACCCTCCAAAATAGAATTAGACCAAATCTGCGTATTTTCAGTAATGCTGGGTGCTGCAGAACAGACCTAACAAATAGGAGTGGGTTGATTCTGAGCATATGAAGGTTTGAGATTTACATTCATATGGCAGACTACTAAGCTAGCTATCTCACTTGAAGCTGATTTACCTTTTCAAAGTACACTACAATGTTATACTGGCTTCTATGTTCTCCCTTCATGGATTCCATCTCAACAGAAGATTTTCAGGTTTAAACTGCCCGATGTGAGAGGCCATACACCTGCAGCTTTACTGACCAGGTGGGAAATCTCCCCAAATTAGCTGCCCATTATCTAACACCGATCAAACAGCTGGGGTCATAGAGCAAACACTGTTATCTAGTGCACATGGATCTTCTTTCAATCGACTACACAGAATACCTGTGCTTCAGGTGCTAGCTGGCATCTTTCTTTTTTTTTTTTTTTGTGGTACGCGGGCCTCTCACTATTGTGGCCTCTCCCTTTGTGGAGTACAGGCCCTGGCCGCACAGGCTCAGTGGCCATGGCTCACGGGCCCAGCCACTCCGCGGCATGTGGGATCTTCCTGGACCGGGGCACGAACCCGCGTCCCCTGCATCGGCAGGCAGACTCTCAACCACTGCGCCACCAGGGAAGCCCTAGCTGGCATCTTAATTGTGAATTGTCAGCTATCCAGCTCCTATCAAAAGTCCAGCAGAGATGATAGATATTCCAGAGGGAGAGCCTCAGGGACACTACTCAAGTACACCTTGGTAGCAGCTTGGATTATGGGGAAGCTGTATACCAGTACTATTACTCTGGGTCTTTGTAGAAATATTATGACTTTGTGGGTTTTTTTTTTTTTTTTTAACTCAAGGCCCCATGGAGGAAATGGACATTCACAGAAATCCTCTGTACTTTATGGAAAACTATCAAAGACTCACTCTACTGTGGTGTTCAATACCCCTCGTTTAAAGAAAAACAAAATAAAATTCTCTGAGTTTAAAATCAGAAAGAATGTCCTTCCCTGAAAAATAAATGCACTGTCATTCATCAGATAACAGCTATGTCTGTCAATACTCTGCCTTTTTTTCCCCTTGGCTATGGGGAAAATTGGAACTATTTTATACTCAAATCACTACCTGACATTGTCCTAGACTTTTTGAAAACTACCACATTCCCACCTTACTTGGAGCTTGTATTTTTACCCTCATCTTAATGGTATTGGGATATCTGCATCTCTTATTGAAAGCTGCAATTGCTTTAGTAATAGTCCCATAATAATAAGTATATAAAACCCTAGTATGTGTCCAAGACCTTTAGTTAAATTAATTCATATAAAGCAAAATAAAAATATCTCAAACAACGCATACTTATAAGCTTTTTCTTCCCAAGGCTAGTTTTGAATATACAGAAAATACAATAAAATGCATATAAGATATTTTTAAATGGAAAGAAGTTCACCTTCTATTTAGAAATCCATTTAACTATTGTGCTTAGACTCTGCTGCTAGATTTTATATACCTTTATAATTACATGTCCAGTTACAAGTCTCTAATTATTTTAGACAATTATTATATATACATATTGGTTTTCAAATTTAAAACACATCATTTAAATGAGAAAATGCATTGCCTTGGTGGAGCTTCCTATATAATAATAAAATAAATACCAACATAGGAGCCATCATTTATTCTACTTTAATGTCTCTAACATTTTCTCCAACTGAAACAATACTGCAGAAACCCAAGTCAGTATTTGCTGTTCCTATGTTTTTCTTTTTGAAAATAATATAGGACACATAGATCTAGTTTGGTTGTATTATGAGATATAATATTGGATCTGCATTAAGTTAAAATTCTGTTTTGAAGCTAATATTATATAATTAAAATTCAATGTCACTGAATATTTGTGGGACAAACTTAGCTAAATGAGCCAACATGGTTGCTGTTAATACAAATTGTTGACCAAGATTTTAAAAGAAAGCATACAATTTGACATAACTACTCTGAATTTACTATTTTCTAGTCTATGTAAAACTGTACTAGGGTCTTCTAAAACGGTTTATGCATTTGAAAGTTAAAGTAAACAAATTTAAAATACAACTCTGCTTTCGCAATACTGCACATAATGCTGCCTTATGAGATGTGCTCACAATTTTAAGTCCTCTTCCCATTTCTGCACCATAAAAAATTGTCCTCATTATTCTGCTTTTCATAAGTAGTCCAGTGCAAAATGTTCTTAGAGTATTGATCTGCATCTAACGTTATATTAACTTTCTAAGTACTGTCAGCTGCTTTGCCAAGCTTTTAATGCATTTAATATAGGCTGTTCAAATAGTTATTAACACCCATAATTCAGAAAGTACTTTCTACTCCTAATTTGTATTACTGTCAAGAGTCAGCTATTTTCATTACGATGATTATATTAAAATGCATATTAATGTGCTAGAAAAATATGTTTAAATCTAAAGGGAAGTTCGAAAATATCAAGTAAAAACAAATATGCCAGAGGTAATGCAAATAACCACACCTACAGAAACTCTAAAAGATATTTTATCTGTTTTCACCTGCTTGAAAAGATTGGCTGAGGAAGCTATCGTCACAGAAAGGGAATATACACACTATGCCATGAGTTTGGCAGATAACTAAGATTCAAAGCAAAACAGAAAAAAACAGTTTCCTAGTGGGGTAACATACCCTTCAAGCTATAAGGCAATTTCAGCAACAACTCTGAAAGAATTCTACACAATCACAACTCTCATACTATTCTTCAAACCAGTATTTCTTGTTTTTGTCATGTGTTGAGAAAGCTTACTGACAATGATTTATTGCTACACATTTCTTTGGATCTTCATAAAATGTATTGCCAAGTACCTATGCATCCTGTAATGGGTTGGCTGGGAATAAAATCGTCCCAACTCATTGGTCATTTCTCAGCAGGCACTGCTTCCTTTCATAAACTTTAGTAGAGGAATATGAACAAAAATCTGTAAATAACATAGTTGTCATTCTGAAACACACAGACCATGGTATGTGCAAAGTCTAATACGATTTGTGGTGGCAGATTGGGATTTACTTTATAGTCAAAACTCATGGATTTTTAGGGTGTTAAATAGAGTTGTAAACATTCAGTTTCATTAACTCACCATACAACCATAAAAAGACCATCGTGGAAAGCATGCTACGTTGTCTGTAGCTGATGAATATGGTTCAAATCAAACCAACAGGTTTCACTCTTGTATGGAGGAAGCTTGCTTCATTCTTTTTCTCCGATTACATCTTAAAATGCATGGCCACAAAATAGAGCCAGATTAATGCAAATTCATTCTCATGGCTGGAGAAGCATAGGTTTTTACTGATGGTGGGTCAACATCTACATCAAATCACACATTATTGTATATAAATTACACCGTAACTGCCATCATGAAACAAATAAGAGGGCAAGAGGTTCCCTTCCCTAGAGGAGTCTAAAATAGAAATGAGAAAAGCAGACATACATGCATGAAATTATTACACAGCATAAGCAGGTGCAGGTGAATGTGTACAGTACAAAATAAATGTTGAAGGAATGTATAGTAATGGAGTGATTTGGGATATGGCCAGTTAATGATGGCTTATAAAAGGAATTTTTAAATATTTGCCATTAGCAGAAAAATAATATAAAGAAATTACTTTCTTAGAGCCTTTATCATCTAAGTGAATAAATACTATATGAATTTGAAAATCATGACTCTGTTTAATGTTCTGAAATGACTGTGCTTTGAAAATGTTTAGTAAAGCTATTAGTGTGTGTATGAGTGTCTATATATTTATTATTTTACTAGGGGCTGAACAAAAAGAAATCAGTTAAAACTGGTACAGAAGCAAATCAGCCATGAAGAGGGCAAATGCCCATATTCCAATGAATATCAGCTTTGGAAAATAGTTATGTAACAGAGACACAGAAACTGCTTCCTTCAATATTTTAAAGGAAACTAAATACCTTTAAAAAAAATAAAATAAAACTAAATACCTGTCCAGAGTTGGTTAAATATATTTACAAATGCAAGAAAATAACAGATTGCTAGGAAATCTTTTAGTCTTAATAGAGGAACATTTTTCTCACTCTTCAAAATAATTTCTTAATAATCTAGTTCCTATAGCAAAAGTAAGAGGATTGGAACTAAGCAAAAGAGAACACAGAACATAGAAGTTTAGAGCTGGACGGCTCCAATCTCATTTACATATGGAAAAACTGAGGCCCAAAGAGTGCACTGATTGGACTAAGGTCATAGAGAGTGAGAAATCAAGGCCTGGAAATCAGATATCATGACTGGTATTCTAGTGGTACTCTATCATATAACGTGCTCTCTCTCATACTAGTATCCAGAAAAATTTTCTTTATAAAGAGAACAAGGCTAACAAAATTTAATTTCATTAATGATAGTTCTACATAAGGAAGAATAATATTAAATGATTACTGTTCAATTTCAAGGATTCTTTTACTGTTATATAACAAATAAGACATGATGCATTCAAGGTGATTTTTCCCTCTACACGCTATTTTTTCTTTGTTTTCTGTATAATTTACTTATTATTATACAAATTATTCTCTTCCTTGGGTTTATTCTTACATTGATTTCCTCCTTTTCTTTTTTTTTTTTTTTTTTTTTTTTTTTTGCGGTACGCGGGCCTCTCACTGTTGTGGCCTCTCCAGTTGCGGAGCACAGGCTCCAGACGCGCAGGCTCAGCAGCCATGGCTCTCGGGCCCAGCCGCTCCGCGGCATGTGGGATCTTCCCAGACTGGGGCACGACCCGTGTCCCCTGCATCGGCAGGCGGACTCTCAACCACTGCGCCACCAGGGAAGCCCCTCCTCCTTTTCTTAGGGCAACACTCTCCAGAGACACTTTCTGAGATGGACAAATTCTGGACATCACCTTGCCTCCCTTTCCCTTCCCAAGGACACGACTGACTCGATTAGGGACGGTCACCTGACCAGAGGTGTGGCCAGCACGTAGGTGGGCCTGTAGGCTGAGGTGGTCCGGCATGAAAAGCTTGCCAGAGCAGAAACAAATGGGGACCAGCATCTCCCCATTAAGAATTCTAAATGAGGAATACAGCAAAGGCCAGGCAGTTAATATCAAGAAAAGAAGCAGACTCATATAGAATCCATGTTCACAATGAACAAATCAGGGACAGGCACCATGAATTTCTGCTGCTGAGTTGAAGACTCATGACAAAAATAATCAGGCTCTAGGACTACCTTGGGATGTCAAGTGACCTTCCATATCGGCCTCCACAAAGCACAGCTATACGGCTGTCTCTAGAATTCCTGTGAAATTTCTAGCTCCTTCACTGCAACATGTTACATGGTCTCCCTGCTTCTACCCAGAGTTATCCTTTAAAAACCTAGGTCAGGTCAGGCCATTACTCTCCTCAAAACCCTCTTACAGCTTCCCAGCTCACTCACAGTAAAAGCCAAAGTCCTACCAATGGCTCACAATTCTGCCTCCAGCCACACTGGCCTCTTTGACATTCCTGGAACAGACATTTGCTGCTGCTGCTGCTGCTGCTGCTTCCTGTTTCCAACAATGTTCTTCCTCCAGTGGACAACACAGCTCACTCTCACACTTCCTTTAGATCTCTGCTCACATGTCACTAAAGTCAGGGAGGCCTTCACTGACTATGTGATATGAAATAGCAACATTCCCTCCCCAGGACAGATCACAACCTGACATTTTATGTATGTATGTATGTATGTATGTATGTATGTATGTATGTATGTATGTATGTATGTGTGTGTGTGTGTGTGTGTATATATATATATATTTTTTTTTTTTTTAAATTGTCTGACTTCTCTTACTAGAATGTAAGCTCCATATGCAGGCCCCATATGGACAAGGGGAATTTGTTATTCCTTTCTGGGATATCCATCTGCTATATAAAAACAAACTACATAATATTAAGTGCTATTCATTGAACTGCTCAAACCTAAGGTATTACCAAAAAAAAAGAAAAATAGTAATTCTCAATAGTAAAAGTAAAAATCTTTCTTGATTTATCATATAATGGTAAATAGGAATAATATATGGATGGCATTTGAATTACTAGAGGTATCATCCAAAATGTATAGAGCAAAGGAGTCCCAAATTTCTCTACAAAGAGCCATGAGATCATAAGAATACTACTTTTCAATGCAATGATATATATTCTTAAGATAGTACACTTCAAAAAATAAATGCATTGGTTTATAGAAGATGTAGACTTTCAGATGATTTTTTAATCAGTGTAAATGCAGGCTCAAAGGATGTTATAGTGTCATAAAACATTAATGAGTTATATGGCTAAGTTCTCTACAACTATAATAAAAATAAATTTTGTTTCTTAAACTGGTAATGAATACAGAGGTGTTTTTATATTCTCCTCTATACTTGTTGCTGAAATATTTCATAGTGTTTTTTTAAAAATTCAAGTCAGGCAAATTTTAATGAAAGGAATAAAGTCAAAATATTTAGTATGTGACAAAAATGAAAGGAGGATATTTTAAAAGACTTTCCTTATTGTGAGGTAGTACAAAGAAGTGGATAAGGACCCAGGATTGGAACCTTAGCTCTGACACTTACTAGCCATGTAACATTAAAATAGAGCAAATTACTTAACCTTTCTGAGGCTCAAGTTCCTCATCTATAAAATGAGAACAATATTAATACTAATCATAATGATTCCCCGGTTGTATGTATTTCAAGTTCTTAGAACATTTCCTGGGGGATAAAAAATGGTATATATGTTAAGTGTTCCTTGCTATTATTTTTTAATGTTTTAAAGATGTCTGTAGGGCATCTGGGAAGACATTTGGAGATGGGGTCTGAACTTCAAGAGAAAGGTCTGAGCTGGAAATATAAGCCGAGGCACAGGGACCTCGATTATAAATCACAGGGACACACACATACACATTCTCTCTCTCTCTTAGAACAGTGCCTAGCAGATAATAAGTACTATATAAATGTTAAAATATTAACTATTATTATTTTTGATAAGTATTTCATAAGTCAATTAAATTTAAGCTTATTAAAATGAAAGTTAACTCCTATTGCATATAGTAGTTGCTCACTAACGGTTTAATGACTAAAGAATTCTCAGTGGTTACCTTTTTTCATTCATTATAAGTGAATGGAAATTGTAAAAATACAATTTATAATTTACTCAAAATATAAATCTAAATTTAGTAGGTAAAATAAAACAAGTACTAACAATTGTGATGACAGTATTAGCTTTGACTTGAAAACATTTTCAAATTTATTTATTCCGTTCATTTAGAATCAACTTCAATATAAATGCATACATTTCTTATGCCTATGAGCCATAGAAAAACAACCCCCAGTGGCTTATAATTATCAATTATCATGTTCCTCAGAGTTAAATGTCCCTGCTGAAAATAGTCAATGGTATTTCCCCAGGATTTCTGTCTTATACTCAAAGATTTGGCTCACATACAGGGCAGAACTGGAGAGGAAGGGGAGCACTGGCCAAGTTTATTCACCATCTAAACAAAATTGAAAAAGAAGTCTGCATACCAAGTGGATGGTTTAAAATGAATTTGAAAAATCTGCTACCCCTAACATGCACTAAATATGCATGTACGGCAATCTAGCAATTGTTTCTGCCTCAAAATGTTTGATTTTCTTTCACATTATAGCTAGACCTACTTAGTATTCTTCCATCGCAGTCCCTTACCTGCAGCAGAAACCCAGTAAAGCACAAGAAGAATGGGGGGGGGGGTGCTAGGGTAATTAACAAAGCTAAAAAGTACCCCAAGTCACAAAGATAGAGGACAGTCCCCCTCAAAGGATGAGGCAGGAAGTGGGGGTGGTCCCTGGCCTTAAATTCGGGTATACATATAGCATCAGTTCCCAGGCAACAAAGACAGCCAAAAAAAGCTTTTTTGGCTCTAGGAATATTCCTAGAGTGAGGGGAAAGGTGACTACCCAGCCAACCGCCAATTGAATCAACTTGACAATTAGGAAAGTGACCTATGAAGTCATAAATATCAGATTTTAATCTCAGGCTTCCAGCATTTGTATAAGTGATACCACAAAAGAATATTACGTCTCTTAGACTATTTCTTTCCGCACTGACATCTTGAGGAAGAAATATGCCCCTCATCTGTCTCTCCTTCAGTATGATTTTCCCAGGGCAGGCAACCTTTTTGACGAAGAGTAGTTCAGAATTTCTTATGTTTATGAAGACTAGAATTTGGAAAGATGTCTGATAATTTAAATAACAAACACGTTCATAGTATGTTAACCATTTGTGGTTTTCAAAAGAGTGTCATTTATGACTTCCTTGCTTTTGAAGGGAAGAAAAGTTAAATTTATGCCTCAGGAAGCTTAAGCAAGAACTGTTGATAAGTTTTCCTAAGAACTGGCAAAAAGAGGCCACATTCTAACAGTATGGATTGTTGGCTTTTAAGAGATTTTCTGTTTTTGCACCTTCTTTTTGTGATTGAGACAAGTAATGCTTTTCTCTTCTACCTATATGAATGTATATATTTTTTCTTTCCACTAATGTAACAGAGATAGTAACTTGAAAGATACCACCTTCAGTGTATGTACAACTGAGTGCTTAGTGTGTTCAATTATTTAAAAGCCTCACATAAGTCATATAACCTATACTAAAATGTATTATTACAAATAGGATGTATGTTATTGATATCATATAGAGAAGAGAAAAAATTATTCTGGATAATTACAATATTAATATTCAAAAACAAAACTATAGGCTTTTCAAATGAATTTAGAAAAATATCACACAGGGAGGTAAAGATTTGCAAAGGTGCTTTAATAAAACGTTTAAATAAATTTTGGTTAAACTTGCAAAGTTTAATAAAATTCCTATTATTACTTTTTGTTTGTCTACCCTACAAGAATAAAACCTTCTTATACATAAAACAGAGCATTTAGTACTATAAATAATACATCAGAGCATGAAACTTACAAAAAGTCTGGTATCTGTACTATGCAACTGCAAGAGATTGTAATTTAATCCAAATATCTCCATATTGTATTTGAAACAATCATTAATCATATTTTAAGAAAAAAGTCAAAGCTGACCCTCCCATTTAAACATAGTATAATCTTATCTTTTAAAAAACATAAACCTACAGTGTAAGAGCAAATCACTAAATGAACATTTGAACTGAGTGCCTGAATTCATAAACTGCTATCTTTAGCACATCTGAATTAATCAACTACTATATTTAGCAAGAGATACTAATATGACTATAATATGCTAAATCCAAACATAGAAAATAAGTCTAATGTAAAAACAACAGAATATTTTTTTGTCTCTTAACTGGCTCCTTGACTGCATCTACTTTCTCCTAATATGTAGGTATTACAGAAGAAGCTCCCATGCAACTAATAATTTTCAACTTTTTCTATACCTTTTCTCCTCCAAAATCATCTGTCCAAGAGTGTTTTCATTTGCTTGCTGGTAAACTCTACAAAAAGGCCAGTCAATTTATCCATCGCCATCTCCCTCTGAGCTTCAAATATAGTTAGAAAAATAGAAAAGTTCAAAGCAGTTGGAAAAGCAGTGAAGTTCCAAAAGGATGCCAGTTCCAATCTTTTGTTTAAAGAAATCTACTTCCTAAAAGTCAAACAGTCAAACTCAGTCACAACTGGAGGCAGAGTCTTCAGAAAATGAAAGAAGTTTTCACTGCTTCAATCAGCAGATTTAAAACGCTCCCCATCCACAGTGGGGTAGATGTGGCCCTTGACGGTCAGATACTCAATGGCTTGATTGATGGTCCCGATGCTCAGGTTGCTAAGCTCGGTCTGGAGCTCACGAACACTCTTGCCTTCCTATCGAGGATACTCCTGAATCAAACGCAGCACCTCCTTCCGGATGAAGTCGGGGTGGTAATCGCTGTGCATCTGGGCCTCATCCATTTCTGAGGGAACAACAGGGACACTTTGCCCAGAGGCCGCTTTATCCAGCATCATGTGCTCGTTAACCGTTTCTAGAATATGTGTGGTGAACTCGTTCGTGTCCTCCAGGACACGGATTTTCAACACCTCAAGGCTCTTCACCTCCGCAGAAGATTTGAGGATACCTAACACTTTGGCGTATACTCTCACTGGAAGGAGAGTTATCCCCTGCTTTGCTCTATCTCTGCCGACCCACTGGCGGACGTTGATAGGCTTGGTGGTCATATCATCAATCTTGTAAAGAACGTAATTTGTAGCCGTCTCTGCCTGCCTGATTATCCCCACGATAGCGACTAGGGAAACCTCGATTCCCCTAATCATGAAGACATCATCAATCACAGTGGAGGTGAGCAGCTGGTTTACACAGCAAGGTATAATATCCTGGATTCGGGACCTGTATCGTATGGACTTAAAAGCAAGAGCTACCCTGCCCTGAGACGGTGGGTCATTGCTTCCGATGGCTCCGCCTGCAGCAGAGATGCCGGCATAGCTCCCAAACCCATTCTTACTCATTTTAAGGGCAGCTCCGGCAGACGAGGGGGTGGGGTTTGGCTCCTGTCAGCAAGTTCCGCGAGTTCCACAGGCAGGCTACAACGGAATGCTGGGATTGTGACGACACAAGCAGCCCCATGCAACTGTGGAGCCAATCACCTGCCAGGATGCAGCTGTCTCTAACCAATCAAGACCTGCCATCTTCTCACTTCGCCCCACAATTCTTTGGAGCTGTCGGGTAGTGGCTCCCCTACATCTTAAAGGACCTGCGTGTAATTTCAGACCGTTCTCGGTATCTTTATAAAAATGCATTTTTACCAGGTTCCCCCCACCCCTGCTTCATTCCTAAATGTAACGACTTCTGTAGTCACTTCTAAAAGCCTCATTTATTCAACTCACTCAACCACTCAACAGCAATTTTCAGAGCAATAAGTTCAGTATACTTTGTGTGTGGAGGCGGCAGAGGCGGCAGTGGGGGAGGGGGGTATGGGGGACGACACACCGCGTTTACTGTCCACCAGTAAACTTTTGCAAATCATTAAAACCAGAAGCATTCTGGAAAAAATGTCGAGACAGCCACCTCTGAATAATTATCGTATTCAAACGCAAGTCATATCTTACCATTACCTTTTTAAATTTTTTATTGTAGAATTACACTTTTCCAGTTATTCTGCCAAATGCATTATCGGTAAAAATAAATAGTATATTTCAATTTATACATAAATTCAAATGAAACAACTGAGCTCTAAATTATTTTCAAGGCTCTGTGGATAGGTCAGGGAAGTACAAATCCCATCATATATTAGGAAAAACAAGAATAAAATCAAAATAGGGTTTCTATATACTCTTATCCAGTAATTTCTGAACTTAATATTTTAGTAATTGTGTAAGAAGATCCCAGAATATTTTCATATTACACTGAAAATCTATTTTTCCCTATAAAAACATTTTATTTGGGGTGTAATTAACTGAAAGGCTTTTTATAGTTAATAAAAGAACATCAGTTATTGGAATCCACCATTGGCAAGAACTTCTTCCTTAAAAATCCTTTGTACCTAGGTAATAGCCTAAATGTGTAGATTTTTGAGGAGTTTATTAATATTTTCTTATTTATTTTATTGGTTAAAATTAACTAATCTTGCTATCCCAGATTACATAAATGTGTGAATGACATATCTAAAACTTGTAGAATACAAAACTATATTTACTTCTCAAGTTAAAAAGGAAAAATATCATAGAGCCAATGTACTTAATTTATTTTATAAATAAATATATAATAATTGTTATCCGAGTACAGATTTTCATATAAATGTGGATGTTTAACTTCTGGACCCATATTTTACATAATCAAAGAGGACCTAACCATCCGACTAATATTTGTATTCTTAAAATTGCTTGTTATTAGAGATCAGATTAGCTATATATTTTTAAATGTTTACAAACTCATAATTAGACATTGTTTTATTAACTAACATCAGACTTCTGGTCAGGAAAACGTGAGGTTAAAATGACGTAAGTGATTATATTCCCAACAATTATATACAGTACAAATTGTACGAATCATACCAAAACAGTAAAAAAGCACCTACCTGACAGGATTGCTGGTTAAAGAAACCCTCAGAGATTCTAGGCAATTAAGAAGTTTCTCATCTGAAATACCAGATCGTAATTCATGAACATATTCTTGTGAAGACAGAGTGCATTCATGTTTGCTGTTTTTCAACCCTCCCTATTAAAAAAGAAAAAAGATATTATTTTAGACAAACAACAGGTTTTTTTTGTAACTTTTAAAATACAGTAATGCATAGAATATGCAAATATTTTACCGTATAAAAATGTGTACAGAGTGCCAGGCGCTTAAAAACTTTTGGTCATAAAACTCACGTGGTAAAATCATGCTGTATATATCTCAACACTCTCCTCAGCCTCATTTAAAGGAAAATTACACTGTTGGTACTCATAACCTGAAGAGAATATGGACTTCAGTAGCATAAAGTATCACTGACAGGGATGCTTAAATTTACAATCCAGGCATTAGGATTAACATTAGCTGGTCCTCCTTAACCCACAGGATGAACATTTAGAAGTCATCTTATTAATTTTCCTAGTTATTTATATTCTATTCTACAGTGAACAAAATTTAATGCAAAACATTATACATAACCCAAATCTACTGAAATATGTCACAATATCACCCTATCTGAAAACCAAGTGAAAATGTTTATTAAAATGCAAAACAATATAGTCTCCAATTAGTATGTTAGTTAACAAATTAGTGTAAGGCATTCACCAATTCCTAACTATTCTTTCCTAACTATGTTAATCCCATGCCGTAGTAATCTTAAAAAGCCATTAAATGCATTTATCTGATAGCGACTAGTTTTTAGCTTAATTTCCAATATTCATGGGGTTATTTCTAGAACTCATTATCTCATCACAGCTCCTTAGCTTCATCACCTTGCCATAACTATGTAAGTAGTTTGGGGAAAAGGCTGGGAGGAAAACATCATCAACACATTCATTGTACTAATAACTCATAGTTTCACATTCCAGATCTACATAATCATAACTGCCCCTTTCCAGTATTACAAATGTATCCGCCTGAATTAAAACCCTAGCTTGAGTCCAATTTTGTAAATTCATATGAATTACACTCAGTTTCTGCTAAGTATCTAAGTTAGAAGAAGGAAAGCAATTGTTTTCCAATTTGATAGAAGTTATATCATTAGAGGACATAGAGTTTAAAAAAAAACCAATATGTTAATAATGAGAAATGGATTCCCTAGGGTTTCATACTATTTGGCTTTTTATTGAGAATGCCTCCTGATATAGAAATTGTCAATCATTCTTAATGTCTGAATTTTTAAAAATTCCATTTAACAGTAAATGTTTAAAGTCTGATAAAGTCTTCTGTACAGGAACTGTGACACTATCACTACTATAGCACTTAAGACATTGGGGCAGAGGTCATTATGTGTGTCTCTTTCTCTTCCAGACTGAGAACTCCATGCCAAGTATCTAACACAGTGATGGGGTTTAGTGAGCCTCCACAAAAATGTGCTGTTATTGAATCTGTCCATAAAAATTACAGAATAAGGAATACAATTTCATACTTTTTGCTCCCATATATTGTGTAATGGCCACAGACTTGATTTTTCTTGCTTTAGTAGGATATACAGTAGATGTTCAGGAAGTCTACTGAATGAATCACCACACAGATGGCACAGTAAGTAAAACCATCATCGTGAAATCATTTCCACATTTCTATAACTTATTTACCCATCTCAAGGCTACAGATCCACAAGGAATAAAAAACATTTATAGTATAAAATTTTGCAGATCTGCTGTCACTTTCACTTTCATATGATCCTCAAACTTATTTTCTTAATTAATGGATGACAAGGCCATACTGACTCCCCTAGAGGCTTATATATAGGGCTTATTCCTGTAGAATGACCTTTGTATTTGCTGTTTTCTCTGCCTGTAAGACTCTTACCTCTGACCTCTCCATTGCTTGTTCTCATCATTTAAGTCTCAGCCCAACAGTCTTATATAAATTTATGACGTTTACCACGTTACTTGTTTACTGTGTCCTCCTCATTAAAAAATAGGTTCCACAAATCAGGAAACTTGCCTATCTTGTTCACTACTGTATCTCCAGATCTTAACACAGTGCCTGGCACACAGTTAAGTACTCAGTATATATTTCTTGAATGAATGATGGATCTATGAATGGTGAATAACCAAAGAGGTGAATGACTGATGAGCTTCAACATGCCAAAGCTTCCAAATTCAGTTTAGTTTCACTTCAGAATATTACAGTCCTGAGACATTCCATTATAGTATATTCAGATATTCTTGTATAGAACAGGTAAACTTAGACAGTATATGGTATGCTGGGGATGGCTCAAACTGCCACTGGGTATGAATCATGGCCCTTCACCTACCTTCTAGGTAATCTTTGATCAGCTGACTGAACGGATTTCTATAAACCTGTTTGCTCATCCATGACACAGGGGTAATAAACACTGACCCTTCATATTTGTTATGAGGCTTAAGTAAAACAATGCATACCAAGTGCCAAAAACAGGCATTTCATATGTGTTGTCTCATAGACAGAGTAAGATGCTCAGAAAATGTTAGATCCTTTCTTCTACATGGTTGTGCGTGAGATATTCTTTATGGAACAATTGGGCCAGCCTATCACCTTGGGACTCACCCCTCATCCAAGCCTTAGAAACTGGTTTAAATTACATAATTGAGGATACTCTACAGTTATAAGGAATGGAAGCAACAATGTAATGGAGCAAGACAGAAGATATATAACTTTAGAGAACAAATGCCTTTTATCAAGCTTAGGAGGACTTTGGGGTTTTAACATAACCTCATATTTGAAAATTATGAAAACATGATAGCATGGAAAGGCTGGACTGGCCCTAAAAGACCAGCTGTTCTAATGTTCTCATTACATAAATAGAGAATCAAGTTGATTTCCCAAGTTCACGTAATTAGTGAGGTTGCAAGAATAAAACACTAACATTCTGGTCCTTGGGTTACTTCTTTTTTTTTTACTGTATGTCACCTTTTCTCAATACTGAGTAAAAAATTAAAGCAACAAGTATTTAATTCTGAAATCTCTATTACAAAATGTCAAAGTATCTTCAGCAAAATCAATATGGTGCAACATAATATTAAAGAAATCACCTAAAAACAAAAGAGTGCAATAGATTAAACTAATTCTCACTGTACTTAATAGGGCTGTAATACAACAATGGCTTATCATTAACATCCTGTTCTGATACTGAACAAAGGAAACAACTAGATAATGGGTGGATAATAATGGAAATTTTAATTTGCTGCTCTGTATGAGATTAATGAAAATAACCACTGTGTCCATTTGATCTTTAAAAAAAATGCAGACAAAGTTAGCAATTAGCATACATCATGCTATTGCAAAGCTAGGTGAACAAAGAGCTTTCATAATTTGAAACGATTCCTTAATTTGAAAATCATTAGAATGGAGATACTTGCCAGTGTGACTGTGTTTGTACTATTCTAAAACACTACACAAAGAACAAAAAGAAACTTCGGTCAGTTTAATAATCACAACCACCCTACACTGATATGACATGTTAGTATCAAAACCAAACATGCTCGAGATTGGTTCAAGACGGTGGAGTAGAAAGACTGCTCTCACTCCCTCTTGAAAGAGCAACAGAATCACAAATAACTGCTGAACGATCATCGACAGGAAGACACTGGAACTCACCAAAAAAGATACCCCACATCCAAAGACAAAGAAGCCAAAATGAGATGGTAGGAGGGGCGCAATCACAATAAAATCAAAACCCATAACTACTGGTGGGTGACTCACAAACTGGAGAACACTTATACCACAGAAGTCCACCCACTGGAGTGAAGGTTCTGAGGCCGATGTCAGGCTTCCCAACCTGGGGGTCCGGCAATGGGAGGAGGAATTCCTAGAGAATCAGAGGTTGAAGGCTAGCGGGATTTGATTGCAGGACTTCAACATGATTGGGGGAAACAGACTCCACTCTTGGAGGGCACACAAAAAGTAGTGTACGCATCGGAACCCAGAGGAAGGAGCAGTGACCCCATAGCAGACAGAACCAGACTTACCTGCTTGTGTTGGAGGGTCTCCTGCAGAGACAGGGGTTGGCTGTGGCTCACCGTGAGAACAAGGAAACTGGCAGCAGAAATTCTGGAAAGTACTCCTTGGTGTGAGGCCTCCCAGAGTCCGCCATTAGCCCCACAAAAAGAGCCTGGGTAGGCTCCAGTGTTGGGTGACCTCAGGCCAAACAACCAATAGGGAGGGAACCCAGCCCCACGAATCAGCAGAGAAGTGGATTAAAGTTTTACTGAGCTCTGCCCACCAGAGCAACAGCCAGCTCTACCCTCCACCAGTCCCTCCCAACAGTAAACTTGCTCCAGCCTCTTAGACAGGCTCATCCACCAGAGGGCAGACAGCAGAAGCAAGAAAAACTACAATTGTGCAGCCTGTGGAACAAAAACCACATTCACAGAAAGACAGATAAGATGAAATGGCAAAGGGCTACGTACCAGATGAAGAAACAAAATAAAACCCCAGAAAAACAACTAGATGAAATGGAGATAGGCAACCTTCCAGAAAAAGAATTCAGAATGATAGTGAAGATGATCCAGGATGGCAGAAAAAGATTGGAGGCAAAGATAGAGAAGATGCAAGAAATGTTTAACAAAGACCCAGAAGAATTAAGGAACATACAAACAGAGATGAATAATACAATAACTGAAATGAAAAATAAAATAGAAGGAATCAATAGCAGAATAACTGAGGCAGAAGAACAGAGAAGTGACCTGGAAGACAGAATGGTGGAACTCACTGCTGTGGAACAGAATAAAGAAAAAGGAATGAAAAGAAATGAAGACAGCCTAAGAGACCTCTGGGACAATATTAAACATAATAACATTCACATTATAGAGGTCCCAGAAGGAGGAGAGAGAGAGAAACGACCCGAGAAAATATTTGAAGAGATTATAGTCAAAAAGTTCCCTACCACAGGAAAGGAAAGAGCCACCAGAGTCCAGGAAGCGCAAAGAGTCCCACACAGGATAAACCCAAGGAGAAACACACCAAGATACATAGTAATCAAACTGGCAAAAATTAAAGACAAAGAAAAATTACTGAAAGCAGCAAGGGAAAAACAACAAATAACATACAAGGGAATTCCCATAATGTTAACAGCTGATTTCTCAGCAGAAACTCTACAAGCCAGAAGGGAGTGGCATGACATATTTAAAGTGATGAAAGGGAAGAACCTATAACCAAGATTACTCTACCTGGCATGGATCTCATCCAGATTCGATGGAGAAATCAAAAGCTTTACAGACAAGAAAAAGCTAAGAGAATTCAGCACCACCGAACCAGCTCTACAACAAATGCTAAAGGAACTTCTCTAAGTGGGAAACACAAAAGAAGAAAAGGACCTAGAAAACCAAACCCAAAACAATTAAGAAAATGGTAACAGAAACTTGCATATCAATCATCACCTTAAAAGTGAATGGATTAAATGCTCCAACCAAAAGACACAGGCTTGCTGAATGGATACAAAAATAAGACCCATATATATGCTGTCTACAAGAGACCCACTTCAGACCTAGGAACAACATATACACTGAAAGTGAGTGGATGGAAAAAGATATTACATGCAAATGTAAATCAAAAGAAAGCTGTAGTAGCAATACTTATATCAGATAAAATAGACTTTAAACTAAAGGATGTTACAAGAGACAAGGAAGGACACTACATAATAATCAAGGGATCAATCCAAGAAGAAGATATAACAATAATAAATACATATCCTCCCAACATAGGAGCACCTCTATACATAAGGCAACTGCTAACAGCTATAAGAGAGGAAAACGACAGTAACACAACAATACTGGGGGACTTTAACACCTCTCTTACACCAATGGACAGATCATCCAAACAGGAAATGAATAAGGAAACACAAGCTATAAATGACACAATAGACCAGAGAGATTTAATTGATATTTATAGGACATTCCATCCAAAAACAGCAGATTACACTTTCTTCACAAGTGCACATGGAACATTCTCCAAGATAGATCACATCTTGGGTCACAAATCAAGCCTCTGTAAATTTAAGATAATTGAAATCATATCAAGCATCTTTTCTGACCACAACACTATGAGATTAGAAATCAATTACAGGGAAAAAAACATCAAAAACAGAACACATGGAGGCTAAACAATATGTTACTAAATAACCAAGAGATCACTGAATAAATCAAAGAGGAAATTGAAAAATACCTAGAAACAAGTGACAATGAAAACACGACGATCCAAAACCTATGGGACTCAGCAAAAGCAGTTGTAAGAGGGATGTTTATAGCAATACAAGCCTACCTCAGGAAACAAGAAAAATCTCAAATAAACAATCTAACACTACAACTAAAGTAACTAGAGAAAGAAAAAAAAAAAACCCAAAGTTAGTAGAAGGAAAGAAATCATAAAGATCAGAGCAGAAATAAATGAAATAGAAACAAAGAAAACAATAGCAAAGATCAATAAAACTAAAAGCTGGTTCTCTGAGAAGATAAAAAAAAAATTGCTAAACCATTAGCCAGACTCATCAAGAAAAAGAGGGAGAGGGCTTCCCTGCTGGCACAGTGGTTGAGAGTCCGCCTGCCGATGCAGGGGACACGGGTTCATGCCCCAGTCCGGGAAGATCCCACATGCTGCGGAGAGGCTAGGCCCATGAGCCATGGCCACTGAGCCTGTGCGTCCGGAGCCCATGCTCCACAATGGGAGAGGCCACAACAGTGAGAGGCCCATGTACTGCAAAAAAAAAAAAAAAAAGGGAGAGGACTCAAATCAACAGAATTCGAAATGAAAAAGGAGAAGTTACATCAGGCACCGCAGAAATACAAAGCATACTAAGAGACTATTACAAGCAACTCTATGCCAATAAAATGGACAACTTGGAAGAAATGGACAAATTCTTAGAAAGGTATAACCTTCCAAGACTGGACCAGGAAGAAATAGAAAATATGAACAAACCCATCACAAGTAATGAAATTAAAACTGTAATTAAAAATCTTCCAACAAACAAAAGTCCAGGACCAGATGCCTTCACAGGTGAATGCTACCAAACATTTAGAGAAGAGCTAACACTAATCCTTCTCAAACTCTTCCAAAAAATTGCAGAGGAAGGAACACTCCCAAACTCATTCTATGAGGCCACCATCACCCTGATACCAAAACCAGACAAAGATACTACAAAAAAATAAAATTACAGGCCAATATCACTGATGAATATAGATGCAAAAATCCTCAACAAAATACTAGCAAAGAGAATCCAACAACATATTAAAAGGATCATACACCATGATCAAGTGGGGTTTATCCCAGGGATGAAAGGATTCTGCAATATATGCAAATCAATCACTGTGATACACCATATTAACAAACTGAAGAAGAAAAACCATATGATCATCTCAATAGAGGCAGAAAAAGCTTTTGACAAAATTCAACACCCATTTATGATAAAAACTCTCCAGAAAGTGGGCATAGAGGGAACCTACCTCAAAATAATAAAGGCCATATATGACAAACCCACAGCAAACATCATTCTCAATGGTGAAAAACTGAAAGTATTTCCTCTAGATCTGGAACAAGACAAGGATGCTAACTCTCACCACTATTATTCAACATAGTTTTGGAAGTCCTAACTACAGCAATCAGAGAAGAAAAAGAAATAAAAGGAATACAAATTGGAAAAGAAGAACTAAAACTGTCACTGTTTGCAGAAGACATGATACTATACATAGAGAATCCTAAAGATGCCACCAGAAAACTACTAGAGCTAATCAATGAATTTGGTAAAGTTGTGGGATACAAAATTAATGCACAGAAATCTCTTGCATTCCTATACACTAATGATGAAAAATCTGAAAGAGAAATTAAGAAAACACTTAATTTTACCATTACCATTTTACCAAATTTTACCAAATTTACCAAAACACTTGATTTTACCATTTACCATTTTACCAAATTTTACCAAATTTTACCAAATTTTACCAAATTTACCATTTACCATTGCAACAAAAAGAATAAAATACCTAGGAATAAGCCTACCTAGGGAGACAAAAGACCTGTATGCAGAAAGCTATAAGACACTGATGAAAGAAATTAAAGATGATACAAACAGATGGAGAGATATACCATGTTCTTGGATTGGAAGAAACAATATTGTGAAAATCACTATACTACAAAAAGCAATATACAGATTCAATGCAATCCCTATCAAATTACCAATGGCATTTTTTACAGAATTAGAAGAAGAAATCTTAAAATTTGAATGTAGACACAAAAGACCCCACATAGCCAAAGCAGTCTTGTGGGAAAAAAATGGAGCATGAGGAATCAGTCTCCCTGACTTCAGACTATAGTACAAAGCTACAGCAATCAAAACAATATGGTACTGGCACAGAAACAGAGATATAGATCAATGGAACAGGATATAAAGCCCAGAGAAAAACCCACGCACCTATGGTCAACTAATCTATGACAAAGGAGGCAAAGATATTCAATGGAGAAAAGACAGTCTCTTCAATAAGTGGTGCTGGAAAAACTGGACAGCTACATGTAAAAGAATGAAATTAGAACACTTCCTAACACCATACACAAAAATAAACTCCAAATGGATTCGAGACCTAAACGTAAGAACAGGCACTATAAAACTCTTAGACAAAAACATAGGAAGAACACACTTTGACGTAAATCACAGCAAGATCTTTTTTGATCCACCTCCTAGAGTAATGGAAATAAAAACAAAAATAAACAAATGGGACCTAATGAAACTTAAAGCTTTTGCAAAGCAAAGGATACTACAAACAAGACGAACAGATAACCCTCAGAATGGGAGAAGATATTGGGAAATGAATCAACAGACAAATGATTAATCTCCAAAATATATAAACAGCTCATGAAGCTCAGTGTTAAAAAAAAGAAAACAACCCAATCCAAAAATGAGCAGGAGACCTAAACAGACATTTCTCCAAAGAAGACATACAGATGGTCAAGAAACACATGAAAAGCTGCTCAACATCATTCATTATTAGAGAAATGCAAATCAAAACTACAATTAGGTATTACCTCACACCAGTCAGAATGGGCATCATCAGAAAATCTGCAAACAGCAAATGCTGGAGAGGGTGTGGAGAAAAGGGAACCCTCTTACATTGTTGGTGGGAATGTAAATTGATACAACCACTATGGAGAACAGTATGGAGTTTCCTTAAAAATCTAAAAATAGGGCTTCCCTGGTGGCACAGTGGTTGAGAGTCCACCTGCCGATGCAGAGGACACGGGTTCGTGCCCTGTTCGGGGAAGATCCCACATGCCGCGGAGCAGCTGGGCCCATGAGCCATGGCCGCTGAGCCTGTGCATCCAGAGCCTGTGCTCCGCAACGGGAGAGGCCACAGCAATGAGAGACCCACATACCGCAAAAAAAAAAAAAAAAAAAAAAAAAACTAAAAATAGAATTACCATATGACCCAGCAATCCCACTACTGGGCATATACCTAGAGAAAACCATAATCCAAAAAGACACATGGATCCCAGTGTTCACTGCAACACTATTTACAATAACTAGGTCATGGAAGCAACCTAAATGCCCATCAACAGACGAATGGATAAGCAAGATGTGGTACATATAGACAATGGAATATTACTCAGCCATAAAAAGGAACGAAATTGGGTCATTTGTAAAGATGCGGATGAATCTAGAGACTGTCATACAGAGTGAATTAAGTCAGAAAGAGAAAAACAAATATCGTATATTAACGCTTATATGTGGAACTTAGAAAAGTGGTACAGATGAACCAGTTTTCAGGGCAGAAATTGAGACACAGATGTAGAGAACAGACGTATGGACACCAAGAAGCGAAAGCAGTGGAGGAGGGTGGTGGTGCTGTGATGAATTGGGAGATTGGGATTGACATATACACACTAATATGTATAGAATGGATAACTAATAAAACCTGCTGTACAAAAAAATAAATAAAATGAAATTCAAAAAAATATACTAGTGTCAATAAAAAATTGTTAGTATCATGAAGGGAAAAGAACAAAGATCTCAAATCAACAACCTACGTTTACAACTAAGGAAATAGAAAAAAATATAGAAAGTTAAACCTACAGCAAGCAGAATAAAGTAAGTAATAAAGATTAGAAAGGAGAGAAGCAAAATGGAAAATAGAATTATCTATTATTTTCATAGAGATTATCAATGAAATTAAAAGTTGGTTCTTAGAAAAGATCAAAATTTACAAACGTTTAGCTAGAATTACTAAGAAAAAAAAAGAGAGAAGACTTAAACAACTGACATCAGAAATGGAAGTGGGGACATAAAGACTGACCTTACATGAGTAAAAAACATTGTAAGAGAATACTGGGAATAACTGCATGCCAAAAAATGGGATAACCTAGATGAAATGGAAAACTCCTAGAAACATACAAATTACCAAAACTGGCTTAAGAGGAAATAGAAAATCTCAGCAGACCATCAATAAGTAAAAAGATTACATCAGTAATTTTAAAAAGTTCCCAATAAAGAAAAGTCCCGAACAAGATGATTTCAATAGTGAATTCTGGGCTTCCCTGGTGGCACAGTGATTGAGAGTCCGCCTGCCGATGCAGGGGACACAAGTTCATGCCCCAGTCTGGGAAGATCCCACATGCCGTGGAGCGGCTAGGCCCGTGAGCCATGGCCACTGAGCCTGCGCGTCCGGAGCCTGTGCTCCACAACGGGAGAGGCCACAATAGTGAGAGGCCCACATACCACAAAAAAAAAATAGTGAATTCTATGAAACTCTAAGGAAGAATTAATACCAATTCTTCTCAAACTCTTCCAAGAAACAGAAGAGGAGGGAACACTTCCTCACTCATTCAACAGAGCCAGTATTACCTTGATGACAAAGACATCACAGGAAAGAAAACTATAGACCAGTATATAAATATAGATATAAAAACTCTCAACAAAATAGTAGCAAACTGAATTCAACAGCATATTTAATAAGGACTATACACCATGACCAAGTGGGGATTGGCTTTTTCACTCAGCATAGTTCCTTGGAGATTCATCCCAGTTGTCAAATCGATGACTCTTTCCTTTTTATTGCTGAGTAGTATTCTGTGGCATCGACGTACCACTGTTTGTTTAACCATTTATCCATTGAATGACAGTTGTTTCTATTTTTTTAGTTATTATGAACAAAGTTGTTATCAATATTCATGTTCAGTTTTTGTATGTCTTCAAGTCTCTTGGATAAGTGCCCAAGACTGCAATTCCTGAGTCAAAAAAAAAAAAAAAACACCAAACATGCAATATTCTAAAAAGAATATTTTAAGTTTGCAGTGGAGATACCACTTCTGATTTTAAATTGACTTGGTCTGTGTATGACCTGTCATTCTTTAATGTAAATACAGATTTATTTATAAATTGAGGAAAGGCTTCACAGTTCTAGGCTCTAAAGGTGTCTTGCTGCAGACACTTGGAAAAACTATTGATTGTACACAGGTCTTTTTAACTACAGTGTGCACAAAATAACGATTACTATCAGTGGTATGATCTTCAAATAGGAAGGACAATATTATTGTCATGAAAACAGTAATGCCATTACTGTTATCGACCATGATTTATAAACCCTAATGTAGTCAGGTTTCTTTGGCTACTTTAATCAAGTGAGTGTGTTATTGTTCACTACAGTTTTCTGAAAAAGCAATGCTATATAAATGGAATCTAAAAAAATGGTACTGATGAACCAAGTGGCAGGGCAGGAATAAAGAGGCAGACGTAGAGAATGGACTTGAGGACACGGCGGGGAAGGGGAAGCTGGGAAGAAATGAGAGGGTAGCACTGACATATATACACTACCAAATGTAAAATGGATGGCTAGTGGGAAGCTCCTGCATAGCACAGGGAGATCAGCTCCATGCTTTGTGATGACTTAGAGGGGTGGGATAAGGAGGGTGGGAGGGAGGCTCAAGCGGGAGGGGATATGGGGATATATGTATAACATATATATATATATGTTATATATATATACATTCACTGTGTTTTACAGCAGAAACTAACACAACATTGTAAAGCAATTATACTCCAATAAAGATATTTTTTTTAAAAAAGCAATGTTATAGATTAACAAATTTGGAATTATATCTACAAAGGTTCACAGTGTGCTTTTGAGAGGCTCCTATAAGTTTAAAAGCATAAGAAATCAAAAAGCCAATTTCTCATCATAAGTCCCATGAATTCCAGTAGAAAAAGGAAACAAAAAACAAGTGCCTGACAGAAGTTGATCTACCTATTTTTTCTAAGAATGATGTATTCGGTGGGTTATACAAAGCTGAATATATTGCTAAACCTTTAGATGGCTTCTCTCCTATTATATAAGAAAAACACCTTGTAAAGGGAAGTTATTAGAGGTAAGTAATTAATTTCCCCAAAATATAAAAGGTACTTTAAAATAAATATATTAATTATAACAATGTTTCAAATAATTTTATATGCAATTTGCACTGAAAATTGATTTTAATTTCATGAAAAATATAGTATAAAGTATATTAATATTATCAACTCAAGGTCTGTAAGATAAAAACCTATACAGAACAGTAGTATCATGAGATAAATTCATATATTGTCATTTCCCATTGCAGGATACATAGTTTATAATTAAGACCTTTTTCAGGGGCCAAAAGTAATACTCAGAACATATTCTAACATCAAGTGGAATAACATTCATATTACAGAGGTCCCAGAAGGAGAAGAAACAAGGGGCCAGAAAAATTATTTGAGGAAATAATGGCTGAAAACTTCCTGAATCTGTGGAAGGAAACAGATATCCAGGTCCAGGAAGCCCAGAGAATTCCAAATAATATGAATGCAAAGAGAAAATACACTGAGATGCATTATAATTAATGTGGTAAAAGTAAAGGATAAAGAGAGAATCTTAAAAGGAGAAAGAGAAAAGCAATTTATTACATACAAAAGAAACTCCATAATGCTATCAGCAGATTTTTTGCAGAAACTTACAGGCCAAAAGGGAGTGGCAAGATATATTAATAATGCTGAAAGAAAAAAACCGCCAACCAAGAAATTCTCTACACAACAAGGTATTCATTCACAATTGAAGGAGAAGTTAAGAGGTTTCCAGATAAGCAAAAGCAAAAGGAATTCATCACCACTAAACCAGCCTTACAAGAAATGTTAAAGGGACTTTGGTAAGCTAAAAAGGAAAGGAACTAATTAATAATAAGAAAACATAAATAGGTAAAAGTCTCACTGGAAAACATGAATAAATAATAAGGGTAGTGGAGCAATCACTTATAAAGCAAGTATGAAAGGTAAAAGACAAAAGAAGTAAAACTATTTGAAAAACCAGTAATTAGTTAAGGGATGTATGAAATAAAAAGATGTAAACTGTGTCAGTAAAAACATAAAATATGAGGGGGGTAAAAATATAAAGTTTTGGAATGTGTTCCAAATTAAGTTACTATTAACTTAAAAGACTATGTTATACACTTAGGATGTCATATGTGAACCTCACAGTAACCACACACACAAAAATTATAATAAATACAAAAAAGAAAATGGGAAACGAATCTAAACATAACAATCAAACCACAAGGGAAGAGAGAGAGAAGAAAAAAGAGAGAACTACAAAAATTGCCAAAAAACAACTAACAAAATTACAATAATTATATAGCTATCAATAATTACTCTAAATGGAATAAATGCTCTAATCAAAAGACATAGTATAACTGAATAGATTTTTTTAAAAAAGACCTTTCTATATGCTGCCTACAAGAGACTCACATCAAACCTAAAGAAACTCACAGACTGAAAATGAGGGGATGGAAAAAGATATACAATGCAAATGGAAATAAAAAGATAGCTTTGGTAGCAATACTTGTATCAGATAAAATAGAGTTTAAAACAAAGACTGTAACAAAAGTCAAAGAAGGCATTACATAATAATAAAAGAGTCAATCCAACAAGAAGATATAACATTTATAACATTTATGCACCAGACAAAGAAGCACCTAAATATACAAAGCAAATATTAACAGAGGTAAGGGAAGAAAGAGACAATACAATAAGAGTGCAGGACTTTAATACCCCTACCCTCCTTATATCAATAGATAGATCATCCAGATAGAAAATCAGTAAGGAAGCATTAGCCTTAAACAACACTTTAGACAAGATGAACTTAATATATATACAGAACACTGCATCTAAAAACAGCAGAATACACATTGTTTTCAAGTGCACATGGAACATTCTCCAGTTTAGATCATATGTAAGGTAACAAAACAAGTCTCAATAAATTTAAGAAGACTGAAATCATATCAAGCATCTTTTGCGACCACAAGTGTATAAAATTAGAAATCAATCGCAAGCAAAAAAACTGGAAAAAAAACAAATGCGTGGAGACTAAACAACGTGCTATTAAACAACCAATGGGTCAACGAAGAAATCAGAGAAGAAAGCAAAAAATAACTTGAAACAAATAAAAATGCAAACAGAACATTCCAAAATCTTTGGGACACAGGAAAAGCAGTTCTAAGAGTAAAACTCATAGAAATACAGGCCTATCCCAAGAAACAAACAAACAAATCTAACTTTACATTTAAAGGAGCTAGAAAAATAAGAAGAAAATAAACCCAAAGTTGGTAGAAGGAAGGAAATACTAAAGATCAAAGAGGAAATAAATAAAATAGAAACTGAAATTTTAAATAGATCAATAAAACAAAGAGCTGGTTCTCTGAAAATATAAACAAAACTGATACACCTTTAGTCAGACTCATCAAAAAAAAAAGAGGGGGCCCAAATAAAATCAGAAATGAAAGAGAAGGTACAAGTAACACCACAAAAATGCAAAGGATCGTAAGATTACTATGAACAATTATATGCCAACAAATTAAACAAAATAAATGGATAAATTCCTAGAAACACACAACCTTCCCAGACTCAGTCATGAAGAAAGAGAAAATCTGAATAGATGGATTACTAGTATAAATGTAATATTACTCAGTTATAAAAAGAATGAACTCTTGCCACTGCCACAAAATGGTTGGTCCTACAGGATATTATGCTAAGTGAAACAAGTCAGACAGAGAAAGAAAAATACTGTATGATTTCACTTGTATGTGGAATCTAAAAAACAAAACAAACAAACATACAAAACAAAATAGAAATAGACTCATGGATACAAAAAGCAAAGTGGTGGTTGTCATGTGGGGGTGGGTAGGAGATGGGCAAAATAGGTGAAGGGGATTAAGAGGTACAATGTAAAAGCATCATCGTTCTTCAGATTATACATACCATTTGTCTCAAAAGAATTTGACTAAGTTTATTTAAGTATAATTAGCTAAAATGTTTTAAGTGTAAGGTTTTCTATGAGAAAACATTTATTGTTTACTTATTGAAGCTTCTATATATTAAATACCAGATTAAGCATTTCACCCCCAAATTACAGAATCTAAAACCATCACAAAATGAATACTTAAATCATTCTTTCAGCACATGTACTATTAGAAATGTCAAGTACACAAGGAAACCCGAAACACTTATTTAAATTCTGTGGCCTTATTGTTATTCCTTTTGTTGTGAAACACATAATTTATGGAGTATGGAAGAAAATACTTCATAATGATACCAAATAATTACTCAGTTAAACACACAATAAATTTTAATTTTTATCATTGACTGAAATAAACGGGTGATATTTTAATAAGTAGAATGTTGATCCCCAAACACTAAACTTCTTTCTTGTAAAACAACAGCCTTATCTGATCTAGACACTCTTAGAGACATTAACAATGAGAAGCTAAACCACCAATAAATGATTTCTTAGAGAAAGCTAATTAAAATATTTAATGATATTCAAAATTAGTCAATCTGTATAATTAGCAATCAGTCTGACATGTTTCTTTTTCGTATCAAACACAATAAACATGTGGTCTACTCCATACTTAAAATCTATCCAGGGACTTCCCTGGTGGCGCTGTGGTCAAGAATCCACCTGCCAATGCAGGGGACACGAGTTCGATCCCTGGTCCGGGAAGATCCCACATGCCGCGGAGCAACTAAGCCCGTGTGCCACAACTACTGAGCCCGTGCTCTAGAGCCCACAAGCCACAACTACTGAGCCCGTGTGCCACAACTACTGAAGACCACACACCCTAGAGCCCACGTGCACAACTACTGAGCCCATGCCCCGCAACTACTGAAGCCCACACTCTGCAACAAGAGAAGTCACTGAACTGAGAAGCCCATGCACCGCAACAAAGAGTAGCCCCTGCTCTCCACAACTACAGAAAGCCTGCACACAGCAACGAATACCCAACACAGCCAAAAGAAAAAAATTAAAAATCTATCCATACTTGCCTTTTAAAACTAGTATTTAGCAATTATAATGAACAACGTGCATGTGAGTGAATGGACACCCAGTAAATCTTTAAAACTGTAAAGTGTGTGCCTACTAGCATTTTTTATGAGATCTTATCACCACCCACTGTACTTGATTAAGAGAAAGCTTAAGCATTATGTTTATCTTTTATTTGACAGAGGCCCTAAAGATATATCAGATAATGAAATGTAAACAGATAGAAAGTAACCCAGGGGCTTCTTAACCCTGGGTCCCAATTCAGGGAGTATGCAAACTTGGAAGGGGAAAACTGACATCTTTATTTTCAGTAACTGCTGATTTGAATTTAGCATCTCTTTCAATTAGGAATGTAGGCAACAGACCACAGTGTATAAGCAGCACCTACCACTTGGCCACTGTGACTAACAGAAGTCACAGATATTTTCCTATCACACCACACACCACATTTCTGGTGATATATTAAAATATCAGGGGCTTCCCTGGTGGAGCAGTTGTTAAGAATCCACCTACCAATGCAGGGGACACAGGTTCAAGCCCTGATCCAGGAAGATCCCACATGCCGCGTGGAACAACTAAGCCCGTGCACCGCAACTACTGAGCCTGCGCTCTAGAGCCCTTGAGCCACAACTACTAAGCCCGCGTGCCACAACTACTGAAGCCCACGCACCTAGAGCCTGTGCTCCACAACAAGAGAAGCCACTGCAATGAGAAGTCATCGCACCGCAACGAAGAGTAGCCCCCGCTCACCGCACCTAGAGAAAGCCCATGCAGAGCAACAAAGATCCAATGCAGCCAAAAATTAATTTTTTTTAAAGAGTAAAATATCATCATTTCTTAAAAATTTCACTAGTTATACGAGCTGCCACTTTGTCTTGTTATTTAAAAAATCTTGTAAAGGGGCTTCCCTGGTGGCGCAGTGGTTGGGAGTCCGCCTGCCGATGCAGGGGACGCGGGTTCGTGCCCCGGTCCGGGAGGATCCCACATGCCGCGGAGCGGCTGGGCCGCAAAAAAAAAAAAAGCTTGTAAAGAAGCCCATTACTGTCTCAATTTTTTAATTAAACTTTCTATTTTGAGATAATTGTAAATATGCACCCAGTTATAAAAGAAATGCAGAGAAACCCTTGTTTTCACCCAGTGGTAATGTCTTACAAAACTATATTACAATATCACAACTGGGATACTGATATTGAGAAAACCCACCTATCCTGAGAGTTCCTTAGTTTTACTTGCACTTATTTGTGTGTGTGTGTGTGTGTGTGTGTGTGTGTGTGTGTTTATTTAAGTTCTTTGCAATTTGATCATCTGTAGATTCTTGTATCCAACCACCAAAATCAAGATACAGAACACTCCCACGGCCACAAGGATGCTTCATGTTACCTTTCACAACCACACTCAAATCCCTCCCACAACCCTCCACCCCTGGCAACCACTAATCCAGTCTCCATTTCTATAATTTTGTCAATGTCATATAAAGGCAATCATACAATAGTAACCTTTTGGCATGGGCTTTTTCACTCAGCATAATGCCCTGGAGATTCATACAAATAATCGCACATATCAATAGTTTGTTCCTGTTTATTGCCGAGTAGTAGCCCATGGGTTGATTCCAGTTTTTGTCAATTATGAACAAAACTGCTATAAACATCTGTCCTCAGGTTTTTGTGCAAACGTAAGTTTCTATTTCTCTGGAATGTGTCATAAGTTTAAAAAATAGTTCGATAAGTATATTTTAATATAATTAGTTTCCTTGTTAATCCTATGTAGCTTGTGCTTTACGTTTAAAAACATGATTCTGAGAAGGTGCCCATAGGTTCACCAGACTGCCAAAGGGGCTCACGGTACAAAACAAGCTAAGAACCCTTACAGGCATCTGTTTTCTCTATTTTGTACTGGAACTATATTCACTCTATCCTCTGCCCTATGAAGGGAGAAAATGTACGCTACCCTTTCAAACAGAGAAAGCTCACCTATGCAAAAGACAACAAGAAAATGGACAGAATTTGACCAATGATAATGTCCAATAGGATAATCAATCTATTCGCATAGCCAGTTTCTTCACGTACCATTTAAAGATAAGAACAATAGGGAAAGCTTCATCAGCATTTGTTATGTTGAGCAAAGACCATAAGGATATTTAAGAATAAGATATTTAGATATTTAAGCTATACAGAAAACAAATTTATGGTTACCAAAGAGGAAGGGGGGAAGGGATAAATTGGAAATTTGGGATTAACAGATACACATTACTATATATAAAATAGATAAACAAGGACCTACTACTGTATAGCACAGGGAACTATATTTGATATCTTATAACATAATGGAAAAGAATCTGAAAAAGGAGATAGATAGATAGACAAATAGAACTGAATCACTTTGCTGTATACCTGAAACACTGTAAATCAACTATACTTCAATTAAAATTTTTTAATTTAAAAAAAGATATTTAAGTATAATGTTTTCCCTCCCTGCTTTACCATTTTTAGACCTAATTCTAAGAGTAACTTTAGACACTGTAACAAAGCTAGTTTAATAATACTTTTGCAGATTATAAATGTTTCCTATAGCCCAGATAGAAACTACATCTTAAGGAGGTAATGAAGCTATAAATCGTAAATGAAATAAAGAAAAATTCCTTCCACAAAACAAAAAATTTCCCTATTATTTTTAGACCCCTAGCCTTGTAAACATTTTACTAAGTGCTATCAGCCAAAATGAACACACTGAACTTTATTCAGTTCCTTGCCTACCTTTATCAATGGTGCATCAATAGTAAAATATCCAAAGCATAGAAAAACAAAGTAAAAGATCTATGACTGATTGACATGTAAATAAATGGATGTGTGTCATCGGCACTGAATGAGATTCATAGCTTTAGACATCAAAAAGGACTTATATTTCTATAGCACAAACAGCTTTCAGAACTTTTCCTATATACTCTTGCATCTGAATCTAACACCGGGGGAAGATACTGCTAAAACCATTTTTCTTTTCTGCAGCTGTGAAAATTGAGCCATGGGGAAGTCACGACGTGCCTGAGACTGTCTAACTAGCAAATAATTGTCAGAAACCGGCTAGAATCTAAAATAGAGAGTTCCTTTCGGAAGACAGGGCAGAACTATTTTCAAGGGAGTACAATTTGCTTTCGATGTCGGATTAGAACAAAAAGAGGAAAAGTGGGCAAAAGTTTCAGAAATATTCCTTCCCCTCAAAAGCTGTGTGAATTTAATCAAGTTATTACTTGTCCTCCTGGGCCTCAGGTTCCTTATCTGCAAAATGGGAATAATATTGTATCTACTCTCAGAGTTGTTATAAGGATGAAATAAGAATCCAGGTAAAATACAATAATGTCTGGTATATAATAAGTACTCAATTAATGTTTGCTGCCATTATATATTATTTTATCATTAATCTAATGAGAAATGTCTTTTAAAATTGCCTAATAAAAGAAATACTGGTAGTATGAAATGAGTAGTTTCTGGTCACCTTGTTCAGGTGATGCTGAGTCGGGCTGCTTATCTTTCTGAAATGCTCAGGAAAGGATTTCTACCTTAGGCAGATAAGGTGATTATTTTCAAACTGTATTCTAAGGGCCCACAGAATTCCTTAAGTTGTTTTCGGGGCTGCTTTGGGGGCTGAAGAGGGGATGCGTACAGAGGAGGGCTCATCGGGGAGTGTCCATATCTTCTCTCCCCCAAGAATAAGGACATTTGCACATTTGCCTGCTTTATATATTCCTATTCCACATGTGATTTCTTATGGATAAACTGCTTTGATGTTAAATAAAGTTTAAACCCACTGAGCTAGATGATCTTGAAGGTCCTGCCCTTTTGAATCTATGACTCAGAATATGCCTCCATTTGTGTACTAAAGCACAAGCTTTTCTTTTTTAAATATAAAATTTTAATTGACTGCCATATTCTCTGCACACACACATGATTAGTCAGGTTTTCAGTTTCTTCACAAAATAATCTATCTCTTTTGCATACGGTGTCTTTTTCATATTAGAATAGTCCCACTCAACATTTATTGAGTTCCCATGAGGTTCCAGGAACTGGGAGTACAGATACAAGCCAAGACATACCCTTGCCATCAAAGAGCTTACACTTTGGGTGAGGGTGAGGGGCAATAAGCAGACTTATTAAACAATGTGATAAGTGCCGTGACAGAAGTACACATGGGGAGGTACGGGAATTTGAAGGATAGATGGTCTGATTTTATTTGGGGGAAGATGGTCAGGCAAGCTGTAAAAGGTGAGTGCATGTTCACCCAAGGCAGATAAAGTTATTTTAGTAAGAAGTCAGAATAAACACTGAGGCACAATGTTTGCCAACTTGCTAGTAGATCAATAAAACTGGAGCTCAGGGGTAATGTTTCTCAAACTGGGATCCTCAAACATATTCCTAATGGCCTCTGACTTGTATAAGATAACTTAAAATTCTGCAGTTTCATTTCATCAGATAATGTGATAAAACTCTGCATTAACTGGATTATCGGGATAACCATGTTACCCCCAAGTCCTGCCACCTAATCTCAGCATCCACATTTGCATTTAGGTTCACACTGTTACTGGGAAGGATGACTTTCATTATCTCAGACTAATGAGAACAGAGATGGTCTCAGTATGAAAACAATGTATTTGTACCAAATAAAAAGCAAATGACATTGCAGCTTGCTAGACTAGTCAAAATTTAACCACAGATGGAGTAAACGGATGGTACAATTGGGTCATCCTATGGCACTCTAGTCACAGAGAATGAAAAAAATGCCTTCCTGTACTGTAGTAGCTTCACATTGTAAACAGCAATTTAGGTTCAGAACATCATTTATCACTTAAAATAATGTTAATTTAAATTTTATTGTTTTTTGTATTTTTCTTTAACACGTATATTTGTTTTATAAAGTGTGTAAGACTTATTGGCAGAGTGTAAATCTTATTCTGTATTGGCACACATTTAAACAGTTTAATTAAAATATTTTAAGTCAACACTGGGGTCTTTGAGAAGGCTTTTCCTTTAAAAGGGGGCTATATCTTGGTCAAATCTGAGAAATTGCCATAGGTGAGAGAAAAGCACTGGAAGGATTTAGGCTGTGGAATGACAAATATATCTGTATTGTAAATGATGGCTTGAGCTGGGCAGTGTGTAGAAAAGCAGTTGGGGGAGAGAATGGAGCAGTAGATTTGTTTAGGGAAGAATATGATGAAGTGATAGCTATAAACATTGCAGTTAAAAAGACAAGACTGGATTAGAGGGTTGTTTAGGACCTAGACTTACTTCACCTAGCTTAGTGAATGGGGATGCCGGGCCAGGTAAGATGGACGAATTAACATGCTTCCCAGATTTAGGCAGCCCCTCTGAGCTAAGTGATAATGTTATCTGCATTTTTACAGATCAAGAAACTTAGGTTTCAGGAACTTGGACAAGGTCACATTACTAGTAAGAACCTGAATTTGATCCCAAATCCTGACACTGAGGCCTGTGTGCTTAAACATGGAACAACACTGCCTCCGTATTAGTAGTGATAAAGTTTGGTTCAAGATTCCCACAGAAAATATAGAAAGTGAGAAAACAAGGTCAAGTAAGAAAATCTGATTAGTGCTTACATTTAGAAACAGACAGCAAGAAGTACAGAATAGAATCTTTTATAAATCGACAAGAATATGTGAAAGGGAGGGGACATTTTAATTTGCACATATGCAACTGAATACTCAATTTTCCATTTTTGTGACCTGGTCTCTAAAAAACCGACTGCAACATTAAAAATGACAATTTATTTACAATGAAATCAGCTACTCCATAAATGTTCAGTTTAATTAAAGAAACTGATGTCTTTGGGATCAAATAGTATTTTAGGAGGACAGTCTTCTGGTTAGTGTTTAAAAGAGGAATGATTTGTTTAGGTTTGTATATGTAAACTCTAAGAATACCTGGAAGCTGATCTTTTTTGGTTTCATTTCAAAAGACTGAGTTTACCTAACAAAGTTAAACATTTGTTTGTATTTTCTACAGTAGTGATGAATCTACAAGTTATTCAAGACATTTGGTGATAAATAATTCATCTCTGCAGCATGAGAACCAATTCTAGTTCTCAAATCATATACAATGAATATCACAAAACACTGTTTGTTCAAAGCCCTAGCCTAACTTGAAAGAACACCCTGATAAGAATATCGAGCTAGTACTAGAGCATGTAGTCTTCGTAGAGTTTTTTATAAAAGCACAAACAATGTTCTGGCTCATAAGCGCTACATAATATATCATGTTACAGTTTGAGGTTATGCCAATAGAAGCAGCAGGATCAAATTACCCAATATGATGGCATTACTTTCATAGATTACCAACCATCTGTTTCAGCTGGTAGCATTCTTACCTCTAAAGACCTAAGTTGAGAATTTGATTATAAGAGAACCCACATTCCTGTTTCATCAAAATAATTATTCTAAAAATAACATTTCTTCACGGTCCACCTACAATGGTTTATTATTTTAGTGTGTCATTTACTTCTCAGAGAGAAAATGAATATAGTCTAACAACCCAACATATACACACATCTCGAAAAGCCTTCATTTCCTTCTTCTCCTACCCAAAGTAAAACATTGATGTTAAATCTCTTCAATAGTTTAGACAAGCAGTAATGTCCTTCTAAACTTCTTCACAAAATGAATGAGCCTTTCAACTTCTCTAATATATTTAGTGAGGGTTTTGTACAGCAAAGAATAAAAAGTACACCGCGTGATTTCTTAAAGTGCATGTTTACTCTCCAAACACAGCAATTTACACTACCCAAATCTGACACCAGTCTGAGGGCTCTGCTGCCAATTCTGTATTCCTTTAAACAAAACAAGAGGAGGCAAAACAACCCAAAAAAGCCAGCCATATGGAGCTCAGTAGGTTAATGCACTATTCTGACAGTTCCAACTAGTACAATTGAGGGCAAAACATTTTCAAAAGAAGAGGCTGCTATATGATGTATGTCTTTGAGAAAAAATAAATCTTGCAAAAACAAAAAACCTGAAGATTCCTTAGGTTTCTTCAAAAGTTGTGGCATGTCGTTGGCAAGTATTCATATTGTTATGCAGATCCACTTAGTTAAAAAACACAGTGAGAGTATTTCTAGAGGGAACAAGACATTATCCTAAGCAGTGAGAGGAATGTCAACGGGTATTAAAGTTCCTGTGGGGGCAAGAGATATTCATGTAACATCAGAGATTAATTTCATCTCTAAAAGCATGTATATAGTCACAAAGTGCATTTACATACAAAACCAACCAACACATTATAATTGCTTTACTCCCTTAATATAGTGGGAGGAAACTGACTTTGGAATCATGGAGATTTGATTTTGAATCCAATATCTGCTACTTAGGAATGTTTAAATGTGTGTAACCATTTTTCTGAGTTTCATTATATATTACAGAATTGCTTTGAACATTTAAATATAAATAAATGTAAGGTATCCAGCACTATGCCTAACACATAGTTAGGTATGCAATGGATATTTATTGCTTAGCATTATCATCAACATCCAACGTCTTGAGCGTACTATGTTCCAGTCACTGTACTAACTCACTTAACATTTATTATCCTAATCCTTGTAAACAATCCTAAAGAGGAATAATTATCCCCAATTCACAAATGAGAAAACTGAAGCTCACAGAAGTTACGAAACTTATCTGAAGTCACACACACAGTTCGTAAGTAGTAGACGTACAAACTCTGGTCCATTTGAACTCCTTGCTGAGGTCCACAAAGCCCTGTGTAATTTTGCCCCTACCTGTCTCTATAACTTCATCTGATTCCATCCCATCCCTATCCACTACTTCCCAACCACAGCGGTCTGTTATCTGGCACTCAAACAGCTCAAGCCCATTCCCACACTAGAGCCTCTACACATGTTCTTCCCTCAGCTGGGAAAGCCCTTTTCCTGAATGTGTGCATGGTTATCTTCTTCCCATTATTCAAATACCATCTCCTCACACAGGCTTTCTCTGGCCATCCTACATGACGTAGCCCACCATCAAAATAGCAACCTAAAAAACTCACATCACTCTTTTAGGGGCTCTTATTACTACTTGGTATATTCTTTGTTTATTACTATTTGCCATATTCTTTGTTTATTCATCTGTTGATTACCTGTCCGTCTTCACTGAAATATAAATCCCATGGCATCAAGGGCTTTGTTTCTCTTCTTTTGGGCTGTATCTCCAGTCCATAGCATAGTGCTCAGAACACAGGAGATAATGGATGGATGGATACACAACAAGAGCTTTCAACTACGCTGCTTAATACACAAAAATATACATACACATAAACACAGATGTACACCAGATCTGGAAAGTAGATGAGTTACAGGTGATTTTTCATGAGACACAAATTTGATAGAATTTGTGGCATGTTTTCCTAAAATGCTGCCTAGTATATATATATCCGATATACTCGTTAACCTGCAATGAGAACAAACTTCTCACCTTCAGTCAGACTCCCTTACTTTTAGAAAGCTATATCTTCTGTTACTCCTGGAAACAAATCTCTAGATTCCTGATCTTACGCAAACGTCCTTTGTGTAAGGATCACAAAGATCAACTCTCCTTTTTCATCACACTGGGATCTATAAATCAGTCCATTTGATCCGACCAGTTGACAACCCACATGTGTCATTTTAGATGAGCAGAATGTGGTGCGAGAGACTGTGCTAGTCTAAGTTGCCAATTAAAACACAACACCAGTAATACTAAGGAGGCAGTATGCTAAAGAGGGCAACTTACTGGAGTGGAAGTCATGACACTTAGATTTTAAACCTGGCTCAGCCATCATTTGCTTTGTGCCGTGAGACATACACAGATTCTCCGGGCCAATCTGTTTCTTCCTCTTATGAAAATGAGGGGCTAGAATATGATCTCTAATGTCATGTGCAGCTTGAACATTCCACAGTTCTGGGACAAAATAAGGATTAAAGATATTGCCTGGGGCCTGTGAGAGAGAGTGGCCACTATCAAGACCAAATATGGGGTAGAAGCACACACACCCCTGAGAGCATAAGTCTCTCCCCAAAAGTGATATTCCATCGAGATCCTGAGTCCCATATGACTTGCCAAAATTTTAATTTATTCTCTGTCCAGAGGTAAACATATTACTTACTCCCGAGTTTACGTACTGCCCCATTATTATTCTCAATAATTCTTTCCTTCATCCACCAGCCACTATAAGTTTTATTTATTCAGCAGACTTCCCCAAGGGCAGTGACTTTTTTGTAATGGTTTATGTAATTCTTCAGGAATATATCTATCATTCAATGTGTGATATATATTTTACATTACTAGAACTCTACAAAATCCTAGGGTTGAGGGAGGAGGCTTCTTTCCTCCACTATATTTTTTTCATTTATTGAAGCACACAAATCTGCATGCAGGGTGGAGGGAAGCATTTTTATGAGAAATATCATATACGCTAATAAATGTATTGATGTATATATCACAACTAATTTGTGACAATTCAAAAAAATGGTACGTGCCATTACCACTAAATATGGCCCCCCAAATTAAAACCAGTTTGAAACATTACCGACATTCCAAAGCATTCAAAAACAGAGTTTCCCTTGGAATACTGAAAATTGCTACAGACTCACTATCAAACTGGCTAAGTCCCCGAAAGCAAAACTAAAACAAGTATTAAAGAGCAAAAGTGCTACTCTTCTCCCAGATAATAATAACTTGTATGGCTTTACACAAAGTATGAGCTCTTGGTGGTCAAAATAGAACCAATCTGAAATATCCTCACCCAGCATAGTTTCCACATTAGAAATGTGAATTTTAAAGAGTGGTAAATGCTTTGAATTCTAGAAAAGTATGGTACATGTGTGGAATGTTATTTTTATCTAAGATATTATTTCAAAGAACATTTTAGCTCCTACTGCATATTATTTTTCTTGGAAGCAGATGACCTTTATGCATTACTTTTATATCTTATCTCAACCCGCAGATTAATTTCCTCATTAAACATTTACTAAGTACCACTATATGCTAGGCACTGGCTATACAAAGATGTCTAAGGCAACGTCCCCTGTCCTCAAGGAGCTCTAAGTCAGGTTGAATAGCATTTTCTTTACCAGGCGAGTTTTTAATGAAAATTTCTAAATGAGGCTTAGGGATTATTCAAATTTGTCACCTAACTCTTCTACTCATCCCAAGGTTTCTACTATTTTTAGAAAATACTTATTCTAGATTAGAAAAAGGGAGATCAATTTACAGACAGAACTTTGCCAAATTCAGAAAAAAACACTGACTCAAGCAATGAGGATAAAGAAATTATTTTTCATGCCACTGTTTCATAGACCATTTCTTAAATAAAAATATCATAAACTAGTAAAGCAAAATACTTGTCTACTGTTGTTAGACTCACCATATTAACTCATGTGGGTTTTTTAAAGAATTGATTCTCCTTCTTTCATTTTAATGTAATATATGATAAATACAGAAGAACATATGTAAAATGATGTAAGTTTTAAAGTGGAAACTAACTGTTCATAAACCCAGTATCACTTTTTGCCACATTTGGGGAAATACTGCAGTCAATCTATACTTTGTATAAATAACCAATAAAGGCTTTAAGTTAACAAACTAAACTAGGGATATAAAAGTTTGAAAGTATAAAAATTAACTTCTACTTTCAAATTTTACATTGATCTTAGTTTTTGATCTCTAATGTTAGAATTCTCTTTGAAGAACACAAATGTATTAGAAAAAATATATTGCATTAACCTCTAGCATCCCTGTAAGGTGAGACGTATTATCCCTGTTTTACAGATTGGGCAAGTTCTTTCATCAAATTTGGCCATGATACACAATGAAAAATGGAACTGGGAATAGAACCTAGGGCATCTGATTTCTAGTCCAGTGTTCTATCCATTAGTCTTTCTCTCTTATGCCTTTGGCACTTCTCATTGTCCTAAAATTCTGTCCAGGATCACTGACTCTTCAAAGTCCTAGCTCAGTTGTCAAAGCCACAAAGATACTGAACTTAGAAAAAAATTAATTGCTTTAGTTTGGGATTTAACAGAGTAGTACAATATCACAGAGTAATAACTCAGCACAAAAAAAGATTCCAAGTGTAGAAAAAACATAACAGGTGACTACTGCCTTCAAAATACATTGTGTAAGATTCAAATGTGTTCGTAAAATAACATACTTTGTTTAATGGATTCACTTGATGATTCAGTACACACAGCTATACAGAAATTATGCACTTATTGACACAGAATACAATTAAAGCAACTAAAAAGCCTGTCCATCCCCCCTCCCCAAAAAAAGCCCTGCCCATGGGGTGAGATAGAAATTCTTTCACAATGCTGATAGCAAGATGAAGGCTTGGCATAATCTTCCTAGAAAGCCATCTGGTAAGAAGAACCAAGAGCCACAAGAAAAAGTATGCATTCTCTTTGACCTAGTAATGCTGCTTCTAGGAATCTATCATCAGAAATAATCTGAACTGTAGACCAAGCTTTATGCTCTAAGATATTCAAGACATCATTTTTTTGAAAAGGAAACTTGTAAACACTTTAAGAGATCAAATGTAGGGAAATGAAGAGGTAAACTATGGCATCTACTTAAAATGGAATACTATGCAGCCATTAAAATGTTTTCATGATGGGGAAATATATCTTTGAGTCACTGTTATGTGAAATGAGAAACAAAACTCTTTGTACAGTATGATTTCAATTATGTAAAAATGTTTCTATCATTCAAATGGTAATCTATGGTAATGTTAATTATCCCCAAGTAATAGAATTTTAGATGTATATTTTCCTCTTCAAAACTTGTTGTGCTTCCAGATTTTCTAAATTTAAGATGATTACTTTTGTAATTAAAATCTATTAAATATTTTTAAAAGAAAGCTCTACCATCTGCTTTGGTTGAATTTACTCATATACATAGGTATAAGGCTTGAGTAAACAAAAGGTGAGAATAAAAGAGATAAGAGGTGAAAGAAAACAATAATAATAAAGGAGAGACACAAAACAATACAGAAAAAAAAAAGAAAGGAATAAAGAAATTTGAGGACACAAAAGAAAACCCTTCCTTCACAAAGCAGGAACAATCTCTCTTGCTTCGACCAAAGATTTGTACACTTTCAACCTCAATCACTAAGAGGATGTTTATTCAAATATGTATCACCTTCTGTTTGTTAAAATAGGCTTCAAGACACATCTCTATAGGCAGACATTTATAAGTAAAACACATTGATGAGGGGAGGAAGAGGTGAAGGAATATAGATTACATGTCACCTGAAGTTCTATGATCAAGCAAAAAAGAAAGAAAAAAGAAAAAAGAACCTTCCCCATAAAGGGTTTCCCACACATATTTCCTTCAGTTAAAAATTCTTCCTCAAACCCTAAGGCGCTCTCACTGATTACACAGTGAATGATTAGGACAAGCCCTGGACTTTGCCTTAAAAGTTACAGAGCAACCCAGGATCCCCTGCAAGATCAACACAAAAACAGCCACAGTAAAACAAATCAACAACCTAACAATGAGAAGAGAATTTTGACTATTTGTAGGGTGAGGGCATCATTTTAATGGTCACTAAGTAGTATAAGTGAATATGAAACCAGTCTTCTACCTTTAAATATTGTATGTTGACATGATATACATACAGGCACACATACATAAATATACAGAGAAATCTAGCTAAAGTTCAAATTCCAGACATGGTCAAGATCAACTAATTAACACTAGCATTAGTTGGAACTTTCTAGCTAGTGTTCAATCTTGGGAACTCAAGGTAATTATCCACTGAGTGTCTACCATGTATAAGTCACTATGTTAGGTTCCATAGGTAAAACAGAGACAAATGAGACAGTCTTTGCCTTCAAGGAACTTAAAGAAGGGAAGAATGCTTATTAACCTCAGTGAGATGTCACCATTACAATGATTCATTCATTCAAATGCTGAGTTATTCATTCATTTCAAACCATTATTGAAGATGCACTGTGTATGGCATTTGTGCTTGGTGTTAACAAACTGATGATTAAGAAGACGGTGCTCACATTGGAAGTTGAAAATACAAATCTTAAGGAGTTTACAATATTCACTAGGTAAAAACCAGAGAGACTCATTCAATGGATACATATTGAGCAGCTCCTATGGGCCCAATCTGCTGAAACTGAGGATCTGGGAGTAAACCAAGTAGACAATGAGCTCTACAAGGGTGGTCCTTACTTTCTAGTAATATGAGTAGAAAGGGGGTAGCATAGGGTTGTATGAGAACACAGAAGGACAGGATCCAGCTGTCCAGAAAGGCTTCATGGAGGATGGAATAAAAGATGACTATTCTAATTGTGCTTTCCTGTCACAGCCCTTCAATGATTTGGAGACAAGTATACCCCGCCAAAACCTTCTCTTTTTCAGCTTTCTCTCATTTCAGAATGAGAGAATGCATGCAAAACACTTAAAGTGGTTCCTGGTCCACAGAACATGATCAATACAAGTTGTCGAGCAGCACAGTTTAGCATTCCCAATGTTATTCTTAGAAGTCTGTGCCATTTTTATTTTCTCTACACCCCCTTAAAAATAAGTTTGGCAAGGAGAATGTAAAAAAAAAAAAAAACATTAAAAATCCCACCATACCAGACACTAGTTTTTACACTGTCATCTAATCTTTGATCATAGGCTTACTAAAATGTAATAGCTGAAAGCATACATCACACCACTCATGTAATTTCTTTTAACCATTGTATCAGATGAATGCTTTCATTTTTCTACACAGCCTATATAAGTCATTTTAGTACCTAGACAATATTCTCCTAAGGGTCTGGCCCATAATTTAGGCATTCCCTTCTTCTTGGAATTAAGGTTTCCACCCACCTTGATTTTCCATCAGTATGAACAATCCTGCAAGGAATCTCTTTTTCCTTCTTTTGGATAGTTTCCTCAGGATAAATTCTCTGAAGTACTATATAACAGGGGTCAAAGGGTATAAGCATTTTGTATATTCTGTCCAATTGCTTTTCAAACGGATTTAATTCTACCAGCACAATACAGTAAGGTACAAATTTCACCGTATTAGGTAATGTCAATCTTATTGCTCCAATTGAATAGGTGGAAAATGATACCTCATTTTCAAAATTTGCATTTCTCAGTTGGTATGGTAAAATTTTCCCCATTTTCCTGATTTTATTTCCACTTATGTGAATTATCTATTTCTTTTACAGATTTATCTATCCAAAACTAAATGTCTCCATCACACTCTATGCAGTACTTAGATACTAACAACATTGATCCCTTGTGTGATAAACTTGTAAATATTTCTTCAGTGTTTTATTTTTTATATTTTCCATACAGTTTAGCTTTTATTTATTCAAAGGAGTAAACCTTTTCTTTTGTAACTTCAATTACTTCAAAGCTTACAAAGTTTTCACTTTGCTGTTTACTTTTAATCTCTCTCTGATTTTGGTATACAATATGACTTATGGACCTATTTTTTCCCTGAGACTTATAGGCAGATTAATGAACGGTGTTGGGATGCCTATCTCCTCTCCTTATATTATACCCTTACAAAACACTTTCTCTTCCTTTATCTCTCTCTCTCTCTCTCTCTCTCTCTCTTTTTCTTCTCCTCTACCACCAAAATATTGTCCCTGGTTCTCAAAACGGTATTTTACATTCTTGCCAGTTTCTTTTTCCATATATATAACAATCTTGTCATATTCAATTCAGTTAAAATGTCAGTTTTTATTTCATTATAATTAGGTTAAATGTATAAATTTAAAAAGAGAAATTTTTATCTTTATGGTCTTTATTCATCCCGTCTCAAATTGTATTGTCTTTACATGTATTCTCATCTTTTTCTATAGCTCTCCAAGTGATGTAGATTTATTTATGTAGATTATATACATCTATTAAGTTCATTCAAGTCATCTTATACTTTATTACTATTTTCAATGAGATTTTTTCATTGTGTTCTTTTTTTAAAATTGTGGTTAAATACACATAACATAAAAAATTTACCATCTTAACCATTTCATTGTGTTCTTTAACTGGTTATTATTGTCATAAAGAAATGCTATTGAAGCAAATCACTTTACTAAATATCAAACTGAGAATTTAATATTTAATTTAGGTACATAGTCAGCAAATTACTCTCTTGCTCCTCCTGACCCTCAAAATTCTAGCCTTCAGGGGCTTCCCTGGCGCAGTGGTTGAGAGTCCGCCTGCCGATGCGGGGGACACGGGTTCGTGCCCCGGTCCGGGAAGATCCCACATGCTGCGGAGCGGCTGGGCCCGTGAGCCATGGCCGCTGGGCCTGCGCGTCCGGAGCCTGTGCTCCGCAACGGGAGAGGCCACAATGGTGAGAGGCCTGCATACAGCAAAAAAAAAAAAAAAAAAAAAAAAAAATTCTAGCCTTCAGCTGGAAGATGAGACAAAAACACCTGTGACTCTAGCCTCTTTGATTTCTAGTCCAGGGTTCTATTGTCTTTAGGGGTAGTTTTCAAGTTTTTCTTGGTTATATCAATCAATACCCTTATAAATCAACAAAAGCAGAGAGAAGTAAACATATCTGTAATGTTGCAGATGCATGTTTCATGGTGCTAGTGTGTTCTATCAGGTTTATATTGGCTACTTCCAAGCACTGACTCCTTCAATCTGCAGGCTCGGTTATGACCAAGGAAACTCGAAGTATTTAGGATCCTCATCACTGCCTATAAGTGGTGTCGAGATTTACCTTTGCTGTCCTGAGTCTAAAGCCCAATATACTTAGGGTAAACATCCCCTGCTGGGATAGGAACTTGCCCTGAACCCTAGCTAACTTGACATCATGCTAACCTTTTCCCCTAGGAATCGAAGACAGCACCCTACATTATGAACCCCAAAATTTGGCAAGTGTTTTTCCTCCGAACCACTGATCACCTTGAACCACAATGCTGCCAAAGTCTGTCTAGAAGATCAAGTAGCTGCATCCTAACTACCACATCAGAAGACTCCTTGGATATTGTCAATGCGCCAGATCAAATGCCACTTTCCCACATCTCTTTGAACCTTGATTTCATCTATAGCCACCCCACATGGAATTCAACCAAGTTCCAAAACTTTGACTCATGGCTGCCAATTTACTCCCTTTTCACCATGGGCCATTACATTGGTGGTCACAGTAGCCTCAAGGCTGAAATGGGCCAATACATAGCAGAAATAACTTGTATACACTGTGAATCACTTTCTCTAGTAGCCTGGAATACAAAATTAAAGCTATCTATATATGTGCTTCAAAAGAATCAAATGAACATTGTCATTTTACTTCACATACTACTAAATACCTTTGTATCCATCAAAGATTTTATCATTGGTATATCAGCAAAAAAGAATTCTTATAGGTATATACTTTGCTTCAAACATTTACTGTGACATAATAATAAATCATTTTAACAGGAAGAGAAATTCAGATTTGTTGTTTTATAGCACGCATAGGGTTAACTTCCTCTACTGTTTAAAAACACTTATAGCTTAGCTTCCTTATAATAAGTGTACTTGACATTACATAGCAAGTTATAACTTACAAACATTTTCACATATATTATGCCATTTAATCCTCATAACAACCATGTGTGATATTCAGGGCAGATAAGAACAGAACAAAGAAAACAATGTCCAAGCAAGCTGAGTGTGATGCTGAACTCACACAACTTATCCCTGGAAACAACAGATCCCAACTGTTTCGGCTACTCTTGGTCAGTGTTTTCTTCTACATCATGTAGAAAAGCATTTTTAAAGAAAAATTGGGATGTCTGAATGGGAAGAAACGTCTAACTACAAAATAAAATCAGCATAAGTTTCAATAACTATGTGAAACACAATTAAGATTACTTGGTGTGGTACCTTTAAAAGATGGATTTTTCTATGGGCATTTAACATATAATTGCAGGAAAATTTTTAGAAATCTGTATTTAAGTGGATTTTAAGTGTTTCCTTGAGATATGGACAGTAGCTTTAGAAATAGGAGTTTGGAACCTTCACTGCTATGATAAATCATTCTGTTAAAGTAATAATTTGCAATTTCTGAACATTTTTAAAAATAGGTAACTATTATTCTTGAGTGTATTTTTCACTCTTTCCTATACAAATGGAAAGAGTGCACACCTGCGGATGATGTAAATAAACTTGCAGAAAGTTCCAACAAGTGCTGTAACGTGTATACTCAAAGAGCATTCACATTATATTCATGTAAAATACATCAGAAATGAAATACTAAGGTATTTTCAATCTCTCCCTAACATAAAAACAAAACAAAACAAAACCAACCCTGAATTCAGAAGGATACTTGTTGTTTCCATCTCATGGTCTGATGAGAATGTGCATATCTTTCATTTCACTGGTTATACTGAAAACTCCTCAAGGGAAAAGACCATGTTTTTTCTTTCTTAAGGCTATCCCTTCAATACCATACACCAGAAACATTCAATAAATACTTGGCTGAAAGAGTGAATGAGTTGGTACAGGCAGCTTTGAATTATCAGAAAGTTTCTTGTGTTTTCCCCTCTCTGCCTCTGAACAAGTTTTTTTTTTTTTTTCTCCTTTTTAAAAAAATCTTAGAACAAATAAACATTCAACTCTTTTGAAGTATACAAATCTAACTAATTAGGACGTGCTACTGAAAAACAACACAAATTTGAAAGACAGTGTCACCACAGTAAGAGTGCATCACACACACACACAAACTTGAATTCTATTTTTAAATCTTCTCTTAACTCACCTGACAGCCATACAACTTATTTAACTTTGTGAGACTGGGGCGTATGAAGGCAGCTAATAAGACACCTTTTATCACCCAGGGGGCCCAAGCATACAGTTACCTGGAACAGAAACACTGAAATTTGTTGTTGGATGAAAATTATCTAGCAAACACTTCAATTATGAGTTACTTGGGTCAAAAGGTCAGACACCCAGTCGTGGGTAGTCTGGTTAATAAATGACATGGAGAATTCGGTATCACACTGGCTTCTTATAAGGATCTTTCATGTTTGAATCTATCCTCCCCCTCCATTCCACACACACATATGTTAATGGATTAGTTTTTGTTAAGTGTTTGTTTTTCCACATTTTGTTCCTTTTTTTTTTTTTAACATCTTTATTAGAGTATAATTGCTTTACAGTGGTGTGTCAGTTTCTGCTCCGAAGCTCCCCCCTCCGCCACCCGCAGTCTCGGCAGTCTCAGCCCGAGAAGGGGCTTCCTAGTGTGTGGAAACCTTTCCTTCTTCACAGCTCCCTCCCACGGGTGCAGGTCCCGTCCCTATTCTTCGCCTCTGTTTTTTTCTTTTTTTCTTTTGCCCTACCCAGGTACGTGGGGAGTTTCTTGCCTTTTGGGAGGTCTGAGGTCTTCTGCCAGCATTCAGTGGGTGTAGGAGGTGTTCCACATGTAGATGTATTTCTGATGTATTTGTGGGAAGGAAGGTGATCTCCGCGTCTTACTCTTCCACCATCTTGAAGCTCCTCCCCACATTTTGTTCTTAAAGTAGCCACTGAGGGACTTCCCTGGTGGTCCAGTGGTTAAGAATCCGACTTCCAATGCAGGGGACACGGGCTCGATCCCGGGTTGGGGAACTAAGATCCTACACGCCGCGGGGCAACTAACCCCACGTGCCACAACTACTGAGCCCACCCGCTCTGGAGCCCGCACAGTACACCTACAGAAGCCCCCACGCCACAACAAAGAAGAACCCACGCGCCACAATGAAGACCCAGCACAGCCAAAAAACAAAGTAGCCATTGACATTTGGCTGACTGCTAGATTTCCTTCCTAATACTCCAGTTACAGGCAATTGAACCAAAGTGTGGCCTAGAGCTTCATTCAAAATAAAATCTAGATTCAGTAAGATTAATCGTCAGCAAGGTTCTAACATTAGCATATTTTTTAATTTCCATGCTGTTGTAGAGCTCACAATGTTTAAACAGCTTAAATTTTTAGCTTTAATTATCCTCCATCTCTGATTCTATCTATATAATTTTTTTAAATATTAGACTTTAACTTGCCCACATTGAAAAATGTTCTTACCTTCTTTGTTTGTCTAATCCTAATTCATCATTAAAGATTCAGCTTAAATATCAATTCCTCAGGGAAGTTTTCCCTGTGTTCCCAAACTAGGTTCCTTTAATCTCCTGGATGTCTCCTTTGAGCACTTAGGATAATTAAAATGAATATCGGTTTTATATCTGTCTCCCCTGTCTTCATGAGGATAGGGACTATGCTGTACTTGTCTACTGCTGCATCTGCTTGCACAGTATTCAATGGAAAAATGTATATTTAATAAATGAATATACAACAAAACATATTCCTTTCTCAATATGGATCATATTTATTTAGAAACCAGAAGGCTACATAAACCTTGCTTTCATAAGCTACATACATAATAAACCCAGTCCTAATTTGAAGGGTATTACAGTAAGGGTTAGAAATGTTTGGGGTTTTAATGCCAAAGCTAGAACCTCAGCTCTCAGTTCTAATTTGGGTAAAATACATTTAAACATAAATTTAATCATACTATAGTGTCTCTAATTGATTAAATGAAAAACCATCTGACTGTACCAACAGTTCAGAGAAATTCTGAGTAGGTATAAATTTCTAATTACCTTAGAGAGATATTCTAAAAAACAGAAAGAGGGAATAATCATAAAATATAAAATTGAAATTTAAGAAATTTAAAGTGTAGAACGTAGCACAAATTAGATTAAGAATTTTAGAGTTAAGAAGGAAGCCTAGATTTAAAAAACAGATAGCTGCTATAAAATATTCACTCAATACCTCAATTTTCAATTCAGATGCCTCTGAGACATACCTAAAATACAAAGATTATGTTTTGAACCTGCCACTTGGTTAGTACTTCTGATTTTTTGTTTTTTAACTAATGGCATTTCATTTCAAAGTATGTTCATATAAAACCCATAATAGAACAAGATATGCTCGGCAAGGAAAATAAGGTTTGCATGTTTTTTATCCTGCATGTCACTACTTTGCATTTTCGTTTGTCTCCTTTAACTACTGCAAAGATAAACGAGGCCATTTGTATTTTTGTTAAGTTTCGACATAAATTTGTGTACACTATTATTAGTCTCTCTCATTGTGATGTAAAGGACATATCTAGTACCACTAGAAAGACTTAGCTTTGGATTAAATCGAATAAGATATACAGGGGGAGGGCTTCCCTGGTGGCGCAGTGGTTGGGAGTCCGCCTGCCAATGCAGGGGACACGGGTTCGTGCCCAGGTCCGGGAAGATCCCGCATGCCACGGAGCGGCTGGGTCCGTGAGCCATGGCGGCTGAGCCTGCGCGTCCGGAGCCTGTGCTACGCAACGGGAGAGGCCACAACAGTGAGAGGCCCACGTACCGCCAAAAAAAAAAAAAAAAAAAAAAGATACACAGGGAAAAAAAATTTCACCAATACCATAGTACCTAATATTTTCATACATCATATAAGGTGACACCAGTAATGTATTAGTGCTGGTACATTATGATACAAACTGAAGCTACCCACAAAAATTTTAAAAGCACGATTCTTCAATTTCAAAAATAAATCTAGATCTAGTATATAGATCTTCTTTACCGAGTTGTCAAAAGCAAGCACTAAACATTTAAATCTAGTATATGCACAACAACACATGTGACTGACTTATCCTCCATTAAACTAGGAAACATAAAGCAGCTTTCAAAAAAATAAAACCAATAAAATGCTATAGTCTTGAAGTGCAATTAACCCATTTTAGAAGCTATAACTAATGACAGATATAGTAAATAGTAAATGTTTTAAGATGGGTTCAGAAATACTTTCATAATGCTTAAGAAAGTTTTACAGCTATTTCTGAAAAGTAAAGTCCTAAAATAGGGAACAGTAAGACACAGTGGCGAATCTATTTAGCAGTATAGGTATCTTTGAAGTGAATGTATTTAAATATATTAATGGGAAATGGGAATTTCTCTTTAATGTGAGAACCAACAGAACCTCTTTCTGTCTTAAGATAAATAGGAGTCTTAAACGGGAAAACGCTGTGTGATCCTGCCAAGTCTGAAAACTTGAAAAGGGCATCTAGAATAGGGCTGTGAGCTAGTAAAATCCAAGGATTAGCACTTAGTATTATCTAATGCTGTCATATACAAAAATAACATTCTACTAATATTGTTTAAACTAATAGTATACAAGTTAATTTGTGTCTATAAAAATAAATGTCTAAAACTTCTTGGAATAATTCCTTATAAGACAGATTTACTAAGCACAAGTATACAGAAATGTGTCATCAATTAAGCAAACTATAGTACTCTTTCACCCCTCATCCTCCATTCCCCCAACCCCTAGCCTCAGAAATCTAAAATTAAAATTATCTATACAAAGTGTGTGTCTTCAGAATGGCTTAATAGGAAAAAAACACTAACTGGCCTTATAAGTCACAACACCAGAATCAAGTCCCGATGCCTCCATTTTCATTGCCTTTTGAGGGCAAATCACTCAGCCTCTCTGAACCTTCAAGTATTAAGTAGGGATATTAAACAGGGATAATAATCCTTGCACTCCTCAGTGGGTTGTTTTGAGATTCAGATTTAGTTAAGGCAATTTTTGACCTGAAACTTGCTATAGGTAATATCATTATCTTGCATTTGCATTTGGGATCCCTTTGACAGCAGGGGCTCTAGATAAATCACAGAAAAGCCTATTTGCCAAATGTCAATTCCCAGAAAGATCAATTAGCAGAATTTACAAGGTGTATTGGAAATGTTTTTCTGAATTATTTTTAAAGTTTCAAATGAGTCACATTGGATTGGCAGAACAAAAGAAAACTGGGGAGTCAGAGCTCTAGGTTTTGGAGACCTCAGACTCTTTAACTCTTCCACCTGAGACAGAAGGGGAAGGGACAGGACACAAACACTAGATAATGAAGAAGGGGCTCAGCTACTGTGATCCATTAAGACTGGCTAGAAACAGCTGAAACCAAGGTGGCTTTGAGAATAGTCCAGTCACTGGCCTTTAGTTCATTATACCTTCACTGTAATACTAAAAATCACTACCCCTTACGCCATGGCAATTTCCAGGAGGACCATAAAAGGCCAAAAAGTGGGCAGCAGCCCAATTCCTGGGAAATCCCACCCTTCCCGAAATAGCAAGAATATTCCTCCCACTCGTTAGCCTATGAAATTACTTAGCCCATAAAAACCATCGACCCCACGACCTGGCACTGCTCTCGCCTTCTGAGAAGGACAGCATTCTGTCTGTGGAATGTGTATCTCTAATAAACTTGCTTTCCCCTTACTCTGGCTCACTCTTGAATTCTTTTCTGTGAGGAGCCAAGGACTCTCACTTGGTGGTCCGTCCTAAGGACTCCTGCAGGTCCCAGGACAAGACATCTCCCTCTCTTGCAACACACCCAATCTCCTCCCTCACTCTGGTCCTCAGACTCCATGTTCTTAAGGATTACCAATCCAGGCTCATATGTCAACTTGCCTTTGTATCTTTCCCTCTGCAGAGAGTCCCCCTCGGCACCCCAGCTCCCTCTAGTTCTAGCAGCAAGGAGCTGGGTAGAAACAAATATTCCTCAAAATGCTGTTACAAAGACAACATGAAAATGAGACAAGTAAAATCTCCGAGAACTATGAACACCTACCAAAAAGCACTGCATTCACTTTAAGTGCTGTTAAACCGGACATGAATACATTCAAAAGAAGAACAGTCATTTAATAATCTTAAGAAGAATTTTCCTTAAAACTAAGTTTTGGTAAATTGGATCAATTTGACCAACAAGATACTTGAAAAAGCTTAGAAGCACGGGAACCATTTCATAATGGTCTTTGAAATGTTCAGTGTCTAGCACATTCAAAAGATGTTCGGCTGAATTGGAATGAAATAAAAGAGAAATCTGATGTCTATTTTATTTCAACCTGTTAAATTTTAATTAAAATCAATTACCATTTCAGGTTTAAAATATGAAATGGACTAAGATAGCTGACATTCTAAAATAAGAAGAGGTTTTACAGATAGGTAATATATATTTTGAACTCCTACTTACTTTGAACTAAGTAGGAATCTGAATTAAAAAGCTTTAATTACCATACCAAACAAAATATCATCATCAGTCTGCCCTGTGACTCAACTACAGTGGAATTCGTACAGCACATGTACAATTACTTCTCTTTCAAAATCCAAATATTGATTAACCAGAATGACTGTTTGGCATGAATGATGGTATGTTGTAGTAAATTTAACTTTCACTTTAAACTTTTCATGACTGCACTACCTTTTTTGGTTATTGTTATTTAAACCCATGCTGATTAAAATACTTCTGAAAAAGAAGCATCCACATTCCTGCTTCCAAAAGTACATTCTAGGGAACAAAGATCTTGATGCCTTCTCAGGGTTATCATTATGAATAGTAATTATCACTGTACCTCACTGCAGAATGGGGGTGGGGAGATAAGATCTAGGCAAAATCTTTGCTCATCTTATTACCTAATCTCAGAATGAGATACCATGCAAACCAAACATTATTTTCTTTATTAATTTCTATTTCAATTGCTATTTAAACCAGCGTTTATAAATGTAGAAAATCAATATGTTTGAAAATAACTTCAAGTGCTGCATGCCTCAGAGAATGAAGCAATTATCATGATTAAAATCATAAGACATAATAATAGTTTTTACTGACTTCAGACAGTTCATACAGAGGCGGACACTAGGGGATGGAATAAACAGGCAAAAATGAAGAGCTTCTACTTTTCCCCTTTCTATGCTTTCTCCATGAATGAAGGCCAATTGAAAATGAAATAGGGAAAAAGCAGGAAGCATGGTAGCCTCTTAAAGTATCTACCAGCTGCATAACATAATAGTTAAGAGAATAGATCCTTGAGTCAAATTACCTGGGTGGATTCACTTAACTAGCTACATATTCTTGGGAAAGTTACTTAACCTCTCCGTGCCTCAGTTTAGGCCTCTATAAAATGGAATAAAAATATTACTTACTTCATTGGGATGTGGTGATAAAACTAAGCAGGACCCTGTGGGGCCCTCCCGGGCACAAATCCTTTCCATGTCCCCCATGTTCCCCGTTTCTTGTTTGTAGGAAATAGGCTTCATTCAGCCTCCTAGATTCAAACAATTGCTAATCTAGGAAGGTAGGGGATGCAGAGACAAGGGAGGAGCAGTCAAGAAACAATAGTGCAGTGAAGGGGCAGGGTCCCGGTTCTTCCACAAGGAATATACATAACAAAATACCTTTGAGTTCTTCTTCAGGAACTAAGGCCCCCTGGCCCCCCACCAGGTGGAGGAGGTAACTTCAGGCTGAGCATAAGATTCCTGGAGCACTGCCCTGTTATCTCACCACCAACCAATCAGAAGAAAGCCACACCCCCTGCAGCCCTCACCCACAATTTTGCCTATAAAAACTTCTCCCCCAAAACCATCAAGGAGTTCAGGGTTTTTGAGCACAAACCATCCATTCTCCTTGCATGGCCCTGCAATAAACCTTTCTCTGCACCAAACTCTGACCTTTTGGTTTGTTTGGCCTCTTTGTGGGTGGGGCACACAACAATGTTTGGCACACAGTAAGGATTACATACTGTTATTATTATTATCTCACCAGGCAATCTCTCTCTGGATTGTGTCTATACTTAATAAGAAATACTTTTTTTTAGATACGAGCTCAATTTGATGCAAATTCACCATGTTATATTGTGACAGTTAACACTATAAGGATCTGATCCAATGGAATTTAGTATTTACTGTACCAGGAGGAGCTTGTTGAAATAACTGAACCCTAAGGACAGAAATATCACAAGGTGTCAAGGAATAATTTTTCCCAGGTTTTTTATTAGAACAGAAGTAGAAATGATGGGAAAGCACCAAGTGTGAATCCCTTTAGTGCTACAATAAAAAAACAATAGAAGCTTTTCTGATTATTCTGCTACACTTTAAGGAAGTATTCTGCATTTGTAGAGGCACTAAAAGGTTATTGAGCTATTAAGCAATATAAAGGTTACTGAACTCTTCTGAACGACTGTTTTACATATGTGCTAAGTGAATAGAAAATGCATTGGTTCATTATTCATTCACAGATAGTTTTTGCAATATTTTACCGTGTAATTATTTTCAATCCAAAAGTATTCCAAATTTCTGGTAACTTTCATCATTCATGAGGAAAGATTTTTATCAGGTATCACCACCTGACAAATGACAGTTGAGAAAAAGGAGCCAATGTTTAAATCAGATTAGGTAACAAAAAATATCTTTAATAGAAATCAGGAAAAAACAGTATCATTAATTCTTGGCCCTATGCAAACAATGGGCATCCCTGGGGAAAGAAGCACCTCAAAGTGAGGCAAACTTTGAAAACAATGTTCATGCTTTACATACTAGATTCAAAGAAATTTTTAAAAAATGCCTGAAAAGTATATAACATAAAATCAGAAACCCATTATCCCAATGCTACTGTCATAAATTGATAACGTTCTAGATAATAATTCTGATGACCAAAGAAAAGACAAGTGACAGTTTTGTTGGCATTTAATGAAGTTAAGGTTTAGGATATAATTCTCTCTTACCTTGATCCCCAAAACTCTTATGGAAAAAATCATCACCACTCCTGTCACTATCTTTTATCACTTAAGAACCTCCGAGCTAAGAGGCTTTTAAGATTCTCTTCAAAATGGCAGCTAAAAGTGAATGCATTTTACCATGATCCTCCTCAATTTCCTACTTTTTCCCAAAAATATTATCAGCAATGCAGACATGAAAATTACTTTAAGAATTTAATGTTGACTGATTTTGAGCAAACGGTCAATTTACTTACAACAGGCTGAAATGCATGAAATTGCCCAAAAGCTCAACCCCTGTATCCACGTATTCAACAAAAACATTGACCATTGTTTGCTGTGGAACACACACATTGTTGGGCACGGCAGAAATAGACTTGGGGGGAATTCCATGGTGGTCCAGAGGTTAGGACTCCATGTTTCCATTACAGGGGACACAGGTTCGATCCCTGGTCAGGCAACTAATATCCCACATGCTGTGATGCAGCCAAAAAAAAATAAATTTAAATTTTAAAAAAAAAAGAAAGACTTGGAATATGCTCTGAAGATCTACATGAACTATAGCACCAGATTAGATTAGTGGGGGAAGAAAAAAAAAAAAAGAGTAGTGGTTGACATAGCCATAAAAAAAATCATCATCATAATAAAATGTTCCTGCCTGACAACATACATTTTCACTTAAAATGCTGGGGGGAGCGGGGTGGGTCTGGAGAGCAAGGCATAATCCTGTTTTCTCTCCATTAACTACTGACCTAGTTACCATACCATAGAGAGAGAAGGGTAGTGCTCAGTGCCAGGCAACCACATATCTTTAACAGTGATATAGGATCATATCAGCAAGGTAGATGGGACAACACAAATGATCAAATTTATTTCACTACCTTGCGCAATTCTTCAACATCAGTTTTAAAGAGTAACCTTGGATCACTCATAAAATGAATAAAACAGTAACAACAGCAACTACCATTCATTGAGTACCTATTACATGCCAGGCACAATGCTAAGGAGCTTTACACACACCATCTCTTTATTTATTTTTTTTTTTTTTGCGGTATGCGGGCCTCTCACTGTTGTGGCCTCTCCCATTGCGGAGCACAGGCTCCGGACCAGCAGGTCCAGCGGCCATGGCTCACGGGCCCAGCCGCTCTGCGGCATGCAGGATCTTCCCGGACCGGGGCACGAACCCGCGTCCCCTGCATCGGCAGGCAGACTCCCAACCACTGCACCACCAGGGAAGCCCAACACACACCATCTCTTAACCTTTATATCAACCTGCAAGGTAAGCCCTATCTCCCACATTAGACATAAAGAAACTAAGGTTCTGTCACTCAGTGACTTGCTTATGGCCACACAGCTGTTAAGATGTAGAGCCAAAATTGGAATACAGATCTGTCTGATTCCAAAGCTCACACATTCTTTCCATTATCGTTCACTGCCTTGTCAACAGTGCATTCAGTATCCCTTAAGGCAGACATTCCACATCTGGGCATCTTGAGTTATCAATCACTTAGTTATTTTATTAATATGAAACATGCCTCACAGTAACGTATTCCTTGGTTCTACTTATTCCTTTTGGGCCTACAGAGAACAAGTCTGCTGCTGCTTCTACACCACACTTCTTTAGATACTGGAAATTGCTATAAGGCCCTGCTACAAGTTTCTTCTTATATTTTGTCTTTTCACCCACAGAGGCAGCAGCAAAGGATGAGGGCCATAGGGGTGGGAATGGGAAAAAAGGACTGGTAGCAACTAAAACGACAACAAGTCAGTAATAAAAGGCAATGCATATATATATAAGGAATGTATCTAAGCCAGGATATCCTCTCTCAAGAAACACTTATTAACACAGTTATTGATTCCACTAGGTCTGAATGGTCCAGCAGTTGCAGTGGCTATACCATTAAAATAGGTACAATGTAGAACTCAAGTTAGGCATTCCAAAAGCAATTGAGATTTCAGACAGAATTCCTACTGTACTTTGAAACATGGGACCAAAATCTCTGCCAGATTCTCTTAAAAACAAACAAACAAACAAACCTATCTTTTACATAACACTTTAGACTTTACAAAAATACTATTAAAGAACACTAAATATATAATTAGAAAAATATTTGCACTATTGATTCATTCAGCCAGAAGATTCTGCAGAGTTTCAAATGCAAATTATAATACTCAAGATATGCATATTTTAACTTTCCTTGCTTTGTTAATGTGTTAAATTAGAAACTGGACTCAATGAATATGAATATAATTGGATACATTTATACGTTTGCTTTAGTTCAAAGTTTAACTCTGTTAAATTGCAGGTTTCACAGTTGAGGGAACTCAAATAAACATATATAAAATATAGTGCTATCATGGAGATCCATAGAAATGCACTGCTTGAAGTAAATCCTTTTTCTTTCTACCACTGCCAGGACTTTTCACACTCAACTGTAAATGGTGCTTTTGCTTTAACTTATACTTTATATTAGGTGAAATTAGAAAAACTAAAGGTGAAATACAAAAATATTCTTGCTATATGCAAATCTGTGTCAAGAGCTTCACTGAATAAAATTCATCCTAAATAATAATTGTAAATGCACAGTTTCCCTGCTTCCCTTCATGGAATAATTATTTGTTAATCTGGCTTAACAGAAACAGAAACAGGCAAAATTATTAATCATCTCATTAAAGAAAAGAGTAACACATCCCTGTCTTTTGAACATGGAAATGGTGCCTCATCAATAAATCGACTTCTTAAATCGACATACTTAAAGGGAGAGCCCATCAAGATGGTAATGTTCTTTAATTTATTGATGGCTTGTTCTTTTCCCTAGCAGTTAGCCTTGGTTTGGGCTAATAGGATTAATGTCATTTTAATCAGGTAGTCACCCTAATGTCTGTGTGAAAAGTAGTCAGTTGAAGGGGAGCAGAATCTCCACCCCAAAATATGTCACTTTGGCATGAGGATCATTTTGAGATAAAGGCAATCAAAACCCAGAAGATTCAGGAAAAGCTCTTTACCTCTCCCCCTCCCCCTCAACTGCCTAAATTTACATTGGAAGGAAGGCCTGTACCTAGAAGAGAGCTTTGACCAGAGATACCTTTTTACCTAAGAAGTTTATCTGCATAGCAAGACAACCCTTTAGTTTTCCAAACATCTCCTCTCTTCTTCCTGTGAATGGCCTTCCTCTCCTTTGTATCCCCCAGACCCCTATCCCTTTCCTTAGCTCAGGATGTTATATAGGTCTCAATTACCTGACTGCCTTTGGGTCTCACATTTATGGGACTCCCTTACATCCAAAATTAAATTTGTTTTTCGCTTGTTCATCTGTCTTATGTCCATTTGATTATTAGACCAACCGAAGAACCTAGAAGGGTAGAAGGAAATTTTCCCCTCCCCTACACAGTGTATATTTGCAAAGGGTTGAATACCTATCTCTGAATAACTATCTCTGAAGAGACCAGTCATCAACTAGTAAACAACACGCCACTTACTAAGAAGAACAGGTGATATTAGACAGCTATTATTTTAATTTGGCAGAAAAACTGCAATGCTTCCTTAAGATATTTACAGCATTTTCTAACTTAAAAATCCAGGAAGAAAAATGAGAAATTTATGACAGGAAGACAAAAATCTTTTTATAAGGAGAGGTTTTTGCCACTAAAAATGTTTAATGATTAACTGCCTCCAGGATAAGTGGGACCAGTCTATACGTAAAGTCAGGATTAATGATGGGGAAAGAAGAAATGTGTTTTCCTTACCAAAGTGTCTTCAAATAAATCTTAAAATATTATTTTTCATATTTCATAACCACAACTGAATTATAAGGAGACTGTTAAAGCTTGCTAGATTTTAAGAGTTCTGGCTTGAGTAATGAATGGTGTGATCAGTGTTTTCAATGAATGGGGGTTCAGAGAGGGTTAGTATATTGATGTGAAATAGCACTTCCTCTGCAATATGTTAGATATCCCTGAAAAATCTGTGTGTCCACATAAATCTCCTAGACTCACTGGGGTTACTGTTATCCACAAAACCATATGACACAGAGATATCACCATATACTATGGTGGGTTAGGAAATTTGATTACCAAAAACAATTTAGCATTTAGATCTTCAGAGTTTATATATAAATCAATGACAATTTTACTATTGACATTAAAAGGATGGGATTTATTTTATGTTATCTTCTTTCGGCTGAAGCTGAAAGAAAAAAATTTGACTTTCCAAAAAGTAAAGGAAAAGTGAAATAAATGACTTAGTGAAAAATATTAATATCATTTAAAAGGTGTGACAGAGTGACTATTACCTTCAAATTGTGCGTTTAAGCAAGTATGTTTAATGAAAAATAAGCCACTTAACCTATGTAAAGGTTATGCATAACTGAAAAGAAGGAATTGATTGATGGCAGTTTAAATGGTTACAATATGTTTTCATTTAGCATATGTAGTCAAGAATTACGAATGTAGATTTTAGATGCCTATTGATAGAGCAATTTTGAAATTCATCTTTGTACTACTTATGAAATATGTTTGCTAATAAAATTAATGGAGTAACAGAGTACAGAAAGAATACTGAAATTAGTTATTGGCATATTTGAAAGGGCGTGTGCTTGGGGGTAGCTGGAAAAATATATATTTGAATGCTACTCCACCACTTACTCACTTTGTAATTTAAGCAAATGCTTTAACCTCTTCAAACCTCAATTTACAAATCTCGGGTTACCGACCACATAGGGCCATATGAGGACTGCATAAATTATGCCACTCGACTAATGCTACTTTTCTACCTCTTCCCAAAATACTTCTAAAGCCCCTACTTATTGACAAATAATTGATATGCTAATTACTAATTACATTCAGTAAATCAGGTTTCCTAAGGTCCTCTATTGGACAATGCTGTTAACCTACTCCCAATCATTATATTTCTTTCAAAGAAAAATTCGGTAATTCAAACTTTTTACTAATTTAGAAGAGTCCTTCTACAGCCATCTTTTACTAACTTACATTTCACATAAGTACATTACCAATAATAACCCTTCCAAAGTTTAGTATACATCAACATAGGGAAACAGGAACATAAGCAACTTAATTAAACTAGTGCACCTTGGGTAAGAGTTATCAGGTCGAAATGCCTGCATCATCATGCTTGACTCAGTTGATATAGTTAGCCAAGCTTTTACCTCCTACCACCTCCAAAGTTTCTTTCTTTACCCTAAGTCTGTACTTTCAAATCTAAGGAGGCAACCTTCAGTCACACCTGGATTCAGAGCCTAGCTCTGCCATTTACTGGGTGCATGATTTGAGTAATTAGTTGACTTCATTTAGCTTCAGTTTCCTCATCTTTAAAATGCGGAAACTCTACCAACCGCACAGGGTTATTGCCAATACTAAATGAAATTATATGTATAAAGCACCTACTAGGCATTTAATACATGTCAGTTTCCTCCCCATATGGAACTGTTCAGTTAGGACTCCAAAAGGAGTTCTAATGGATTTTAAAAGCTGTAAACAACATAAAACTCCACAAATATTTACTACATCACTACTATATTCTACGTCGGTGCTGGGATTGCAGATATAAATTAAAAATACCTAGCATAGGGCCTGGAACCTAGATGCTCAATAAATGCCAGTTGTGTTTCTTTCCAGCCCAAGGAGTTTACTATGAAACAAAAGAGACATAAAACTCCCATACAATATTAAAAGCAAGAAACCTGCAAAAAGAAATGTGTTATGAGAATGCCAAAAAAAAGAATAATTCCAATGGATGGGAGGGACATTATGTAAAACAGTGACCTTTACAGTGGCTTGAGGGAGGAGGGCATTCTGTGTATGAGGAATAGCACAAACAGAAGCAAGAATGTTTGCAATGCACTGGGAAATATAAAGAGTTAGGCCAGAGTGCTGAATGTTCAGGTTTGTGGGGGATGGAGAGTGGGGAGGAAGGGATTGACAGGCAGTGTGGATGGAAAGCCAGGCAGCTAAGGAGACTGCCTGTCACACTGAGCTGGACCATTGCTAGACAACAAGGAACAATATGATTCGATTTATTTTTTGAATAATAATTCTGGAGGCACTTTCAAGGGGTAAGAGCATACAACCTGGGAGGCTCTCTTAAAACTCCTGGCCTAAAAACATGGAAGTGGAGAGGGAATAAAAAGAAGAAGGCGATTTTTCAAGAGACAGTTCATTGGAGAGAGTGTGAAACACAGATGAATGGAACACAGTGAGCCAGCTTCATCTACTTCCTGAGTTCTTCTTGTGTTTGTCCTCCTTTTCTCAATTCTAAATTTCTCAATTCCCAGTAAGCTATCACATGATGGGCTTTGCATGACCTTATTTGGTAAGAGGGTACCACCAGCATGAAGGTGAAGGGAAGAGGAGACCCTACAAATGCTTAGAAGAGCCCAAGGAACCATGCAAACAGGTAACTCGTTTCCCTCTGATAAAGAAGAAAGTATGGAGAGTGCAAGCCCATCTACACACATAGGACAATCCTACCAGATGGCACACAAAGCAGGGTAAAGAATAAAGAAAAAGAGGTTGCACAAAGAATAATGATTAAGTATGAGTCTGGAGTCTGATTCCCTGAATGTGACCCACCAGCCTCACCACTCAGTGGTCGTATGAATTTGAGCAAGTCATTTCAACTCTCTGAGCTTCAATTTCTTCACTTCAAAAAAGAGAGAGAACAAGAGAAACTACCTTCTTTGGTTGTTATAAAGATTATGTTTAAAAAAGATTAAAAGTTTTAAAAAGTTTTTAACAAAAATTATGTGAGATGATTCAGGCAAAGGGCTTGGAAGAACACTCAGCACATGATCAGTAACTGTTATCTTGGTGGTAGTAGTGTAGTAGAAATACACTTTCAAAAGGAACAAAAAGACACTACCAGTTAATAACGGGGAGGAGAGATGTTTTTCAAAGCAGAGAATAGATTGGCAATTTATTTTGAAAATGCTAAGCAATTAGTTCTGATTTGTTGGATCTACAACAGGGTGTGACTTAAATAACAGGTAGAGATTGAAAGAGAATAGAGGCAATGGACATTTAAAAAGAAAAGTAGCATCCGGAGAACCATCATTAGTGAAATGTGATGTCTCCATTCCATTAGATATCCAGGTTGGAGCAGAAGGAAAACAGATTTATGCCAAAAAGCGAACAAACAAACATGGGGAAAGGCAACCGCAGGATAGAAAGAAATCTGAGACTGCCAACCTTATCCCAGGACATAGGCCCTGGAATGAATCTGGACCTCATTTCCTCATGGGTAAGATAAGGAGATCAAGTAAGATCAATGATTCTCAGTGGAGAAGGTGGCTCCCCTACTTCAGGTGGGATACTCATCAGATCATGTGAAATGCACTGCCCCTCCCCCACCACAAAAATACAGAAGACAGCTCCTGTCACCCGGATTTTCTTATAATGCCTTACCAGGGAGGTATGTCCTACTTGGTAAGCCATTAGCACTACTCTCATATGCCATATCATCAGGGACATTTGGATGGAAAAAAAATTGACACTCCAGATCTGCACTGTCCAATACAGTAGCCACAAGTCATGTGTGGCAACCGATCACTTGAAATGTGGTTAGGTGGAATTGAAATGTGCTTTACATGTAAAATACACACCAGAGTTTGAAGAGTTTGTACCCCCAAAATGTAATATATGTCATTAATAACTTTTTATTGATTACATATTAAAATGATAATGTTCTGAATATGTTGGATCAAATAAAATATATTATTAAAATGAGTTTCACCTGTTTCTTTTACTTTTTAAATGTGGCTACTAGAATATTTTAAATTACATGTGTGTCTCACATTATATTTCTTCGAGACAGCTCTGCTCTAGTTGAAATTTTTACATGCCTTCTGGTGCAATAATTCTATGCTATCATGACTCCACTGTTAAAAGGGTAAAATAAAAAGTATAACTAGTTCTTGCATCTTTGTGGGGAATAACACAAAAATGTTTTAAAACTTCCAAACATAAAAGACTGACACTAAATACCACTATGTACAAAAGAACATTATAAGCACCAACATTAATTTTAAGAAAATGAAATTTAAGTTTATTGCTTAAAAGCATTCGCACACTGACAGTAGAAAAAGAAAAGTTCATGCCCAAGGTAAAATATTCTTTTGTTTCAATTAAACTCTTAAATTAATGTTGAACATAATTTGACAAAAATTAGATATTTAATTGTTTTAGGAACGTAATTGTTTTAGAAGCTGCTCATTGGTGTAGGAAAAACATTAAGTCTCTTAAAATTAAAAATGACGCTGTACCATTTTTCTAAGAAGTAATTAAATCATGGTTGGCAATTTAACATAGTCAAAAATATTCTCTACAATATTTTATTTCCTGAATACAGGCAGGACCTTTGAGTTGTAGAAGGTAAGAACATTAAACTTTATTATACATGATGACGGAAAGATGAGTACTACAGAGAAAAAGGACATGGGCAAAAAAGGATCTATGCAACGAGGGGAGCAGTGTAAGCACTTAGGGGAATGACATTTTTAAACTTCTCTGACCATGAATAAAAGCTTTGGTTTGGGAGTCAGACAGACTAGGCTTAAATCTACTCTACCTAACTCCAAATCCCAATGTCTTAAGCATTTCGTGTATCTTCGTGTGTGTGTGTGTGTGTGTATATATATATATATATACATATATATATGATTATATGATATATATATGATTATGATTCTGAATTTGTATATAAACACAGACACCTGCTCTTCACCCCTTGGCCAAACTTCTTGAATAAATAATTGACAACTGCTTCCTTATGAAATACTCCTCAGCACATATTTGCCAAGATGTATTTATCCACAACATTTTGGCCTGCTAACATTTTTTCCTTATAAATCCTTTCATTATAATTTCTCTAAAATACTTCTCCTAGCTGCGTACATCCTATGAAATCTGACACTCTATGTGATGTAGATGTGGTTTTGGATTTCAGTTTTTCCCCTGTAATTAACAAATGAGAATTATATGCAGCTATGAAGATTCAAATATATGACTCAAAATTTGATGATAAACATTAGAAGCCAAATTTTCTGGCAGGAGGACTACCTTCTCTGGTAGCACATTTAAATACTGACTTAGGGAAATTCATTATAATTCTGTATAGGCTTAGTTCCAATATTAGAAATATGCCTCTAGGCTCATTTGTACAAGAATTTCTTATTCAGCATCTCAGCTGCACAGGTTTCCACACAGAAATGAGCAGGTAAAAATGGTTGGAGCTTCATAATGAGTCAACATTAACATAATTACTTTCCACTTCATCTATTGTGGTACACTGTTTGACTCTCTCATTTCTTTTCATTTCAATCATTCCTTTAGAACACCCACAAGGCCCTGTTAAAGAAATGAGACTTTAGAGGCTCTGCTATAGAAACTGAGGTGAACTAAACACTTTTGAAATTTTCCTTTAGAAATGATCAAATGTTCCACACTACCATAAACGATATAATTTTGTACTCTAATATAATATTTCTTTACATCTCTTAAAACAATGTATACAATTAGATAATGGCGTGAAAATGATTTACTTTGGCATCACAAAGCGTGACTATAAAATACCTATCCTGTTTCGTTTTTTAACAAACAGAACTTAATCTTCCAAATGTGAACTGCCTATCACAGTTATCTCAGGGGCTAGATATGCACTATAATTATGCTGCCACTGCTGAAAACATCTCTGAACATCCTTTTTAGATGAAGGAATTACCTTCAGGGACAGTTTACCCCCAAAAACAATAAAACATGTCTCATTGCTTTATATTTTAAGGCTAGGATTTGATTAATTTAGTCACCCATCTTATTCATCAAATTTAAGGCATAAAATGTCAGATGTTTCTAAAGATTACTTCCACTCTCAGAAGAAGAAGATTTACTACCAGCAAGGATGGATATTCAAGAGAAAAAGCACTTGAGTTCAAATAAAAGCCTCGGTGCTTACTATCAAGCAAATGATTGGGCAGCTTGCTGAAATTCTGAGTCAGAATATCTGGTAAATAAGATGACATCTGTAAAAGTACCAGCATGGGTGCCTAATAAGAAGTAAGGGATCAATAGATGAACACACTGTATTTACACTGTGGAAAATAAATTCTAGAAGCCACACATGAAAAACCTTAGTAAAATAGTTCTGATGTATTTCCTGCTCCATTTTAATTACAGAATTATCCTATTTGATACCATACACACGTCCCTGAAGGTAGCATAAATATTTTTATAACCAAAATCCAAGTCTCCTTTTTACTTACAAAAATACAATCAAAACTTTTGACCACCTACTATTTCTAGGCACTATTCTAGGCACCAAAGGAGAAAAAGAAACCACAATGCCCTTAAAAAGTAAAATTGGGGCTTCCCTGGTGGCACAGTGGTTGAGAGTCCGCCTGCTGATGCAGGGGACACAGGTTCGTGCCTCGGTCCGGGAAGATCCCACATGCCGCGGAGCGGCTGGGCCCGTGAGCCATGGCCGCTGAGCCTGCACTCCGCAATGGGAGAGGCCACAACAGTGAGAGGCCCACTTACCACAAAACAAAAACAAAAACAAAAAAGTTAAATTGACTAGTTACTTTACTTTGACTTGATCAATCGGGGAGGCTACACTACCTCACCTTGAAGTTCATTGGCTGCTCCCACAGCTACACATACACACACACCCACACTCTTACACAGTAAGCTGCTAGTAAGATGCAAACATGTTCATCCATGAAGCTATTTATACAGTTCCCTTGGGAACTGGTCATTACCTAATGTGACATATAGTTCAGATTTTTATAACCATACTTCACAAAACACCCTTACCTAATATATAATAACTGATAACTAAAATACGAGTGCTTGGCTTCCCAGTGACATCATTTTTCTTTAAAGCACAAAAGAAAAGGAATACATTGCATGTGAATTTTATTTTACCACTCTTTAGGCTAGAATGTCTCTATTCCTTATATTAAGTATACCTGTACTGCTGTAAAATGAAATTAATCAAGTGCCTTAAGATTGGAAGTTGAGAAAAATAGAGTCATCATGCAAAATAATATTTTACAGCTATTTTTTTTCTATTCTGTAATGAGTATAAATAATTGGTCTAGGTCAGCCTGATTACTTAGCCTATCAGAGGAAAGAAGAATAGTTAGTCATTAATTATATCATTAAATTATGCAAAATCCAAGACTGTTTTGCTAATAAACTAGAGTATAACTAGCTATATAATTATATGGAAATCAATATGCCTTTGAGAACAGTCATTTATCATGAGAAAAATTCATTCCAGAACCAAACAGCCTTTTATGAGTACCTTAAACTCTGGACAACAAAAGTTCTCTAAATCATTTAGATTATATAATCCTATAAGGCAAGGACTCTGGGTACAAATTCTTGTCTAGCTTTCAAGGCCCTGAACACCACTGTAGTTAAGACTCCATGCTTAACCACAGTGGTGCAATTGTAAAAACTAGGCCAATGTCAAATGTGACACTCAGACACTACCCTCCCAGTAGAGGAGAAAGAACTTACTGTATTAGAGTTAAGTAGATAACTGTATTTATAACTAAATAACATTCTTTTGGATAAAAGTAAGTAACTTAAATTTTTAAAATCTTTTAAACATAAAATCTAAAACAAAACCTGGTAAGACAATATACTTCCAAAGCAATGAGTATTTAAAATCTTAATAAAATTAATTTTAATTTAGTAATTAAATAAAATATATTTAATTTTAATAAAATATAGAAATATCTTCCTTCTATTTTGGCATTAGCCCCGGTGGGGTAGGAGACGGTGAAAGGTGATTAGAAAAGTCTTTGGCTCCCTTCTCTTTTAGAAAAGTCTTTAAAATCACCAAACATGGGTGGTGATTGGGTTTTCCATGTAACCCAAGAATCTTTAGGTGGTTTTACCGCCCCTCTGGGATCAGCCCAGGTGGCCATGGGGGAAGGGAGAGATCTCTTTCACCTCTATTTGGCAGGGGGCAGGTAGAGGATAGAAGGCAGGGCCCATGCTCTGGCTACACAGTAACAGCGGAAACTGAGGAACCTTGCTAGAGCTTGCCCTTGCCCTTCCTCTCTCTCAATTCTCAGAGGCTTTTTAACATTCAGTGGATTCACTACACTGGCTACATTGGCTTGGTTTTACCACTCCGTACTAATTTACACAAAGGCAGCACAGCATAAAGATTAGATAGAGTATGATCTCCAAAGCGAGACTTCAAACACTGGTTCCACCACTTACTACATGTGGAACTCTGAGCAAGCAAGCTCTCTGGACCTCAGTTTCCCCACTTGTAAAATGGGAATAATAACTGTACCTACCTCATGTTGTTGTGATGGTGAAATTATTTCATGTAGTAAAAGCACTCATAACAATGCTCAACACATAGTAAGTGTCCAATTAATATTAGCTATTTTTATTGCTGCTGTTGTCATTATTATTATATTATTTCCTTACTTCCTACCACACGCCTTCTTTTTGGATTGAACCAGCTTCCTCCTTACCATTTTTAAAATTCCATTTTTGTTATTCCTCTCCCAGTAACATCCTTTAAAATCCAATTCAACTGTCATCTACTCCACGAAGTCTTTCCTGCTATGGAAGAGGCAATTTAACATAGTAATAAAAATGCCTCTGGAATCACAAGGCTCTCTCTCAGTTCTGCCCTGACCAGCTATAATTCCTTGGACAAATTATTTAACCTCGCTCAGAAGATCAAACAAGAAAATTTTAACTTCCTTGAAATCAAGGTATTTTATACTTTCTTCCTATATCCTCCACACCTAATTATAGTGTTGAGTAAATAATAGGAACTCAATAAACAACAGTTAATTGAACAGTAGGCCTGTCTTCTCTGTTTCTTTCCAGCATGCTCTACAATAGAGTATGGAAGAAAAGTTGACTATTTATGACCTAACATGTTTTCGTTTCCATTAAGAATTATTTTTTTGAAAATATGATCAAAAGATAAAAGTAATATTTACCAAATATTCCTTGTTTTCCTAATGTAGCATACTACTAAAATTTAAATGAGGGCTTCCATCTGTATCAGATATAGGAAGGATCTGCAAGCTTGTATATTACATGTTCCTGTGTTTTACCATATTGCTTTTAATATCCATTTTGAATATCATATCTGGTCATTTTCTTAAATGTATTAATTACGCATACATAACTACTAAAGGGAAAAGCTTAGAGTTACTAGAAATTTAAGGAAAGGAAGCACATGACACCTACTTCAAAATACTTCTTCAAGATGTATCTCAAACTGTTGAGCAGAATACTAGTCTCACTAGTTGATACAGACCACCAGCCAAGAAGTACATGGTGAATGGTGCAATCTACATGCAGCAGATTTAAAGAAACAATATTTACATTGAAACATTCCTTGACAGACTAGATGCTCAGTAATGTTGAGGAAATCTTGTTGTCTTCAATATGATCATGTAAGAGTATAAAGCACATAAAGTACTGCTTTCAAGCATATTGCTGGATGGTAATAAACCCCTTTGAAAAGTCAACAGGTTGAGTAAGTGAAAGATCTACAGACACATCTGAGTTTTCTGGACTCACTCTTATATAGTGATATATATATATATATATATTTTTTTTAATACCTGAATCTAACCCTTTAAATTTTTTGACCAGTCTTGGAGAGGACTGTGTTTACCTTCCTATGTAAAATGTAAGTACTACACTACTCATTTTAACACAAGGCTATGAAAACAGGACCAAAATACATATTTAAAATATACTTAATCATAATTTTTGACCTTAACTATAGCTTTAAATACTAATTAAAATAAAAATATAACACCAGTTTTACAAACACATTACAAAGAGCAATTAAGTATAATAGAAAATCTTCCTTCAAATTTCCTCACAGTGTTTTCTGTATATAAATCTCTTATGACACTCTGTAAATTATTCAATAATTTTTTAATTTCAAAAGTCCTTCAACTTACCACTATATCTACTTTACAAGCTAAATCCATGCCTCCATACAGAACTTCCATGATTTGCGTCTCCCCCTCAAAAAGTACGCATTTCCAAAAAATGTCCCAAAAAGGTAAACAACAGGGGAAATAATTAGGCATATAATCTACCCAAGTCGTTACAAATTACAAAAAATCTAAACAGAAGTGATTTTTACCTGAAATCAATGCTTCCTCGATTGTCTGCAAATCATACACAGGTGTATCTTCTCATGTATTACTTTCTAAGAAGTATGAAAGTTAGGAATTTTCAAGCTGGGAAAAGCCCTGGAACGATTGCCAACAGCAATTTTAAGAGATCAGAAATATATCACCTCCCTGTGTCATGTTTCTAACCAAGTGAAAAGTGATATAAAAATCTTTTTGTGGTCTGCCCCTGCTTCCCTGGCTCATACCTACCCAGAAGACTAGTAAGCTTGGAAATTTTACCATGCAAACTCCCTCCACCAGATAGTTTATAGAACTTTAGTACTGCCACTGGTCCTTAAAGAACCCATTCTATACTTCTCTACGCAGAAAATCATCTATTTACTCCTTTTTCTTTCCTCATTGCTAAATCAGTTTCCTTCTCCGTGAGATGTACAATATGGCATCCCATATTGACTCAATTTTAATAACATTTGTCATGGCACATTGTCAAAGTATAGATGAGGGGAAGCTGAGAGACAATTTTTTTAGTCATGAAAGTAACACATGTGCACATTGAAAAATATATCAAACAGTACATAAAGGTGTGATGTGAAAAGTAAATATCCCACTTCCCAGAGCAGACCACTGTTAAGAGTTTTTTGTGGATCATTCCACACATTTTTATAATATAAATCCAAGAACTTTACACACAGACACACACACACACATATCTTTGAAAAGATAGGCTCTTACCATACCTGCTCTTTTGTCCCTTTTTTCTCAATTATATTCCCATTACTAATGACTGATCACGGATATTTCAAGTTCTCTTTAGAGTAAAATAATAGGATTGTACTTTCCTAGCCCTTGAAGTTAGATGTGACTATCTGACTTATTTTGGCTGATGCAATGTAAGTAGAGTGAAGGATGGTACATCTTCTACTTCCTTTTGTAATATGGCAGAGCCAGAATCCTGAGTAAGAATAACATGGGACAGAGACCCTCAGTGACATGTGACGGACATGGAGCATGAGTAAGAAGCCTTTGCTGTTTAAAGACTGAGGTTAAATTCTGAAGTTAACATCTCAGTGTAACTAGCCTATCCTCACTAACATCACATCTTGAAGTCCATTCATATATAAACACACAGATCTACCTCATTCACTGAAATGGTTTCATAATATTCTTTTTTTATGATTCTTTTTTAAAATCCTTTTAAAATTGAAGTATTATTAATTTACAATGTTTCAGATATATTATAATATTCTTTTGCATGAATGAATGATAATTTAATTCACTTGATCAACAAGTATTTTGTGAGTATCTGCCATGTCTCAAATACTGCTTGAAATGTTAAAGTTCATTTAATTCTCACAGCAAGTCTATGAGGTAGATTCTATCCTCGCCCACAGTCTTGCAGGTGATGAAAGTGAAATACATCAAGATTAAGTTAAAATTGTCCTCAAGTGCCCACAGATAGTAAATGGTAGAGCCAGAATTTGAACCCAGCTGTGGCTCCAGAGTCAATGCTTTCAATCAACAAGTTATATACTGCCTTTCCCTATTCTGGGGAAACAGATAATACAAAAATATGCAAGAAAATATCAAATACTAGTAGCTACTATGATGAAAATAATACATAGTAATACGATGAGGAGAAGGAGTGACTTTATGGTAGGTAGTTAGGAAAGGCTTCTTTGAGGAGTGATAATTAAACGGAGATCTAATTGACAAGAAAGAGTAGGTCATGTAAAAAATCTGGGGAAAAAGCTTTCAAAGTGGAGGGACTAGCTAATGCAGAGGCCCTGAAGTGGAAATGACTGCCTGTATTCAAGAAACAGCAAGGCTAGTGTGGTTGGAGTGCACCGAGCCAGGGAAAGAGTGATGGCAGATTATTTTACCAATCCTCCCCTGATAGACACGTTGCCTCCAATATTCTTGTACATGCATCTTTTTATGTCTATATAGGATTAAGCGTAGGATAAATCCCAACTGGAATTGCTCAGACAAATTTTGATAGACATCATGAAATTTCACTTCTAAAAGATGACAGGGAAAAGACTGGTGCCAAGAGTAGAAGAAAGGTCTTCCCTGGTGGCGCAGTGGTTGAGAGTCCGCCTGCCAATGCAGGGGACGCGGGTTTGTGCCCCGGTCCGGGAGGATCCCACATGCCGCGGAGCGGCTAGGCCCGTGAGCCATGGCCACTGAGCCTGCATGTCTGGGGCCTGTGCTCCACAACGGGAGGGGCCGCAACAGTGAGAGGCCCGCGTACCGCAAAAAAAAAAAAAAAAAAAGAAAAAGAGTAGAAGAAAGTGCTTGTTTACCATACAAGCTCTTACACTACTGTCATATTATCAGACGTTTTAACCCTTGCTAATTTAATTTGCGACATTTTTTAAATGTTATGCCACTGCTAGTTTAATCTACATTTATTTAATTCTGTTTAAAGTACCTTTTATATATTTATTGGTTATTTGTATTTCTTTAGCTGTAAACTGCCCACTTAAGGGTTTTGCCATTTTTAAAAAATATTTATTTATTTATTTGGCTACGCGGGGTCTTAGTTTTGTGGCACGCAGGATCTTTAGTTGTGGCATGCAGGCTCTTAGTTGTGGCATGTGGGATCTAGTTCCCTGACCAGGGATCAAACCCAGGCCCCCTACACTGGGAGCATGGAGTCTTAATCACTGGACCACCAGCGAAGTCCCGGGTTTTGCCATTTTTAAATTGGGATTTTAGTTTGCTTGTACTTATTTTGTAAAGTCTTTGTATATTAAGAGCATGAGGCCTTTGTCACACGTGTTGCAAATATATTTTTTCACATTTTAATGTGAAAGAGCAGAGGAGGGGAAGCTAACATGGGTAATAAGGAAAACTGACAGAATCTATATTAGATATATTGAGTATAAGGTGCCAGTGGAACACTGAAGTATAGCATAAAGTAATCATCATTACGGGCTAGCTAATACAACATGTTCTCTTGTAACAAAAGAAAACTGATAAATTTGATCTAAGAGAATAGTATAGTTATCTAGATTTCTACTAGACCTGCTTACATAGCAAGAAATAGCTCGTTTCTAGTTTTGTGATTTAGCATAATTTTCTACCCAAATAAACACAGCCAATAAAAAAAACTCCACCTAAAAACCTCCATGAAGATATAACTGACAATATTTTTTCCCTCTCCATTCATATTGTTTTATTTTTCATTTATTGCTTTTTTCTTTTCCACCATGGTTTATTACAGGATATTGAATATAGTTCCCTATGCTATACAGTAGGACCTTGTTTATCCATCCTATATATACTAGTTTGCATCTGCTAGCCCCAAACTCCCAATCCAACCCTGCCCCCTCCCCCTCCCCCTCCCCCTTGGCGACCACAAGTCTGTTCTCTATATAACTGACAATATTCTTTAGCAAAATAGTTTTTTTAACGAAAGAAAGAAAATAAATGTAGTAATCAAACAATTTACATCAAAATTTTGAAGTTTTTCAAAATGAAAGCTTTATCTGATTAGAAAAGTATTTAATACTTGTGAGGGAGAGAAAAGCTTATTTAGTTACATATAAACAACCACTTACCAAAGGATTAAATGTCTCACTTTAAGAGATATGCCTAAGCAAAGCGATTGTCTTTGCTAATATGCATTTGCTAATACGCAGCACAGGTTTGTAATATGTGGTATATGTTCAATTTAAACCTTTACATAAATAATCAGGGGATAAAATCATATGGTCCATGGACCCAATTGTTTGCATATGCAAATTAACTGACATTTTCTTAAATAGCTCATGAGATTGGTCTTTCAAGAACACATCAAAAACACTTTGAGGGAAAAGCATCCTGATGAACATCTGTAGGTAAATTAAACTAGTATATTTGTCCCTTACAGTGATGCACAATGTTATCATCTCTTTCTGAATACCTTATCTAAAACTGAAATTGCGAAGCATTTATTCGTTTGTTTTTCAAGAGCTTATTGCCATGAGTGTGGACCATGGGACTTTTACTTGTAATACAGACAGCACATGGGAAGATGTTACCAAATATCAGACTTGTTTTTATTTTACTCTTCACATCTGTACCAGAGCATTTCAGTCCCAATAAGTTGATAATTTAAGGACATACAATTTCCCCCATGTGTGCTCTTCAAATCTGGATGTCTGGTGCTCAGTTAAATTTCATCTGTTTGCAATTTTTTCCCTTACAAGGCATTATTTTTAGCTTCCCAGTCTATTAACAAAACAAAAAACTTGGCTACAAATCTATTTCTAAATGTTAACTCCCATTAAATCCATTGTCATTATAGTCTCACCAAATATAAAACCCCCTAAATGTGGTCAAAATAAATTACTAATATGATGCCTTGTCTAAAGGTAAAATCCAGATATGATCAGAAGGTCAGGGTTTGGAAGGAAAGGTGGAGATATTTACGTATCTGTTTTCTTGTTTTCCCTTAGTCAGATCAACAGGACATATGACGTATTTGTCTTTTTTAATATCTAAAAGAAATGGTAGGTAAAAGAATTGCTGTGGGTTCCTTCATCCTCTGCCCTCACATCATAAAAAAAATCAGAAAATATATTTTCATTCTTTATAAATAAAATGAAATTTAAATAATATTTCTTCTTGCTAAACTCTGAGTTGATAAAGAAGGCAGATACAAAGAGTTTATTAATTCTATCAATGAATGCTACACTGTGAACACTGAGAATACAAATAATGTAATCCAACTTCTTCTTGATCATTTTTTCCTTTTGTCTCATTCCAAAACTAACACAGACTCGTTGGAAATTTGTAAAATAAAGTTAACATAAAAGAAGAAAATAAAAATCACCACCATTTCTCATTTAGTGAGAACTATTAACATTTTAACACATAGTTTTGTTTTTTTTTCCTGTGTACAATATAGTCTTAAACAAAACTGAGGTCATACTATATGTTGTATATACATTTTATATCCTGCTTTTACCACTTAATATATCATGAATATCTTTTCATATAATTAAATATATAGAAGATTAGTTTTAATTACCATGTAATAATTACTTAACAAACTCTTATTACTGGGCATCTATGCTGTAAATTTTCACTATTAGAAATAATGCTGAAGTGAACATCCATGTACAGATATCTTCTTTATACATCTGCTTCATTAGGACATTCCATCCAGAATTAGAACTGCTGGATGTCATTATAAACATTTTTATTACTTATGTTTCATTCTGCTAAACTGCCTTCCAGGAGGGCTGTACTATTTTATAAATCAACCATCAAGAAATGAAAGTACATGCTTCTCAGCACCCTCACTGATCAGATAATTATGTTATATCTTTTTTATTAAATTGCACAATTCTTTTAATAGGCATTTCTTTTACCACTAGTAAGGCTGAACATATACACACCCAATGCACAGCCATACATGCCCATACACACCCACATTAAGCCCACCTGTACATACCATACATACCACGTACATTATATATGTAACTTATGCTATGTCAATATCATGTTCATTACCTTTGCTCATGTTTCTATTAAGATATTTTTCTTTTTGCTGAGTAAGAACACATACAGAAAAGTATTAATCCATTATCAAAATTTTATAAAGTTGTTCTAAATTCATTATTTGCATTTTACTAATGCATACTGTGTTCTTGACTTACAAAAGTTCCTAATTTGTGTACAGTCAAAAATATTTTTTCTTTTCTGTCTTCTATATAATTACACCTAATTCTTTAGGTGTTCTGAATTTTATTTTGATGTATGGTGTGAGGTAGGGGATCAATTTATATTTTCCATTCAATAATTTGTCAGTTGCTCCAGCAACACTTTCCCCTTCTGATTTGGAGTATCCAACGTAACTTCTCAAACTAGAAAAGGATTCTTGCCATAACTCTTCCTCTATCTGTCACATTTCATTCTTAGAAATATACCAGTAGCAACAACTGTGAATACTAGCTACCTAACTATCTGATTAAACATTTAAATAATATGTGCTCAAGGGTATCAAAACCACCTTTGATTTAACACTATCCCTTTCATTCAAACAATACTAGGGGACCATTCACGTATTCAAGCTCCCTTTAGTTTCATGCACAATCCAACAGCAAGCCAGTGGGTACTGGGAAGGTAGGGAAGAGAGGAACACAATATTCAGGAAACCAAACACAATATTCCTTTGTTTTAAAGTTGTATCATTATATAATAATTTTTTTTGATATTCATGAAATAAATTGACAATACAAGGAAATAGAGTTTAATGTGAATTTGACAGTTTCTTATACTCAGAAGGTCTAAAAGACCATTGTTCATGAGATTTAACCGCACTTTATAATATATGTGTAACCTAGGAAAGAGTAGTATAGAAACTTTCAAAAAGTCAAGACAAAAAAAACCACAACGTAGCTAGAATGACTTTTGATGTTTTAAAAGCAGCCAAAACAATGTATTCTACAGGAAAATCTAAAGCAGATATATAGAATTTTGCCTGTTGTGAGCCTTGTATGTGGGAGACTTGTGTTATGTAAATGTCTTATATAAATGGATTATACAGCTTTAGAAAAAAAGCTCAATGCATCTTTAAAGTGTTTCCAAGGTGAAAATAACTTTCTTAAGAGCTAAAAGTAAGACTCAATACCTGTATTAGTGACAGCAAACTATCAGAGTTACAGTCAGTCTCTTACTTTCAAAGGCAATAAAAGCTATATAATAGAGCCAAATAAAAACCCCAGTCTTAAAATTATGGGAGGGTATTTGATGCTAGATTTAAGATTGAAAACTTGCACTTTGGCCAAAAGGTAACTTAAAAGAACAAAAAATACTATTTTAAAAGCTGTCGATATATTCTTTAGAGAATCGACTTTAATTCCAATTTTTTTTTCACAAGTTCAAAATTGTTAAATGTTTGATGCATTCACCTGGGAGATGTAGACATGACCATCATTGATCACCTACCCATCCAGCTATTCAAAAGCTCTCTTCTCCTGCCTTCATTGTCCCAGCTCAAGGGCTGTCACAACTCCCTCTGTGTGCACATATGCAAGGAAGTCAATGATTGAAATCTAGAGTAAAGCAAAAAGTCAATGGGTTCTGCTGTTTAGCCAAAAGGAAAAAAGAGCCAAGGAGAATATAAAACAAATAAGTTAAAATGAAAGACTGGAACATGAGTTTGCCTGTGTTGACTAAGTGAAGCCTAAATTATTATGACTTCCTTCTGGCTTATAAGCAGCTGGAAAGTTCTCAGGGCTACTCAGGAAGTGTTTTTATTTTAAAGATAGAAAGCTGTTTCACTCAGTTGGTACACATAAACAACTATACTTGATCTGGCCTCTGCTTCCCTGTGTGCTCCCTTCCCATATCCCTTGGCCCTCACACTACTTCACAGCAAAACTGACTTTCTTCCTGTTTTTCCACCATGCCGAGTTTTCCAACATTAAGGTTTTTGTATTAGCTGCTCCCTTAGCATGGAAGGGCATTTGGCTTGATGGTCCCATGGCTGGTTTCTTCATATCATTAAGGATTCAGAATACAAATCACTACTTTAGAAAAGGCTTCTTTCAAAATGAGAACTATAGCCCAGGAGACAGCATTTCAGATAGCTCTGAGAAAGTGCTCCAAAGAGGTGGCGGGGTGGGGGGGAGGTCAGTATATATGAGATTTTGGTGAAGAGGGAGTACATGTAATCAAGCACACATTTTTTGCAGAAGGTCTTGTGAGGGTTATGAGTCACAAGAAGCAGACATCACCATGAAGAAATTTAGTGCTTTTCTAGATATGAGGAGATGCAAGAATTGGGCTCATAAAAAAAAGAAAAGAAAAGAAAAGAAAGAAAAGCCTTCCTTGAATATCAAGTTAAAAGATCCACTCTGGGAGTTCAGGGGTTTTTGAGCACAAGCCACCTGTTCTCTTTCTTTGGCCCTGCAATAAACCTTTCTCTGCTCCAAAAAAAAAAAAAAAAGTCACTCTGTCACTATCATACCTCTCCACTTTGTCTCCATATCATTTATGATTGTCTTGTTTTCTTAATCAATTATTTGTTCACTTGGTCACTAATCTTCACTGCAAGCTCCATGAGGGCAGGGATTTTTGTTTCTTTTATTCACTCTTCTATCTGTAGCACCTAGAACACTTTTACATGCTACGTGTCCAATGGATATTTTTTCAGCAAATACATTTAACTGGTTTGCATTTTTATTTTTAAAACCAATCACCTATGAATGATTCTGATTACCTCTAAGAATAGATTAGATCTCAAAGAGTATGTCTTCAACTATGTCTTAGTTGAAACATAAACCCCCTCCCAGAATATTTTAGGATCAACTAACTATATTTCTAATCAGCTCTCTCTTGCCCATATTCCTCAATACAATGAGGTTGAACAAGAGTCCATGCCTCTGCCTCCAGTTGGATCTGGCCTACTTGTCTCTTTTATTGCCACAGCAAACAAGGCCATGGTTCTCAACCAGAAAATGAAGCAACTTTGGTGTATGTGAGGAGAAGGCACGAAGAGACAATCTTTCCCATTAATCATCTCAATAATTAAGAGTTTACTGAACTGGCATTGAAGTTTAGTCTCAATAAAATGTAAGTTCTTTGAGGGAAGGAACTTTTTGTCTCTTTGGTTCACTGCTGTTTCTCCAGCACCTAGAAGAGAGCTCAGTGCACAGCAGGCATCCACTAAATGTTTCTTGAATGAATCAATGAATGAAAGAGTAAATGAATGATTATATAGTAAGTTTCAAATACTGACTTAGAAACAAACATACTTAATTGCACAGGTTTGTTCTGCTTCTGAAGCCATATGGAGAAACACAGACTACAGTTAGATTTTATATTCCTACTTCTAAGGAATTCTATACCATGTGCTATTGATCATAAGGTAATTGAGCAAGAAAGAGCTTACAGACAGTTTAGAAAACGTATCATTGATACTAGAAATGCCTCTAATGGTAAAATGACTCAAATATCAAATGCCCTAGAAAAATGGGCAGCCTAGGATATTGATCAATTACATGAATTTTGTAAAAATATTTGAACAGTTATAAATCACTAATGTTTACTTATACTTTGCTTTGTCCTTATGGAATTTGAAGTGTCTTGCAAGATTATGAAAACAGCTAAAAATAGAAAACAGGAATAGGAAAAAATGTAAATCAGAACAGGTCAAGATTAAGAAAAATGTTACAAAAAAGATTTAACTGTATTTTCTGGTGGCCAAATAAAAAAAAAAAAAAAAGAAAGAAAGAAAGAAAATACAGTTAGTTACTTTTCAAGGAAGCAAAGTTTTTTCTAGCATTTACACTTGAAAAAAATGGTGCATGTGGGTTTTCATAAAATGCACCCAATGATATAGTGAACCATATCTACAATAGCATTGCTATATTAAAAGTAGTAACAGATTTTTAGATGAGTAGTTCTTGTAATATTCCTCAGGGTAATCTAAAAACAAACAACAAATCAGTAAAAAACAATTCTTCTGGGACACAGGGGATAAGCAAGAAAATGGATCCAAGTACATAACTCATTTATGGGTATGGATTGATCCACGGTTATACACAGGATATGGAAAATTGATTTCATCTTGCATACCAAATTGGGTTGATTTGTAGTCAATGTCTTTCATGGTAAATTGTCTGTAGTACTGTGTTAAAAATAATACTCATAATCATAAATATTTTAGGCTTTACAAGGCATACAGCCTCTGTAGCAACTACTCAACTCTGTCACTGTAGCACGAAAACCGTCATAGAAGATATGTAAAGAAACGGACATAGTTAGGGTTAAATAAAATTTTATTTAGAAAAGCAGGTGGCAGGCCAGATTTGGCCCACAGTCCACAATTTGCTGATCCTTGATTTAGAAGGATGGATGGACTACTATTCCTTCAAATAGGCTCCCAGAAAGATAGTATTACTTGATAGGGCTTTTGATAAAATTTGGATACTTGGCAGATTAAAATTACATCCTCTTTCCAGAGCCCATAGTTCATATTTTCTAGGCTGTTCATTAAGGGCAGATACGTTTTTGAAAGGATAAACAAGCAAATAGCAAGACTGACATTTTAAATTACTAATAAGTATCAAAACTGAGTAAGTTTAATTTATACTAGCACTATACACTAGAAATTTCTATGATGATAAAAAATGTTTTATTCTATATGTTTCCTGTCTGATAACAGTAGTCTCTAGCCACTTGTGGCTACCAGTACTTGAAATGTGGCTAATGTGACTGAGGAACTAAATATCTAACTTTATTTAATTTAAATTAATTGAAATTTAAATAGTCGTATGTGAATCAGGGCTATTTTATACTTAAACATACCATTCAGCATTTACCTAGCTGTAGACAATAAAAAAGGAGTGCCTTGATTCAAAATGTTAGTGGTTATTATTCCCTTTATCCCAAAAGGGTTTCCTTGATAACACAGGTTTGAGAAATATTGTTTTTTTAAAAAGTTAAACAACAGACTTTTTACAGCTTTTAATATACTAGCACACTTCACTAATTTTCAAGGGAATACGGTATTCAACATTCCTTTGTTACAAAAATAGCCCCCAATATGTCAAAAGCTAATGTCTTTGTTTGCATTTAAATATGGTATATTTATCTGATGATTTGGAAATTTACAAAAATAAATAGTAAAAGCACCATTATTCTCCATCTTCAATTAATTTCCTATCACTTCACACACTGATAAAAAAGACAGCCATATAAGGGAACAATGTCAGCAAGATGGTAAACTATGAAGCCTCAGACACCTCTTCCTCCCACAGAGACACTGATTCAACAACAACACCTGGACCAATTTTCTTGGTCAGAAATCCAGAAACCAGTTAAGAGGCTTTGCACTCCAGGTGAGTACCGTAGACACACACACACCCATCCCCCACACAGAGCCATGCAGTTTGGAGGAAATGCCTGGCTCCTGGCTTCTCCCTGGGGAGGGTAAGAGAAGACTGAACCATATATCCAATGTTCTGACTTTTTGGGTGAGGCAGCCCAAGGGAGTGGGGCCTGACTTAGAGAACTGATGAGACGTGGAATACTCTAGGTAGCTGGGGGCCATTGAGAACAAAAAAAGAGCTGAGCGACATGCTGCTGCTTCACAGAACCCACGGAACAGCAGACAGATATCAGAGGGAGTAAGAGATTAAAAGTTCCTGGAAAAAAAAAACGGAGAAGTCCCTCAATTAAAAATCTACACACACAAGTCCAGAAAATACATGTCTAGAAAAAAGGTTTGAGAGGCCCCCAGAATCTCTAGCAAGGCTGATTGGTGAAGGCCTTTCCCAGTTTCTAAAAACTTGAAGACTTGGTTTTTTTTTTTTTCAAATGCACAGATAACAACACAAAGTTCAATGAACACACACACATACACACAAACCAAGGAAAAATGGCCCAAAGGAACAAAAATCTACAGAAACTTACTCTAAAAAGAAAGTGATATATGAATTTACTGACAAAGGATTCAAAATAGCTATCAAAAATATGCTCAACAAGCTCAGAAAAGTGACCAAATTGAGAATTTCAACAAAGAAGTAGAAAATATAAAAAAGAACCAAACAGAAATTTGGGACCTGAAGAATGCAACAGTTGAACTAAAAATTCATTACAGGTGTTTAACAACAGAGTTGATCAAGCAAAAGAAGGAATAGCATATTCGAAGACAAGTCATTTGAAATTACCCAATCAAAGGAACAAAAAGAAAAAAGAATAAAAAAGGGTGAAGAAAGCCTAAGGGACCTAAGGGATATAAATGAGAAGACTAATAAATGTATTAAAGCAGTCCCAAGGGGTAAGACAGAGAAAAAAGGGCAGAAACTTACTTAAAGAAATAATAGGCCCTTCCCATCAGCACACTTCCCTCTCATCACCCAAGTATTTGCAAATGATATGTCCAATAAGGGATTAATATCCAAAATACATAAACAGCTCATACAACTCAACATCAAAAAAGCAAAAAACCTGATTTAAAAATGGGCAGAAGAACTGAATAGACATTTGTCCAAAGAAGAAATGAAAATGGTCAACAGGCACATGAAAAGATGCTCAACATCACTAATCATCTGGAAAATGCAAATCAAAACCACAATGAGAGACAGAGACAGAGAGAGAGATGGAGATCTTGTTTACATCAAATACCCAAAGGACACCACGGAATATCAGGAAACATCATTTGTGTCTGGGTGTCCAAAAACTTAATAATTTACTCTTTTATTTGATATAACAATCAATGAAATATGCAATAAGCAATTAATAACATCTTTACCAAGCATATCTTTAAGTACTTTTAAAACACACAAATAGGGCTTCCCGGGTGGCGCAGTGGTTGAGAGTCTGCCTGCCGATGCAGGGGACACGGGTTCGTGCCCCAGTCCGGGAAGATCCCACATGCCGTGGAACGGCTGGGCCCGTGAGCCATGGCTGCTGAGTCTGCGCGTCCGGAGCCTGTGCTCCGCAATGCGAGAGGCCACAACAGGGAGAGGCCCGCATACCGCAAAAAAAAAAAAAAAAATACATGATACTGTTCAAGGTAGTGTAAGAAGCCACTTTTAAGTGATGAAAGAGGATAAAGTGAAGATCCCTGGCATTGTGTAATTTAAAACAATCATCAATGGAAGAAAATTTAAGAGAAAATGGTAAGATACCTTTAAAGGGTGATATCCTTAAATAGTCACAAAAATCAAACTGTATACTAATCTTATAGTCCAATGGTAACGATCATTTTTTGGTGTTATTTGGATTTCCGTTAAAGAATTTTTTCCTCAATGTGGTGTTTCAAATGTATTTCTATGGACATTCCTGACACAGTAGTAGTTGAAAAACATCTACACTAATGCTTGCTGTGCCAGCCCTCCTCTGTTGAATAAATGGCTTAATAAAAATGTTTGGAGTTAGGAAATCGTTCATGTTGAAAATGTGAAATGTCTTCTTTAATGGACAATTAGGCATTACCATGTCTATGTGAAGCACATACATTTTTTTACTGTAAACTTTTGAGGAAGATTTAAACCAGGCTTGCACATACATTCAAAATAGGAGGTGTAGGGACTTCCCTGGTAGCAGAGTGGTTAAGAGGCCGCCTGCCAATGCAGGGGACATGTGTTTGAGCCCTGGTCCGGGAAGATCCCACATGCTGCAGAGCAACTACGCTGGTGAGGCACAACTACTGAGCCTGCACTCTAGAGCCCACAAGCCACAACTAGTGAGCCTGCGTGCCACAACTACTGAAGCCGGCGCACCTAGAGCCCATGCTCCACAACAAGAGCAGCCACCGCAATGAGAAGCCTGCGCACCACAACGAAGAGTAGACCCCTGCTCGCCGCAACTAGGGAAAGCCCGTGCATAGCAACAAAGATCCAATGCAGCCAAAGAGAAAGAAAGCATGAAAGCAAGCAAGAAAGAAAATATTAAAAAAAAATAGGAGGTGGGATGAGGAAAGAATGCACATTCATTTTTTTTTTCTTTTGCCTAATAGAAAATCTTTTGTCACTATAAATGCAGAACAATGATTAGTCTTTAGAGTAATACAGGTACTGGTGCAATTGATGGCATTTTGTAAATTTTATAATTCTATTCTTTATTCCATATCCACACCTCCTTTGAGTTACCAATCAATGCTGGTGGGATTTTTGCCTATCTATTGAGTATTTGTTAAATCAGCCCCATTGTGAAGATAGGAGAGAGTGGGAAGGATGGCATCTTTATTAAAGTATCTAGGAATGAGAGTGATATGTAATACAAAAGGTCAAGAAACTAAATCTTCCCAATTAAGAGTGGGCAAAAAACTATACAATTTTTAAACCGATTGTGCTTTGAGATACGTTATTTTTAATTTACATGAAACATGAACCTCATAAAGGGCTCACATATTTTTTAAGGTCCACAAGGAGATTTTGTTGTTTTTCTGCAACACCAAATCTCACCTGTGGTGGACAGTAGATCTAGGAGCGGCCTCCTTCCCAATCTGAGCTTCGTGGACCAGAGTCCCTCTAAGTGTCCTTTCTGCACTGATATGCTTCTCAGCAGAAAAGCTCATGGTCTATAAAACCTTTAGCTCCATATCAAGTTTTATGAATTCCTGGTATCCTCTTTCCTTTGTCGAGCATATCTGACATCTATTTAGGACTTTTTTCTTAGCCCAGATGCTGTTCCTGGGTCCCAGACTCTGGTTCTCAATTTCCTAGACTATCAATGATTCCTCTTCAACACTGAAACCTAGGTGCCTAAACCAACGACATTTACCTATACTCCCTTCCTTACTTAAAGTTGCCCACTGGCCCAGCTGGATTATTATTGACCTGGTTCCTTCACTAATGAGTCCAGGATGTCAATACCTCTCCTTCCTTGTTGCGGGAGTTAAATATATACAATCAGCTAAACAAACATATGACATTTAGCATTTAATGTTAAAGTGGCAATTCCAGTTTAACAGAAACCAGAAGCCAGGCAACTAAGTGAAGGTACATTGGATCATACATAGTTAGAACCTATAAAATTAATAGCTAATCCTTAATTTTTCAAATTACAAGCCCTGTGTGTTCTCACTTTAATATGAGTGATACGTTGCCGTAATGGAAAACTGAAGATTTATCTATAAAACTACATAAAAGTAGAAGGAAAATTCCCCAAACAGATTCTAGAATTCTGAATACTGAGTTGGAAAGTCAGGATACAACTATTAGGTTTCTGTGTAGAATAATCACCAAACATCCTGGAAAACAACACCTCTATTTATTCCAATGATACTTAGCAGTAACATAACAAACTAAGAGCCATCTATTCAGAGTTCACTTTCTAGATATTCCAGGTTTCTCAATTACAGTGATGGTGAATAATGGGGAAAGTCAGCAACCAGAGCAGATGCTACATAACTGGAATAGGTAATTTCCTATACTGTGTGATTTGAGGACTACTTTTAGGTCTTATCTGCCTTCACCTTTACCAGAAATTCAGCATTATTTCACTCAGCAGATAATAACATCGGAAGAATTATTTCCAAACAATCACTGTTACAATGGCTTCACATTACGTAGGCGTTTCCAGTAAACTTTCTGGCATTCCATCTCATTGGATATTTAGATTAGAAAATCTGCACTCCAAAAGAACAAGGTTCAGGGTCTGAGGTGATGTTCCAATCTAAGTCAATTTCATCAGGCGAGGAAACATTACAGTGACATACCTACCCTCAGTGACGACTGTGGGCAGCATGGAACCCCAGAGAGCACACTGACAGTAAAACGAAAGTCTAGGCAGACCACTTCCCCAGAGTAAACTACGTTTTCCCTAGCATGGTTCCCTTATGTTATCAAAGGCAGAAAATGTCACTGTATCATGTTTTACTTCAGTTTTGATCTACTAACTAATTTAGGCACCAAATCCTTTCAGGAATGAAGTGAGAAGTAAATTAAAAACCTACTAGATAAACACTGTATCAGGTGTTTGTTTGGCTCACTCCCTTACCTTGTTCTCATCTTCACTCAAATATCACGACAACGCCTATCCTGACCATCCTACTTCAAATTGTAAACCTCACCCCTGGTACTCTCTACCCTGGTCTATTTCCATTCTTTTCACCACAGCATTTACACCTGGGATTTTATCTATCTATCTGTCTATCTATCTATATGCGTGTGTACATATATGCATGTGTATGTACATGAACATACATGTGTGTATTTTTTTTCTCTTTGTCCTTACAAGCTGCTATAATAATGCCTGCATCATAGCAGGCACCCAAATATACGTTATTTTACCTATGTTAGTTTACCAGCAAATTCACCTAAGTACCCTACATGTTGGCAGTATATCAAGAATATTAAAGACTTTCAGTGACTCTCCCCATTCCCTATGAGATTAAGGGCTTCCACATTTGGAAATGACACCCTTATGAATTATATGCTTTTCTCAAAAGTTTTAAACTAATTCCATTTAGATTCAGAGAATATTAGTGCCTCACTGGAAAGACATGCTTTTTCTTAACCACCCAGAAGCAATCCCTTTTTTAAGATGATAGTTATCACTTATTTATGCTGAATAAATTATTTTTAAATTTTAGCATATATTTATAATTTTATTTTTGGAACAGTAGAGAGAACTGAACTATGATCATTGTTCAATTAGAATGATCTAGCACTACTCTTATACTATTTTCCAAAATTAACTTGCTTAATTACCCCAAACTGTGGCTGTAAAATGAGTTATATTTGATGAACAAATATCCAAGTTAACAGTACTTCATATCATTTTGAATAAGTTATAAATTTCTTTCCTAATATGAGTTTTATAAAATGTGCCATTCCTTCCCTTTCCTTTCATTTAACCAAATAAGAAATTGTTCTATTCCTTCCTAGTTATCAAAGCCTAATAAAACACTTCTATCTACTCTGTGTTTGTTAAATGGAGTAAAGAGGAAGTTGGGACTTTGGGGGGAAGGAGAAAAGAGAAAATAAATGGTGAATATTATGAGTTTCACTTTAGATATTTAAATTTGAGAAGATGAGATGAAATAATCATACCTTCTAGGTATCTGGAAATATAAGACCAGAAGGCAGGTGAGAAGTCTGGATCAAAGATGTAAATTTAAGGGCATACACATAGGGCTTCCCTGGTGGCGCAGTGGTTAAGACCTGACCATGCAGGGGACCAGGGTTTGAGCCCTGGTCTGGGAAGATCCCACGTGCCGCGGAGCAACTAAGCCCATGTGCCACAACTACTGAGCCTGTGCTCTAGAGCCCACGCGCCACAACTACTGAAACCCGCATGCCTAGAGCCCGTGCTCCGCAACAAGAGAAGACACTGCAATGAGAAGCCCACAAACCCCAACGAAGAGTAGCCCCTGCTCGCCGCAACTAGAGAAAGCCCACGCACAGCAACGAACACCCAATGCAGCCAAAAATAAATAAATAAATTTTTAAAAAGGGCATACACATAAGGATGATAATATGAACTCATCACAGCAGGCAAATTTCAGCAGGAGAATAAAGGCCTTGAACAAAAACCCAGGAACTAGGCAAAATTATTGAGGCAGGAAAATGGGAAGCTAGGAAATAGAAACAGGGTACAGATAGGTAGAAAGCACCAGAGAGTCAAGAAAGAATGGATAGTAGTTGATACCAAATGCCAAAAAAGAATTTCAAGAAGATGACATTTGAGAAAAGGACTTTGGATTTAGACTCTAAGTTAAAGGTCATAGATAACCTCAGAAAAGGCTATTAATAGAGTACACGTGCAGAAATTATGTTATCTAGGATTGACGTATTCTCCTTTGTTCTGCATGGCCACACTAATGCTACCATGAGATAACTGTTGAGAATAAAAGTCAGTTCAATCAGTTCAATACATAATTTACACAATGTATGCTGTGTCGCTCCTTTAGCATATGAGGATTAAGGAAAATAAGTGGTTAAATGAGAGGCTAACATATTATGCAAAATTTTCTATATGGACTTTTGTGATTAGATAATATAAGTTGATACATGGAGTCTCTAATGTTTTAATTTTTTAATGAAAATATCATCATGTATTATGTATAACTTAATTTAGTAAGGAAAATATCTCTTAAAAAGACTGACAATAACAACTGATGATGAGTGTAACTACCGGTAGGAGTGTAAATTAATCCACCACTTTGGAAAACCATTTGGCATTACTATTGATGTTGAACCTAGGTATGTAACCTTTGAGGAGGCAACTCTATATACAAAACAGAAATGCATGCACATGTATACAAAAACACATGTATGACAGTATTCATTGCCAAAACACAAAGGTCTGTCAATATTTGAATGGGTAAGTTAATTTTGATATATTTATATAATGGAATACTGTACAGCAGGGGTTGGCAAACTATGGCCCATGGGCAAAATCAGGCCTGCAGCCTATTTTTGTAAATAAAGTTTTATTGGAATACAACCACATTCATTTGTATACTGTCTATGGCTACTTTTGTATTACAACAGTCAAACTGAGCAGTTGTGACAGGGACTACAATCATACACAAAGTCTAAAATATTTACCGTCTGGCCCTTTACAGAAAATGTTTGCCAACCTGGGCTATAGAACAAAAAAATGAAAAACCACAGTTACATTCAAGACTGTGAATGAGTCTCACAAACAAGGGGTTGAGTGAAAGAACCCAGAATCAGAAAAAGAGATACTCTATGATTCAATTCATATAAAGTTCAAAAATAGGCAGTACTAGGGACTTCCCTGGTGGTCCAGTGGTTAAGACTCCATGCTTCCACTACACGGATTGTGGGTTCGATCCCTGGTCGGGGAACTAAGATCCCGCAGGCCATGCAGCGGCCAAAAAACAAAAGAGGCAGTACTAAACTATAGTGCTTCCAGTCAAATTAGTAGTTATCTTTGGGGAGGAGGAAGGCAACAGGAATTGGGAAGAACTGGCAATGTTCTACTTCTTGAATTGGGTGTTGGTTATGAGGGTGAATTGCCTTTGAGATAATTCATTGAACTGCTTGCTTATAATTTGTGCACTTTTATGTGTATTCCTTCAATAAATGAGTTTTTTTAAAGATATGCAGAAGGATTATACACCAAATTATTAACAGTAGTTACCCCTAGAGTATAGGATGGGAAGAATGAGAGATTTTATTTTTAGTGGGTATACTTCCATATTTTTTAACTTTTTAAATAAGCCTATTGTTTTAGAAAAATGAAAATGAAGTAATAAAATGTCATATATTATTACATATCTTCAACATGATGTGGTTTTATATTTTTATCGACAAGACTTAATACATTGTGGGCACTCACAAGTGGCAACAGGAGGTCAGAAACTAAATGTTTAAATCACTCAACAACTCTAAGTTTTGTGAACCAACAATAGAAAATACATCTTAAACCTGTTACTCTTTATGTTTTATCTAAAAGTTTCATAATCTTATGAAACCTTCTCACATGTTTTTAAAATACTATCTTAATTATCTTTGTCAGATTATAGCTGTTATACATCCCCTATCTTTAGTAATACTGTGCGTTAACATGATGGTCTTAACCATCCCCATAAGCTAATTCTGTTCCTTTTCAGAGATAAAAGACTTCAGGAATTGAAAGTGACATTAAAAAAATGGTGCTGGCAACTACCAATTGTTGCTTAAAGTAAAGATTTAAGAAAGAAATATTTCTGCATGATTTAATGATTGCTCGCTGTAGCAAAGTTCTTTTGTCTAGTCTCTAATATAACTCCCTAGAGTGTCTTGTTCAATATGCAACAAAACAATGATGTAGAGATTTTGACAAAGAGCCCATCTCCCTATTGAGGTGGCATTACAGGATAATAGCTGCCTAAGCTATATAATTCAATGAGATATATTTTAGTATTAAAATATCTGTTAATCAGTTTTTAAAGCTGTGATGTTCAAAACTCAGAACAATATGTAAAACATTCTTTTACCAAAGGGAATGACTAATCTTCTGTACAGCTTTGATAAGTTACAAGAAATAGGTTTATCTCAGAAGACTGGTTATGATTAATATGCAGTTCATAAAGCTCCTTAGCTCTGTATGGTCTCTCTCTAACTGAATCTAATAAAGATAGGTCACGCATTTTTCATATTCCTTTTTCACCCATGACAGATCTCTAATAGGATTTATATGCATTTGATATTAATTGTATCGGAGACTGCACCAACTGCAATAATCCTTCATTTCTTTGCCTTTTTAAAGCTATACATAAATTACAAAGTTTCCATTTTTGTTTGACTGAGGCTCTCACTGATGATCAACCACGTTAATGATTCAGAGGTAGAAAAAGATTAAGAAACACCTCACCTAGTTCACTGAAATACCAAATGATACCGAAGGCTATAAACCCAGGTTTGAGAGCTGTTTTCGCTCCCCTCTCCCTTGTGTCAGAAGAACTCAAGCATATAACCTCAGTGAAAATCTTGCACTCTGAATTGGAGAGGAAAGGACATGCTTTTAATAACCATCTCACAGAGGGGTGCTGGCAGGAACCCTTCGTTTTGATGAAGTATTGCTTTTCTAACCATCTACAGAGACAACACAGGAAATGTAAAAATGAGATAGTGCTACCTAGAATGAAAAACCGAGTGTCCTGGGGACTCAATCGAAAACAGTCCTTAATTTTTGCTCTGAGCTCAAAAGAGGCTTCACTTATGTCTGGGGGAAAAGAAATGTATCTTGTGAGACTATTCAAATTGTAATTGCAGTTAAGAGAAGTGGACAATTATATTTTCATATTCTATATTCTGTACTATGACATAAATAGTGAAAAATGTCATTCTGCAAGAGAACACAGCAAGGGATTTGAGAAACTAGTAAAATGTTGCTTTACACTCTATCAAAACACTTGGCTATTAGTGAATAAAATACAATGGAAAAAAGTAGGTCACAATTGTAATAACTTTCTTTAGTTGAAACAGACTACATACAAATTCAGCATATAAATGTCTCTCATACATACAAGAATTCTAAAAACAACCCACAAACAAGTCTGTATGACTAATTAAACTTAGACAGCTACCTCATGGTTTTATATAGATATTTATGTATATAAAATTTTGCCCTTGAATTAAGAAAGGTTACTTTTTAAATGCAACACCCAAGAAAAAAATGAACACAAATTCAAAAGTCTATTAACTAAAGAATGGCAACCAAATACCCCTCATCCATCTATAAAAGCTGTATTAGGGAATTCTTTTGCTTCTGGCCATAAAGGAGTAACTGGTACTAGACTAGCCCTCCATCTGTAAACAACTAGGGAACTACACAAAATATATGAAACAACTGTTTTCAGACATTGGACAACAGGCAGCACAGGGCTGTGATCCCTGAGACAAAGAAAACAAAGTGAGCCCTATAGTCATACCAGTTTTGTGTGTGGAGGCACATTCCCCATTAAAGTTCAGGGAGGGGGAAATTATGCAGAGTACTGTAGTCTTACAGAGCTGAAGAGAGAGAGATGCAAGATCAGGGAGGCTGAGGCAGTTTCGATTTATGGGGTACAGTATCAGAGAAGAGAAAGCCCCACAGAAAAATAGTTCCAGACATCCATAGTGGAGTCTCCTTGAGTTTTTGGCTGAATACTAATCTGAACAAGGGTAAGGGAGACTTGATGAGGATGGGCAGAGAACACTACTGTACTAGAGAAGGAATGACTACCAAAAAAGAATAAACATAACACCTGCTGGAGATCACACAGGGCTGGGAGACATTCTGATCAGCCAGAGTGAAAAGACTTCATTGAGTATTCAGAGACCAGAAAAAGTCCACACTTTAGAAGTAGAGCCAAACTAGCCCTATAGGAAATGCTACTTTAGATACATACAAAGTTTAAAAACAAGTCTTGAAATGATCAAGCTGATCTACATATAAATTAACAGCCAGAACAAAGCCTCACACGCTTTAAGATAACCAAATTACAATATTCAACAATGTCACATTCTAATATCTAGAATCCAGTCAAAAATTCTCAGATAATCAAAGAAGCAGGGAAATATGACAAAGACACAAGGAAAATCACCCAATAGAAACAAATACAGAAGTGACAGAGATGGCAGAAAAAGCTGGCAAAGATTTTAAAACAGATATTATTAGTATATTCAAGATTTAAAGAAAACATGAACACCATGAGAATAGAAATGGAACTATAAAAAAAAGAACCAAATAGGACTCTAGAGTTGAAAACTACAATATATGAAATGAAAATTTCACTGTATGGGCTAATAGCAGATTAGACACTGCAATAAAAAAAAAAAAAGATGAGTGAAATAGAAATAATGTCAATAAGAACTACCAATCTGAAGCACAGAAAGGAAAAATAAAATGGTTAAAAAATTATCAGAGAGCTTCAATGACATATGGGACAATATAATGTGATATAATACAGAAGAAACTCCCAAAATGGTGAAGGGATAAATCAAAAGAAATATGTGAATGAATGAAGACCCACAATTTTCCAAATTTGATGAAAAATATCAACTTACAATGTAAGAATCTCAATGAATCCCAAACAAAATAAACATAAAATAACCCCAAGGTACATTATAATCATATTGTTGAAAACCAATGATAAAGGAAAAAACCTTAATAGTAGCCAGAGAGAAAAGCATGTTACATAGAGGGGATCAGAGTTTAAAATGATTGCTGACTTCTCATCAGAAACAGTTCAAGCCATATGAGAAGAGATGACATCTTTAAAGTGCTAAAAAAAAAAGAAAACCGAAGGAGTGGAGGGGACCTATCATTTTAGAATTCTGTATCCCATGAAAATATCCTTCAAAAATGAAGGTAAAATAAAGATGTTACTAGACAAACATAATCTGAAACAATCAAGTTGAAGAGAACCTGCACTACAAGAAATATTTAAAGGAAGTTCTTTAGGTTAAAGGAAATCGATACCAGATAGAAACTCAGATCTACATAAAGGAATGAAGAGTGGCAGAACTGTCTGTGAAATAGAGAATGAGAATAGATAAGACATTGTTTCTAGTTTATTTTCCTTAAAATATAATTGATTATTTGAAGAAAAAAATAATACAATGTAAGGTCAGATCTATAACATATGTAGAAGTAAAATGTATGACAACAATAAAACAAAAGATGAGAGGGAAGAATGTAAGTATGCTATTGTAAGGTTCTTACCTTATACAGAAATATATACAATATCATTTTAAGCTAGACTGTCACAAGTTAAAGATGCATACTGTAAACCCTATAGCAACCACTGAAAACTAAAATAAAGAAGTTTATCTAATAAGCTAATACATGAGATAAAATGGAATTGTAAAAAAAAAAATACTTAATCCAAAGGAAGGCAGGAAAAGAGATTAAAGGAACAAAGGACAGATGAAACAGAAAACAAATAAGACTATAGACATAAACACAGCGATATTAATAATTATATTAAATGTAAATGTATTGACCATACAGATTAATAGGCAGAGATTATCAGACAGCATAAAAAATATATATACCCAAATATATGCTTTCTACCAGGAACACACTTTAAATATAAAGATACAGATGGGTTAAATGTAAAAGGATAGAAAATGATATATCATGCAAATAGTAATCATACAAAAGTTGGAGTAGCTAAATAAATATCACACAAGGTAGACTTTAGGACAAGGAATATCACCAAAGATAAAGAAAGATATTCCATTATTATGAAATGGTCAATTAATAGCGAAGACAATCCTAAATGTGTATATAATTAATAATAGAGTTCCAAAATACATGAAGCAAAAACCGACATAACTAAAGAAGAAATGGACAAATCCATAATTAGAGTTGGTGATTTCAGCATGCCTCTTTCAGTAACTGATAAAATAAGTCGACAGAAAATCATTAAGAATATAGAAGACTCGAACAACCCTATGAACTGACTTGATCTAAATGATGTTTATAGAACACTTTAACCAAGCTCAGAATATATCTTCTCTTTCAAGTGCACCAGGAACATTCAATAAAATAGACTATATGCCAGATCATAAAACTAGCCTTAATAAATTTAAAAGTAATGCAATAAAGCCATAATCACTCTTCTCTCTAGTTTTCAATTATTGACGTGGTAATGAAATAACCTGCCATGTATCAGGAACTACTAGAAGACCAGAACAAACAGCATGGAAGTTAGGCTTAGTTTCAGTACAAATACTACTACTCTAAACCTCTGTTGAAATGGTAAGTTGAATGGTGGCCCCAAAAAAGATATGTCCACATTCTAACCCTAAGAACCTGTGAATGTGACCTTATTTGGAAAAAGCATTCTTATTAATATAATTAAGTTAAGGATCTTGATGTGAGATCATTCTGGATTATCCAGATGGGTACTCAATCCAATGAAAAGTGTCCTTATAAAAGACACACAGGGCTTCCCTGGTGGCGCAGTGGTTGAGGGTCCGCCTGCCGATGCAGGGGACACGGGTTCGTGCCCCGGTCCGGGAAGATCCCACATGCCCCAGAGTGGCTGGGCCCGTGAGCCACGGCCGCTAAGCCTGCACATCCGGAGCCTGTGCTCCGCAACGGGAGAGGCCACAACAGTGAGAGGCCCGCGTACCGCAAAAAAAAAAAAAAAAGAAGACACACAGAGGAGAGTCACACTGGGAAAAGGAGAAGACTATGTGAAGTCAGAAGAAGAGACTGGAGGAATGCAGCCACAAGCCAAAGAATATATGGAGCTATCTGAAGCAGAAGAGGCAAGGAAGAAATCTCCCCTAGAGCTTTTGTAGAGAGTATGGCCCTACCAACACCTTGATTTCACATTTCTGGCCTCCAGAACTCAGACAGTAAGTTTCTGTTGTTTTAAGCCACCAAAGTTGTGGTAATTTGTTATGGAAGCCCTAGGAAGTTAATACAATCGCATAGGTGAGAGTTTCTCTAGCGTCTATATATTAAAGGAGATTTTTTTTATGTCATAAGATATATAATACTTATCTTCAACTTGAATTGATGCTGCCAATTTACACGCTAACATGACTGTACCTATTTACAACACCTATGAGCAGAAAATGAGAGTTTCCAGTACCTGATATTATCAGACTATTGGTGGTGGGGGGGTAGCAATTTAATGAGTGTGAAATGGTATTTGGTTATTTTAATGTTCCAAGTAGATTTGAACTAGTTTGGGAAACTAGACCACTTGACTTCTAAAGTCCCGGCCCACTCAAAAGTCTATTTCCATGATTTTTCATTTATCCATTGATAAATGAGTATTATTTATTGAGTACCTACTTTGTGTCAGCCAGGCACTGTGATCAGCACTAAGGAGACACATATGAACAACATATTGTCTCTGTCTTTCTACCTCAACAGCTTTCCTCTACTCTATCTCCCCACGACACTTAAATATTGACTGTGTACTATACTATTTTTTTACATATTGTCTTATATTATTTAAGTTCTTATGAAAATAACACACACACACACACACACACACACATATATATATCTACGCATGTATAGTTTTTCTCTGAACTAGACTGTAAGTTTGATGTGAATGAGATTCCATTTCTATCATACTACTCTTGCAGTGGCTAGTCCAGTGTTTTGCACATGAAAGTTCAATATGTCCTTTCTGAAATTAGCCCAATGCACAAAATGACCCCACATTTTTTTTTTTTTTTACCTCAAGCCATATGCCCCTAATCAGGTGATAGGATGGTATTTTATGCTCTGCATTATCTCCTTTCTTATATATTTATCTTTCTGACAAAGAAGATAACTTATGGTATGACTGGTAAAGACTGATGTTTCTGGTCAAAGAACAGTGATGATCTCAATAAGATATTAAATGGTTCATGTCAGGAACAGGGTGGAGGTAGAGAAAAATAAAATCCAGGGACATTCATTTCAATTACTATCATGTCCTCAGTCCCAATAACCCATTCTTTAGCAAAACTCAGCTTGATGATTAGAGAAATGTGAAAGAAGAATAAAAAAGATGCATCTTGACACAGTGGAAAGACCAGGAACTTTGGTATCAGACCTGGATTTGACTCCTGATTCTATTCCACAAATTTCATGACTTTAGGCAAGTTACTTTATCACTCTAAGCTTCAGTTTCTTCATCTCTAAGAGAACAAGAATTCCATCTACCTCACAGAATTGTGAGGATTAAATGAGGTAAAAGTAAATGCCTAGTGCACAGTAAGTACTCAAATACTAAAGATCTTTCCTAACCTCCCTAATAAAAATGGAACATAAAAGATATAAGTGAGGGTTGACAATTTAGTAACAACTATCAAAAGTCTTCAAATAGGAGTATTCCCTGACCCAGAAATTCTACTTCTTGTATCTAAAGACAAAAAAATTAAATAATTCTTCAAGGTTGCAAAAATAAGGATGCTCACTTTAGAATTATCATGGTTAAAAATTGAAAATAATCCAAATGTCTTTCAACAGTGGAATGGTATGAGATATGCTTCCAAAGAGGGGAGGAGACTTTCACTCTGCTCTCTGGAAGGGAACAGTATTAGGAAGAAGACTTAGAATACTCCTGTCCAAGCCCTCGCTTCCTTCTTCCCCTGGAAGGGCAGATTTATCTAATTAATGCAATTGCTGGGACTCTGTCACTCATTAAGCTTCCATTCTCCATGGACAGAGTTATTCAGTTAGAGTTCACTGCTTATGCACTGACCCATACCTTGTTTCTTTCTCCTCTTGACTTGGACCTACATGCCCTCTGTAACTCTATGTTTCCACCTCTGCTTTCTTTCCCCCAGGTAAGCCCAAGAGCATCTCCCTCCACCCCAAATGGTCTGCTGTTTGTTGGAGGATGGGGAATCCACCAAATCTCCGACATAAAAGAATACTATGGAGTCATTCAAAATTATGTAGCTTTATATATTTTGACATGGAAAGATAACCATACTATCTTGTTGAGTAAAACTAAAAAATAAAACAAACACTAACACCGCTTTGCTCAAGATAGTAAAATTAAGACGCATTGTGGGTGGGGAGGGGAGTCTGGTTTCTTGACTAACTTTTCTACAAGATAGTTGTACTATTTGTATAAAATTATTTTTTTAAGTGTGGAACTAGAATACAAAGAAAAGAGTACAATAAGAAAGATCAGTAATAAAGTACACAATAGAGAGTGAAATCAAAAAGATAAGCTAGAGTGATCTCTTTCATCATTCTCCAATGGTTATATAAGATTCTGGAACCAGGTTCCAAGTATGCGTTCCTCAAACAAAAGTTCTAATATGGTAGAATCTGCACTCCAATATCCCAAAATAGCAGACCTTTTAATATGTTAAAGTCCTACTGCTCGTGAAACTATCACTGTATATAGTAAAATCATGATATAGCAAAATTAGTCCTCATTAACAGGTAGTGTACCCTGTAACGGCAGCATTACAAAGAGAGTTTACTGCAGTTTCATTATGTGTATTCATTGACAAGTATAATTTTTTCCAAAGCACCAAACTCGTTACTAATAATTTAACTAACACCTCCTTGGAGCCTATTTTAAAGTAACTTTCATTTCCAAATGTAATGATATTGAAATAAAAAAACATTACCAGGCCTACACAAACAAACCTATTTTAAAATATCTAAAATTTAAATAAATTAATATTGAAATGAACAAAGCAACTCTGTCTCCAAAGTTACATTAAATTTACATACTATTGAAATTATGCTTTTATAGCAACTGAAGTGTTAAACTAACTGCAGCATACACAATTTCCTATATATCACAGGATTCAAACTGGAATATTCAATCTAATCTGATAGAAAAACTATCCCCAACCCTATCTGTGTTATAGAAGCAGTCCCAATTTACAAGTGGGTTGTATTCTAAAGACAGTGTGCAAATCATTTGGCAAAAAATGCTGGGACATATTTAATAAGAAAAACAAGTTTAAATAAAAGGATCAAGTTCCAAGGCTATCCTGAAAAACATGGTCAACACATAAAATAATGTGTTATTGTAATAACAGAAGTTCTAAGCCCTGAACTCCCTTGCAACAAGGGATGGGGTCCAGAAGAAGCCCTGAAAACTGGCAGGGAGGAGAACAGCACTGCCTTAATTTTTCTTTGGCCTTGCCACCCGGCTTACAGGATCTTAGTTTAGCATCAGGCACAACCAACCTTCGGTGGGTTAGTCTTCTCTGAATCAGCCTCTTCCTAAACTGGAGATAAAAATAATGACCACCCCATAGGGTTATAGAGGATTAAATGAGGTTATCCATGAAAACCATTTATCACGGTGCCTGGTCCACACTGCAAGTGGTCAGTAAATGTTACTATATAGAAAGATACCTAGCAGAGATACTGGGGCTGGGGTGGACATTTATATAACCAACTGGCATAAGTCCTCTCCCAGTTGATAAGTAAAACTGCCAGCCTGCCAAAGAACTGCATTCCTTAAGTCTGAAAAGTGGGAGGATTTTTCCTCCCCACGAGATGGCACGAAGGTTCAAGTATCTTTTATCCTATTTCTAGGCTTAATTGTCTTCCCTCACCCCACCAAGTTTAAGACTTCTTTGCCTCATTGAGAACAGGAAACATCTTTGAAAAACAATATGTTTTATTTGTGACCAATTGTTTTCTTTGAATATCAATCTCAGAAATATTAATGTGAGCAAGGAGGAAAACATGCAAAATGCATTCCACATTTTACCAGGTATTTCTGGATACTTCCCTCTTGCACTTGGTGTGTTGCTTCTGTAGTTATAGCCATAACCTTTTAAATTATATTATTGAATAAGGCACAGATATGCATTTGTCCCACAAGCTTTTCATAAGAAGAACAAAATACGAGTCCTTTATCCAGCACAATCAGTGATCTATGAATGTGTGCTGTATAGGTACTTGAAAGATATCTCTTTAAGTATAACAACTAAAGGGGGAGAGGGGAGGAAGCTAACCATTCCTGATGGAAACTTGCTGAAAATATATTATGCCTAGACTGCACTGATGAAGAGTACATTCAATCTCCCCTTGATGACTCCTCATCAAGATCAATTTCTATTCTGTGCAATAATACAGAGTTGCCCTCTGAAACCACTGAAGAGCAGCGGGCTGTTTTTCTCTCTGTGAAATAACCAAAGACTGCTATATTTTTATAGTTCCTCTTTCTGCTGTTAGCTGTCACATCTCACTGTCAATAGCACCTTTCATTTTTTTTTCTTTTCAAAACACAAGATTAACTGGGTGAGAGCCTGAGGTGACACCACAATTCTCTAAGATACACAAGAGTCTTTTTTTTCCCCTCTTAATTTGCAGAAATGCAGGCCATACTGCAAATAGTTGAGATCAGCCAGAATACTGAGTTTCTGATCAGGCTACCTCTGTTGAATACAAAACTGCCATAATTGTATTCCAAAAAGCAGGAAGGTAAAGCCCAATTGATGGAAACCTTTAAAATCAGAAAACATGTTATCACAGAAAACTACATAAAGCAGTAATCAAAGGTGATTTTCTATCAATCACCATGGAGATGCCATCTATCAGGGATTCATCTAAACAGCTCAGAAATTAAGCTTTGAACACTTTAAGACGTGATACTACAACAATATGCCCAGATTTTTTGGAATCCTCACTTTTTCCTTTGTTTTATTGCTTTCTTAGCTCCTATCTTATGAATATCCTAACCCAACAACCAAAATAAAGAAAATTAAACACTCAGAATAGAAGCTGTTATAATATTATGTGGGTTTATAACAACTATCTGTAACCAGGAATCAACAGAGAGTATGGCCTAGTTGACTGTATTTGCAAGAGGACATGGAGTATAAGCAATTGTACTTGTAGCAAGCTCTGTTGTGGGGATGGGGAAGACAGGTAAAGCTCCAGAAGGGAATTTAGCAACAACCCAAGCTGATGAACAGGCATTTAAACCACCAAGGTATTAAAGGCACCCCTAATAAGGAACAGAAACCTTAATCTCCCTAACGAATTAAGAATAAGACTATTATGAAGTCATAAAAAGAAATGCCATCCAGGTTCCTTCTCCTACCCAAAGTGGTATTCATACAAATCCACGCCATGTAGAAAAGCATTAACATAGCAGGTCTAAGATCAAAGCTTTCTAGCAAGGTTTACCTTTGGCTGGTGTCTGGGAACTTGGCTTTGTGGCGAGTTCCCACTGCTCCTTAACTGATAAGGATGGTTTACTGTGCCTGCTTGTACAAATAATTTGGATTATACTGAGTGCTTGCTTTACTTTAGGGCATCTGGAATTTTGGTACATGCTAAACATAGCGCCTGCATGACTAGCCCCCAGTAAAAATCTTGGGCTCTCACTCCCTAATGGGCTTCCCTGGGTGGAAATATTGCAGATATATTGTTTCATTTTCACTGTTGAGGGAAGAGAACACTGTATGTGACCCCTTATGAAAGAGAGAGAGAAAGAGCATAAGGAAGCCTGCCCATGGATTCCTCCAGAATTCACCTGTACTTCGCCCCTTATGATCTGGTGGTGTATCCTCACTATGTCACTGTGGCAAATCTTAGCTGTTAGTAGAACTATATTCTGAGTCCTGTGAGTCCTTCTAGTGTATCTCTGAATGTGGGAGTGGTCTTGGGAACCTCCAACTATACATGTGGAACTGTTTTGAATGTGGGACAGAGGAGAATTTAAAAATGACTAATACTTGGGTCCCACCCTCAAACTCCTTATCATTTAGTGGGAGAGCTGGGAGGGTATGCTGGCAGTAAACCAGGAAACCCTGATCATTCATTCAGAATTTTAATGAGCATCATCAATTGCATCACTGGCAATGTTAGGTAATAGGCTTAATAGGAATACAAAAATTAAACACAGCCTTTGTGTAAAGGACACAGTCACAAACAGTCCTCTTGAAAATGACACTGCCTGAAATATTAGAAACAAAAAGATGTTAACTACTCCATCATAGGCATTCCAGTTTTCTCTGACCCATAATTTGACTTGCACAAGTTATATGCTTCCTTGGGTAATACTAGGGCCGTTAGTTAATTTTCCTCAAAATATTTTGAAAAGGCAGGGTTGTGGGCCCCTAAGTTTCGCCAGACCCTTTAAATGTTAGTTGTCAGCACCTTCCTAGAGTTTATCAGCTATCAACTAAGTATCAAGCACTATGCAAGATTTGTTGCAATAGAAACATAAACATGTCCCAACCCTCCAGGATCCCATAATCTCCTGAAAGAGAGAAGTAAACAAATTATTAGAATTCCAGGTTAGAGGTCTATGAAGTCTGCAGGAAGTGATGTAGCAGTGTCAACGAAGAGCAAACTTATGATCTCTACCATTACACACCATTATTATTAGAAAACAAATGTGTGAAAAGGAGCTAACAATTATAACACCTGAGTGGCAGAGTCTGAAAATTAACTGAGTCTTACTACTAACTACACTTTAAAATAGTTCTAAATTTTCCTTCAAGTTCTAAACTTAGAAAAATATTTTATCAAGATATCATTTTTCCTGATAACATCATTTAGTATAAAATATCCAAGAGTGATCACACCATCCTTATCAACAACGGTATTGGTGAATAAATGACATCAGGCCCTGTGCTGGTCCTCACCAACAAACAATTTTGCCTTCCTCCCACTAAAAATAGTTCCCAGTGTTGAAAGGTATGTTCCATCCTATTTGGCATTATGTTGAAAAGGAACCTAATTTTTTAACCAATTTCCTTTAAGCCACGAAAAACAATTTTTATAAAGGGCAAATAAATCTTGATATTACTTTTAATCACGTCGTTAAATTTAAACCTCTTGGGACTTCCCTGGTGGTGCAGTGGTTGGGAATCCCCCTGCCAATGCAGGGGACAAGGGCGTGTGAGCCCTGGTCTGGGAAGATCCCACATGCCACAGACCAACTATGCCCGTGCACCACAACTACTGAGCCTGTGCTCTAGAGCCCGCGAGACAAAACTACTGATCCTGTGAGCCACAACTACTGAGCCCGTGCGCCTAGAGCCCATGCTCTGCAACAAGAGAAGCCACCGCAATGAGGAGCCCACACACCTCAACGAAGAGTAGCCCCCGCTCGCCGCAGCTAGAGAAAGCCCGTGTGCAGCAACGAAGACCCAACACAGGCAAAAATAAATTAACTACTTTAAAAAAAAATTTAAACCTCTTTACCTTAAAAAAATCACCAACTTATTTTTCTTTACACAGAATATTACAATCCCCTCTCTTTGAAGACTTCAAAAATATATTAGTTCAAAATCCATTTCTTGGCTCCCACTGAGATTTAAATTACCTGAAACTAATAGCCTCACTGCAAGAGTTCTATTCCATGGTTTGTAAGTTGAATTCACCAGCATGACATCTATGTTTTATATATGTAAATTCCACAGGTTTACTGTAAATTCATGACATCAACAACACTGGTTGCTGAAAAGATTGGTGCTATGACTGAAGCAAATATATAAAATGAGACAGGAAGTAGCCATAATTTTTCCTGCTTGCCTATTTTATTACCGTAACCATAGAAAAAAATGGAGATAGTCTAGAACACAAAAACTAAGATAGCAGCTGAAAGCAATGTAAACTATAAGAATAAGAAACATTTGCATATAAATCAAAGCAAGCAATAAGGTTTACATCACAGTACATAACATACAATTATTTTATTACAGAAGCTACTGCTTGCGTACTAAGTTCAATTATTACATTTTCTAAAATTTGGAAAACACTATACTAAAAGAAAATTTACTAGCAATACCATACACAGTATTGACCAGGACTATCCTTTACCTTCTGAATTCTTCCTAATACTGTAGTGAGTCTAGTCCACAAAACAAAACATTAAATTGTTACTGAAGTAAAGTAAAAGGATGAGTGTTGTCATCACTGGAAGTCAAGCAGGATGAGATGCTTCAGTTTGAGGCTCTCTCCTTTATTTACTATAAGTATTTCTTCCTTCTGTTAGATAGCTATGCAAGTAACATTGTCAGTGCTCATCAAACTGGAATCAATAGTTTGTACTTTTTTTAAACACAAACAGAAACTGATCTAAATACATCTGTTATCTTTTCTGTAATAGGAATTACATTTTGCATAACTAAATTGTAGAGTGGCCCTCTGTACCTGCAGGTTCCATATCCGCAGATTCAACCAACAGTGGAGCCAAAATATTCAGGGAAAACAAGAATTCCAGAAACTTCCAAAAAGCAAAACCTGAATTTGCCAGGCACCAGCAACTATTTACATAGCATTTACATTGTAGTAGGTATTTTAAGTAATTTAGAGATGATTTAAAGTATACAGCAGGTTGTGCATAGGTTATACACAAATATTATGCCAATTTATATAAGGGACTTCAGCATTCTCTGGATTTTGGTACCCACAGCCAAAGTGGGGTGGGGGGAGGGGGGGGAGAGCATGTTGTCCCAGAACCAATCCCCAGTGGACATGAAGGGATGACGATATTTGTTACCATACTTAATACTCTCCCCAAACCTGCTTACAATCCCAGCTACTCACAACAGACCTGACTAATTCCAAGTTCTAATTACCTGAAGCCCCGTTCTCCACAGCACCTTAATTACTCCCTGGTAATCAGGTGAGCGCTTACAGTAGGCTACTAACTTCTTCAGAGGTTATCAAGGGGCTGTTTAGTTCATTTGGGCTGCCAAATTCTTGATTACTACTGCACTAAATAACTTTTTTTTTTTCTTTCTTTGCGGTACGCGGGCCTCTCATTGTTGTGGCCTCTCCCGTTGCTGAGCACAGGCTCCGGACGCGCAGGCTCAGCGGCCATGGCTCACGGGCCCAGCTGCTCCGCGGCATGTGGGATCTTCCCGGACTGTGTGCCCTGCATCAGCAGGTGGACTCTCAACCACTGCGCCACCAGGGAAGCCCCTAAATAACTTTTATGCTACACAATGGTGTAAAGTTTCACCAACGGTGACAGGGGACTTATAGTACCTTTCTGTGGCAAAGGGCCTGTGGGTACAATCATATTTTGGATTAACTCCCTTGGTTTCTTCAAACATAAACAGGTTTCCTCCACCTTGTGAAAGTCTCACTTGACTTCGCTCACCTCCCTGCTAACGTCTATTCCTCAAGGATACATCCTCCTCTGCTCTTGTATTTGTGCCATTAGCTCCAGCTCATCCTTCTGCTCAGTAAACATGAGCACTTCCCTGCATACACTTTTTGTCCCCCAACTCTTTTCTGTCCACTCTCTCCCCCTCAGGGAGCCCATGTTTTCTAAGGTTTGGACTATGGCTCCTATATGAAGACCCACAGAGTAACAACTCTTACTCTCCCCCACTACCTAATTTCTATTCAGCTTCTCCAGCAGCTAATCAGATATTTCCACTTATATTTGACTACTTCTACAAGCCGAATTCATCTTTTCTGTCCAAAACCATATCCATTTCACTCCCCTAGTAATGACAACCATCACAGTGGCTAACATTTAATTCTCACAACATAGCTTGGAAGTAGATTCTATTTTTTGTCATCACCATTTTACGGATGAGAAAACCAAGCTTACACAGCCTGCCAGGATTCAAACCTAGGCAGACTGACTCCAGGGGCTGCCTTTGTAACCACCGTTGCTCACCATATCTTTGATTATCTGACTATGATTTAGCCAACCTTCCAGAAATGGCTACTTTCCAAATTGCATTCAAAGTCCAGCCAATATTTCTAAGGTCTCCATTCTGTATTGATGATTTCCTCCACAATAATCCAATATCTAGACAGTTCAAATAGACTCCACTGAAGCTCAGCTTTATCATCCGGGCCCTGATGCTACTCACTGCCCTCTAAACTCATGGACCATATACCATCACATCTTCCTGTCTCTAATTAAGCAAGTCCTCTACATAGTGCAGTGATATGTAACCACCTCCACACTAATTTTTTCAAACTGCACACCTTTTATAAACCCTGATAGTCAAACTGATGAATTTAATTACACCCATTTAATTGTGGATGCTTATATTTACACTACTGTTTTTACATATACTTAAGATGGGTTTTAGTGTTTGGAGGAGCCGCCTCCTAATATACCAAAGTTAGAAGGACTGGATTATATTTCAATCAATATTGCCAATCCCATACATGTATAACTACAAGAAATCAAAAGCCAGAATACGTTTCTTGATTCAAACCAATGGACCATGAAAAAAACCAGTTAAATGAAGTCTGAATATGGATCTTAATATTTTAATAAAAATAAATGGCTTATTCGTTAAGATGATACACACACTCATTCTATTCCAGTATTATTTTTAGCCATATGAGAGAATTCTGTATCTGTAATTATGTAATCTGGCTGTGTCATTATTCACAAAGAAAACCAGTGCACCTATGTGGAATATTGAAATCCCAAATAGCCGGAAAGTGGATCAATAAAGCAAAATGCCTCCTGACCTACAATACGTAGGGAATGAGACATTCTAGGAAAAAAATATTCCAGGGAAATGAAAGTTTCCATTCCAATGCATCTATTTTAAGTTTTTCGGTTGAAATTTGTCTCTATCGACATTGACTATACTTCCCAGTGATCCGAACACATTACAATATACTACCGATAAAATTGGGATATTCAGATGCAGATGGATGGTACCTTGGGCCAAAAGACTGATCAGTGTGTGTCATGGGTTCCACATTCACACAATACCTTTCAGAGTTATTAAGGTACCAGCAGGATTTTTTTGGACAGACATAAAACACACAGAATAGAGGAGTGATTCCCACAGGGGAAAGGGAGGGAACTTTTTCTAGTTGCAAGTGTCCGTTCTCAGAATCAAGGGTAGGAGGAGGGAGAGTAGTTCTCAAACTGCTGACATTCCTCATCTATAGTTGAGAATTACCACAGAGGCCATGCCTTGTGACTTAGTCTAAAAGCCTCTTTGCTCCTTGACCTGCTGCTATACAGAGCTCTTCTACACACACGTGTCTTTATTACGTCTCTCACCAGCCAGCTACCTCAATCACTCCTTCTAAAGTCCACTGGAAAATTGTTACCATCATCTCTAGTTTGCATCTGTCTCAGTGACTTGCGGATGTTAACATCCACAAGCCACTAAATGCTGATGCTATTGCTGATCGCCTCCACTCTCTCTCACTTTTTAGTTTCTCTTTTTAGCTTCTGTGCAAGAAGGCTAGGCTTTTCTAGTAAGTTACCAGGCAAACAGAACATGCCTTTTTCTCTTGCCATCAAACCAAGGACTTAATGTGTAAAATGAATCCCTAAGTCTTCTTTGGCTGTAGCTCTGGCCCTGCCTGGTGCACTCTTGTGTTTCTCTCTTTCTCTCTGTCTCTTTCTCTCTCCCTGCCGCCTCTCATTTTAGTCATAACTCAGATATTCTGGGCTTTTCTCCCCTCCATGGCAGATCCCCACCCCACCCCTTACTTGCAGAGTGTTATTTGTTCTGATTGTTTCACGAGTATCAAAAGATCTAGCCTTCGCTTACTACTAAGATTTCACTGTGGTCTGATTTAATGCACTCGATGGTTAATGTTAAATAAACCCTTGTAGGGAAAGAAAATACTTTATGAGAGGCTAATAGCAACTGTGTTTTATAAAATAAAATGATCAATTTACACACTAGAAAATGTGACCTCTGCTCCCCTTAGAGTGAAGACATTGAGACTTACCAAAGAAACATATTGTTTCAGTGATCTACTCTAAATAACACTAGCCCAACTAGACTTTAAGTTCTAAGGAACTTTCTTCCTGTATTGTTTTTCTTCCCTCAGTACCTAGAAAAATACCTGGTACATTCAATAAATATTTTATAAATAAATAAGAAATATTGAGGATAAAGAATAGGGCTTATATAACATTAAATAGCAGGATAAAAGTCATAGATTTCACACCTTTGAATTTAAAAGCACTATAGGATCATTTTTACACCTCTGTTTTCAATAGTATGAATTTTATTTCTTAAAATTGACATCGGTAAGATAAGGTACTTAAATTTATAAATATATGTGTTTTAACATATTTTAGTGTTAGTTCATTCTCTCACTATTTACATGTAACACTTATCTGGGTATAACGTTTTACCTAAGCTATTCTCCAGTCATTATAAAGTAATATAAACAGGATTTTAAAGAATTAATTTATTAAGAGCTGTTCCTTACATAAGGAAATTACCCCATGTTCTACCTTCATCCATAAAATGCTTATGTATATTTATGTAGTCTCTTCTTATTTATAGGACATAATATTTCTAGGAAAATAGTTTTGAGTGTAGAACCAAAGGATAATTTTGGCAATTAGGAATATGCTTTTTTCCCTAACCAGACAGCAAGTAATGCTTATATAATGAAATTTCACAAATCACCTATCCTGTTACCAAACGGGAGGGGGGTGGGGGAGGGATAAATTAGGAGTTTGGGAGTAGTATATAAAACAGAGAAACAACAAGCTCCTACTACTGTATAACACATGTAACTATATTCAATATCCTGTAGTAAACTATAATGGAAAAGAATATGAAAAAGAATATATATACAAAAAACTGAATCAGTTTGCTGTATACCAGAAATTAACACAACATTGTAAATCAACTATACTTCAATAAAATAATAAAAATTTTTAAAAGAAGTCACTTATCCTAATTACTCAAAGAGACTAATTGGAAGGGCAGAAATCAAGATACAGATATAAACTGAACAGTAGAATATGGTAGAGGTAATAAGGAGAACCTGGAAATAGATTATGAAGGGCCACAAAACTTTTGGCTAAACTTCACCTTGATCTTATGGGCAATACAAACTCCAGTGTCAGCTCTAAAATACAGTAATGCCATGAGATTGCTGCCCCCCTCATAGTTCCTTGACCATTTTGCCACAATCTGTTTTTCAGCCATACAGATTTACAGGTAAGTGTGACTGCTGTTTTTCACAACCCCTCGATCCAGACCGCTAAAAGGATTCTTGTTTTTACTTAAGAGCAGCACGAATTCCTAATTTCCACCCTTTATTTTATTAGGATCAAGGAGAGCTAATTGTAAAGTCCTAATTCAATGTTCCATGAAAGGAAATACACTTAAAATTCATACAAACACATATACTTTAAATAATGAGTCTCCTAAATTTACATATTGAAATGGATATTTTCTCTAAGACTGGTAGTTTACAAACTTTTTTGCAAAGACTAACCTTTTTTCCATGTATATTAAAATAGTATTCCATTAGTGGGAATTGATAGGTCAATCAAGAAGAACAATGAGACTATTTGGATAAACAGAAACATCTAACATCAGGCATTTTATAAAAGAGCTATAGTTCTATTAAGCAAAGCATATAAATGATTTACACATTTCATTTTAGTTGTATTATATGAAGAAAACCCACATTTTCACAAATAAATATCTATACATGTTAAGAGTTTTAAAATAGCATCTCTTGCAATCTTAGAATACTTTATCATTGAAGATGCCAAGAGATGGGACTTTCCTGGTGGTGCAGTGGTTAAGGATCCACCTGCCAATAAAAGGGACACAGGTTCAAGCCCTGGTCTGAGAAGACCCCACATGCCGCAGAGCAACTAAGCCTGTGTGCCACAACTACTGAGCCTGTGCTCTAGAGCCCGTGAGCCACAACTGCTGAGCCCACGTGCCACAACTACTGAAGCCCGCGTGCCTAGAGCCTATGCTCTGCAACAAGAGAAGCCACTGCGATAAAAAGCCCACGCACAGCAGCAAAGACCCAATGCAGCCAAAAGGAAATAAATAAACAAATTAAAGATGCTAAGAGAAGCTACATTCTGAAGTGTACACAAAAATGAATGCATCTGGCCTTATAAATTACTTATCTGAATATCTTTGAACATGGGTGTTATTTTTTTAACCTTTTAAAATAAGTAAACCTCTCTTTTTAAATGGAACTGGGGAAAAAACCTGCAGAAATCATGAAGCACCTCTACCAAAGCCTCGGGTGAAGAGCATGCAAGGGAGACAGTTTGAAAAGCATTGCTCTGGATGATCAAACATTATGGCAACCCACATTCCTATATGCAAATGCCTTTATTTTTCCAGAAAACACATTTGTGGGTGTTTATAGATTCATGCTTGATAACAGCTGAAGGTAAACTGTCATGACTTTGTAAAGACCCTGGAACTCTGAAAATAAAGATGTCTAAAGGCATTCTGATTCAAATAGCAATCTGATATAAGCTTTCTTATGTCTGATAAGATACAAAAGTAGATTTTAATGTTTAGAATATTCAGAAGGAATATGCAGCAATGAAACTAAGTAGGGCCCAAATATAGCAATTGCAGTGAATAAATGGATCGTGTCAGACATTTCATTACTTCAGATTCCACTATACTTGTCTAATGTTTTCTTCTGGAATGCTGGGGTGAGGGGAACAGAACTGCTCCTGGATGAGAGTTAATAAACTAGTATGTGTATAATTACCTCATAAAGTTCAAACAAAACAGATAATAACTGCTTATTTTTATTTGTTATTTTCAGTAAGTAATTAAAAGGTTTTAACAGAGTTTCTACCAATAAGCTAAAGCAGTGAACAGAATTTAAATAATGAATCCATTATTCCATAATAATATTTCTTTAAAAATCAAAAGGGGAAGGGGAAACAAGGGAAGTTCTACTTTAAAGAAGAATGCTAAAAAAAACAGGGTACAAATGAACTTATTTACAAAGCAGAAGTAAAATCACGAATGTAGAAAGCAAACTTAGGGTCACCAGGGGATGGGGGGGAGGAAGGGATAAGTTGGGAGATTGGGACAGACATATACACACTACTACATATAAAACAGATAACTAATAAGAACCTGCTGTATAGCACAGGGAACTCTACTCAATACTCTGTAATGGCCTATATGGGGAAAGAATCTAAAAAAAAAAGAAGAGTGGATATATGTATATGTATAACTGATTCACTTTGCTGTACCCCTGAAACTAACACAACATTGTAAATCAACTATACTCCAATAAATTTTTTTAAAAAATAGAAGAATGCTAGATGATAAATGTAGAAGGAATGATAAAATTAGAAATCACCGTTTTATAAAAACCCCAGTTACAATTTGATTCAGACAAGAATCATCAACCAATGTTAAAACTATGTGAAATGATGCTGGGGAACAGGTTATTTAAGTGATCTCAAAGTATAACCCCATGTATCATTTGTTAATTGCAAAGAAAAATATGGAAGATACCTTCTCGACCAAACTACCACCCTTAACATCACCAATAATGGGGCAAATTGATATCCACGTGCCCTAGGAAGTGATACACTGAGGACAAACATCACCCACATAGCATCCTTGAAAATATGTTTACCCTGAATCTAATTATAGGGAAACAGTTAGACAAATGCAAATTGAGAAACATAATGTAAAACAACTGCCCTCATCAAAACGTTAATGAAATGAAATGAAAAAAACTTTTAAAGTCTAGAAACTGTTCTTGATTAAAGAAGACTAGAAAGATATGACAAATAAATGTAACATGTGATCACTGAATGGATTCTAGAGAAAAGAAGTTATAAAAGACATTCCCAAAGGGATAGTTGGGGAAACTTGAATATGGGCTGTATATTAGATAATAGTATTGTATCAGTGATAAATCCCCTGCGTTTTAAAATTATACTGTGCTTATACAGGAGAAGGTCCTTGTTCTTAAGAGATACACACAGAAGAGGACAACCTTCAAGATGGTGGAGGACTAAGATGTGGAGATCACCTTCCTCCCCACAAATACATCAGAAATATGTCTACATGTGGAACAACTCCTACAGAACACCTACTCAACGCTGGCAGAAGACCTCAGACCTCCCAAAAGGCAAGAAACTCCCCACGTGCCTGGGTAAGGCAAAAGAAAAAACAGAGACAAAAGAATAGGGACAGGACCTGCACCAGTGGGAGGGAGCTGTGAAGGAGGAAAGGTTTCCACACACTAGGAAGACCCTTCGCGGGGGGAGACTGTGGGTGGCGGGGGGGAAGCTTCAGAGCCACGGAGGAGAGCACAGCAACAGGGGTACAGAGGGCAAAGCAGAGAGATTCCCGCACAGAGGATCGCTGCTGACCAGCACTCACCAGCCTGAGAGGCTTGTCTGCTCACCCGCCGGGGTGGGCAGAGCTGGGAGCTGAGACTTGGGCTTTGGAGGTCAGATCCCAGGGAGAAGACTGGGGTTGGCTGCGTGAACACAGCCTGAAGGGGGATAGTGCACCACAGCTAGCTGGGAGAGAGTCCGGGAAAAAGTCTGGACCTGCCTAAGGGGCAAGAGACCATTGTTTTGGGGTACACAAGGGGAGGAGATTCAGAGCACCACCTAAACAAGTTCAAAAGATGGGCATGAGCCACAGCTATCAGCGTGGACACGAGAGACGGGCATGAAACACTAACGCTGCTGCTGCAGTGACCAAGAATCCTATGTGCAAGCACAGGTCACTATCCACACCTCCCCTCCTGGAAGCCTGTGCAGCCCACCACTGCCAGGTCCCGTGATCCAGGGACAACTTCTCTGGAAGAACACACAGCGTGCCCCAGGCTATTGCAACATCACTCTGGGCTCTGCCGCCGCGGGCTTGCCCCACATGCCATACCCCTCCCTCGCCCGGCCTGAGTGAGCCAGAACCCCCTAATCGGCCGCTCCTTTAACCCCCTCCTCTCTGGGCGAAGAACAGATGCCACAGGGCAACCTACAGGCAGAGGTGGGGCCAAATCCAAAGCTGAACCCCAGGAGCTGTGCGAACAAAGAAGAGAAAGGGAAATTTCTCTGTGCAGCCTCAGGAGCAGCAGATTAAATTTCCACAATCAACTTGATGTACCCTGCATCTGTGGAATACCTGAATAGAAAACGAATCATCCCAAAACTTACATGGTGGACTTCAGGAGCAACTGTAGACTTGGGGTTTGCCGTACGTGACTGACTAGTTCCTGACTTACATATTTACCTTAGTTTAGTTTTTAGCGCTTCTTATCATTGGTGGATTTATTTACTGGTTTCTTTGCACTCTTCTTTTTCTTTATATTATTTTTCTTATTTTTTATTTTAATAATATTTAAAAAAATATTTATTTTAACTATTTTATTTTATTTAATTTTTGCCTTTCTTTCTTTTATTTATCCCTTCTTTTCTAAGCCATGTGACAGACAGGGTCTTGGTGCTCCGACCGGTGTCAGGCCTGAGCCTCAGAGATGGTAGAGCTGAGCTCAGGACACTGGAATACCACAGACCTCCCGGCCCCAGCTAATATCAATCAGCAAGAGCTCTCCCAGAGACCTCCATCTTGACGCTAAGACCCAGCTCCACTCAACGATGAGCAAGCTCCAAAGTGGGATACCCCATGCCAAACAACTAGCAAGACAGGAACATAACACCACCCATTAGTGGATAGGCTGCCTAAACTCATAATAAGTTCACAGAAATACCAAAACATACCACTGGACATGGTCCTGCCCAGCAGAAAGACAACATCCATCCTCACCCACCAGAACACAGGCACAAGTTCCCTCCACCAGGAAGCCTACACAACCCACTGAACCAACCATACCCACTGTGGGCAGACACCAAAAAAAATGGGAACTACGAACCTGCAGCCTGCGAAAAGGAGACCCGAAACACAGTAAGTTAAGCAAAATGAGAGACAAAAATACGCAGCAGATGATGGAGCAAGGTTAAAAACCCACCAGACCAAACAAATGAAGAGGAAATAAGCAGTTGACCTGAAAAACAATTCAGAGTAATGGTAGTAAAGATGATCCAAAATCCTGGAAATACAATGGAGAAAATAAAAGAAAAGTTTGACAAGGACCTAGAAGAACTAAAGAGCAAACAAACAATGATGACCAACACAATAAATGAATTTTAAAATTTTCTAGAAGGAAACACAAGAGAAGGAAAAGACCTACAATAACAAACCCAAAACAATTAAGAAAATGGTAATAGGAACATACATATCAATAACTACCTTAAATGTAAATGGATTAAATGCTCCAACCAAAAGACATAGACTGACTGAATAGATACAAAAACAAGACCTGTACATATGCTGTCTACAAGAGACCCACTTCAGACCTAGGGACACACACAGACTGAAAGTGAGGAGATGGAAAAAGATATTCCATTCAAATGGAAATCAAAAGAAAGCTGGAATAGCAATTCTCATATCAGACAAAATAGACTTTAAAGACTATTACAAGAGACAAAGAAGCACACTGCAAAATAATCAAGGGATCAATGCAAAAATAAGAGATAAGAATTGTAATTTATGCACCAAAAATAGAAGCACCTCAATACATAAGGAAACTACTAACAGCCATAAAAGGGGAAATCGATAGTAACACAATAATAGTAGGGGACTTTAACATCCCACTCTCACCAATGGACATATCAACCAAAATGAAAATAAATAAGGAAACACAGCTTTAAATGACACATAAAACAAGATGGACTTAATTGATATTTCTAGGACATTCCATCTAAAAACAACAGAATACACTTTCTTCTCAAGTGCTCATGGAACACTCTCCAGGATAGATCATATCTTGGATGACAAATCAAGCCTTGGTAAATTTAAGAAAATTGAAATTGTATCAAGTATCTTTTCTGACCACAAAAAAGCAATTCTAAGAGGGAAGTTTACAGCAATACAATCCTACCTCAAGAAACAAGAAAAATCTCAAATAAACAACCTAACCTTACACCTAAAGCAATTAGAGAAAGAAGAACAAAAAAACCCCCAAAGTTAGCAGAATGAAAGAAATCATAAAGATACGATCAGAAGTACATGAAAAGGATATGAAGGAACCAGTAGCAAACATCAGTAAAACGAAAACCTGGTTCTTTGAGAAGAAAAACAAAATTGATAAACCATTAGCCAGACACATCAAGAAAATAAGGGAGAAGACTCAAATCAACAGAATTAGAAATGAGAAAGGAGAAGTAACAACTGACACTGTAGAAATACAAAGGATCATGAGAGATTGCTACAAGCAGCCATATGCCAATAAATTGGACAACCTGGAAGAAACAGACAAATTCTCAGAAAAGCACAACCTTCTGAGACTGAACGAGGAAGAAATAGAAAACAAACAGGCCAATCACAAGCTCTGAAATTGACACTGTGATTAAAAATCTTCCAACAAATAAAAGCCCAGGAACAGATAGCTTCACAGGCGAATTCTATCAAACATTTAGAGAAGAGCTAACACCTATCCTTCTCAAACTCTTCGAAAATATAGCAGAGGGAGGAACACTCCCAAACTCATTCTATGAGGCCACAATCACCCTGACACCAAAACCAGACAAAGATGTCACACAAAAAAGAAAACTATAGGCCAATTATCACTGATGAACATAGATGCAATAATCCTCAACAAAATACTAGCAAACAAAATCCAGCAGCACAATAAAAGGATCATACACCATGATCAAGTGTGGTTTATCCCAGGAATGCAAGGATTCTTCAATATACGCAAATCAATCAACGTGATACACCATGTTAACAAATTGAAGGAGAAAAACCATATGATCATCTCAAAAGATGCAGAAAAAGCTTTGGACAAAATTCAACACCCATTTAGGATAAAAACCCTCCAGAAAGTAGGCATAGAGGGAACTTACCTCAACATAATAAAGGCCATATATGACAAACCCACAGCCAACATTGTTCTCAACGGTGAAATACTGAAACCATTTCTACTAAGGTCAGGAAGAAGACAAGGTTGCCCACTCTCACCACTATTATTCAACATAGTTTTGGAAGCCCTAGCCACAGCAATCAGAGATGAAAAAGAAATAAAAGGAACCCAAATTGGAAAAGAAGAAGTAAAACTGTCACTGTTTGCAGGTGACATGATACTATACATAGAAAATCCTAAAGGCTCTACCAGAAAACTACTAGAGCTAATCTCTGAATTTGGTAAAGTAGCAGGATACAAAACTAATGCACAGAAATCTCTTGCATTCCTATACACGAATGAAGAAAAATCTGAAAGAGAAATTAAGGAAACACTCCCATTTACCATTGCAACAAAACTAATAAAATACCTAGGAATAAACCTACCTAAGGACACAGAAGATCTGTATGCAGAAAACTATAAGATACTGATGAAAGAAATTAAAGATGATACAAACAAATGGAGAGATATACTATGGTCTTGGACTGGAAAAATCAACATTGTGAAAATGACTCTACTACCCAAAGCAATCTAGATATTCAATGCAATCCCTATCAAACTACCAATGGCATTTTTCACAGAAGTAGAACAAAAAATTTCACAATTTGTATGGAAACACAAAAGACCCCGAATAGCCTAAGGAATCTTCAGAAAGAAAAACGGAGCTGAAGGAATCAGGCTCCCTGACTTTATAGTATACGACAAAGCTACAGTAATCAAGACAGTATGGTACTGGCACAAAAACAGAAATATAGGTCAATAGAACAGGATAGAAAGCCCAGAGACAAACCCACATACATATGGTCATCTTATCTTTGATATAGGAGGCAAGAATACACAATGGAGAAAAGACACCCTCTTCAATAAGTGGTGCTGGGAAAACTGGACAGCTACATGTAAAAGAATGAAATTAGAACACTCCCTAACACCAAACACAAAAATAAACTCAAAATGGATTAAAGACCTAAATGTAAGGCCAGTCACTATAAAACTCTTAGAGGAAAACATAGCAGAACACTCTGACATAAATCACAGCAAGATCGTTTTGACCCATCTCCTAGAGAAATGGAAATAAAAACGAACATAAACAAATGGGACCTAATGAAACTTAAAACCTTTTGCACAGCAAAGGAAACAATAAACAAGGAGAAAAGAAAACCCTCAGAATGGGAGAAAATATTTGCAAATGAAGCAATGGACAAAGGCTTAATCTCCAAAATATATAAGCAGTTAATGCAGCTCAATATTAAAAAAACAAACAACCCCATCCAAAAATGGGCAGAATACCTAAATAGACATTTCTCCAAAGAAGATACACAGATTGCCAACAAACACATGAGAGGATGCTCAACATCACTAATCATTAGAGAAATGCAAATCAAAACTACAATGAGGGGCTTCCCTGGTGGCACAGTGGTTGAGAGTCTGCCTGCCGATGCAGGGGACGCGGGTTCGTGCCCCAGTCCGGGAAGATCCCACATGCCACGGAACGGCTGGGCCTGTGAGCCATGGCCACTGAGCCTGTGCGTCCGGAGCCTGTGCTCTGCAATGGGAGAGGCCACAACAGTGAGAGGCCCACGTACCACAAAAAATATATATAAATAAAAAAAAAATACAGTGAGGTATCACCTCACATCAGTCAGAATGGCCATCATCAAATATCTACAAACGATAAATGCTGGAGAGGGTGTAGAGAAGAGGGAACCCTGTTGTACTGTTGGTGGGAATGTAAATTGATACAGCCACTATGAAGAACAGTATGGAGATTCCTTAAAAAACTAAAACTAGAACTACCATATGACCCAGCAATCCCACTACTGGGCATATACCCTGAGAAAGCCATAATTCAAAAAGAGTCATGTACCACAATGTTCATTGTAGCACTATTTACAATAGCTGGGACATGGAAGCAACCTAAGTGTCAATCAACAGATGAATGGATAAAGAAGATGTGGCCCATATATACAATGGAATATTACTCAGCCATAAAAAGAAATGAAATTGAGTTATTTATAGTGAGGTGGATGGACCTAGAGTCTGTCATACAAAGTGAAGTAAGTCAGAAAGAGAAAAACAAATATTGTATGCTAACACATATATATGGAACCTAAAAATGAAAATGTTCCTGAAGAATCTAGGGGCAGGACAGGAATAAAGACGCAGTCGTAGAGAATGGACTTGAGGACATGGTGGGGGGAAGGGTAAGCTGGGACAAAGTGAGAGAGTGGCATGGACATATATATACTACCAAATGTAAAACAGTTAATGGGAAGCAGCTGCATAGCACAGGGAGATCAGCTCAGTGCTTTGTGACCACCTAGTGGGGTGGGATGGGGAGGGTGGGAGGGAGACACAAGAGGGAGGGTATATGGGGATATATGTATACATATAGCTGATTGGCTTTGTTATACAGAAGAAACTAACACAAAAACGTAAAGCAATTATACTCCAATAAAGATGTTAAAAAAAAAAAAGAGAGATACACACTGAAGTATTTAGGGGTAGAGTTATTTATCAGCAACTAAGACTCAGAAAAGAATAAAAAGGAGAAAAAGAGAATGTAGCAAATATGTGAAAACATTAGAGAATCATGGTGACGGGTGTGAATATTCATTGTAATATTCTTTAATGATTCTGCAGATTTGAAACTTCAGAATAAGAAATTAAAGCAAATAATAAAATGTGGTAGTGAATTCCTTGCTACAAAAGACAAAATAGGTAACTATAAAGTAATTGATCTGTTCCTTTAATAAAGGTACTGATTGCCAAACTTTCAATCTTGCTTTAACTTAGTGGCAATGGTTAATTTGCTATATAGAAAAAGCTTATCAAATATTTTGGGTGATTTTAATCAATTTCTTAAAATGTGATAACTCAGAAATAAAATTAAAATTATGCACTTGTATACTCACACACAATCTGATGTGACATTGTATAATTGGACTACATTAAAAACAAAAGCATGAAATAGTTTTTGCAGCTACTTCAGCCTTGTCATCTGTTTAATACAAGTAATCTTTCCAAATGGTCTTGCTTCATTTGCAACAATAATTCAACCACACCCCCAAAAGTAATGAATATAGAGGTTTACACAATTTCATGAGACTCACTGATACACTTTTCTGCTACTTAATATCCACTCAACACCTCTAGATTCTTCTCCAAATTATTCATATCTCATAAATAAGAAAAATGTATTATAAATAGTTACCTGAGAAAATTGAGATTTAGTGTTGTTTCATATCTTGATGGCAATCTGTATATTATGTTCATCCAATAATGGAATAGATAGATCATGGACATTTTTCATTAGGTTTTTTTAAGCTACCCAGGAAAACACGTAAAAATGGCCTATTACGGTCCACATACTCAAACATTACTAAATATAAAATCATGCCATAACCGTACAAGGCATCAAATGCCTCTAGATACTGTGTTTACAGTAACCAGAATGTAATTAAATGAAGTGAGAGTGCCAGGATTGGTTAAAATACGACTTTGCTATCAGAAGGTACAATTTACCAAAACTCATCTGTATCAGTTTACCTCATCATAAAATAGAGATACATTTCTGAAGAAGTATAGCTACAAAGAATGATAGAAATCATGTTAAAAATAAAACTACACAGCAGAGAAATGACTGGCTATCAGTACCAAATTACTAACAGTGGTTTATGTTAGGGTTATGAGGGTATGGTCTTTTTTTTTTTCTTTTCTTTTTTAATTCCCTCTCCTTAACTCCATTATCCAATTTTCTGAAACATGTTGTATTACTCTTAGAATGAAAATAACAAACTTGAAAAGCATTTGCTTTCAGTCATATATTTGGTTTAAAACATATTTAAAGGAAACATGGCCTTTTGTATGTAAACATTTGGCATTACTTAAAAAAAAAAAAAAGCCCAAATTCTTAAGTACTACTACAATATCAAAATACTACTCCAGAAACTTTCCCACCTCTGAGTTCATGTGACTTTAGTTTAGAAGTTGCTGAATCCCTAATTTGTAGAGTATATACAATATTCAGCTGAAGAAAAGAGTTCAAATGAAATGAGAAAATGAGACCATGGCCATGCAGTTTCAAATGCAGACATTTTAATATTTAGATGGAAGACTGGGGATAATTCTCATGGTTGCTTGTGCCTTTTAATTAAAAGGGTGACTTTTAAATGTAGTCTGTGGCCCGGGGAGCCTTCTTGGAAGACCTGAGCTTTTACAACAATTATAACTACAACTGGTTTCGAAACTGACCCTGAGGAATGAAGGAATGAATGCCTGCGTGCATGTGTCACTGTAAGCAGTAGTTGTGCTTTAGCGCTTTCTTCCAAAAAATGTGTATTAGGAACTACCGTGAGAATCATTTCTTTCATGAGTACCATAATAATGATTTCTATGTGCAGTGTGTTTTGCAGTTTACCAAGTACTTCATAATTCTATTAGGATGGCAGGAGAGCTACAGATAAAGAGACTTGGGCTCAGAAAATGTTGAGTGCTTCACCCCAAATCACTTAGCCATTAAGAGACAGAGCCATAAGCCAAACCCCAGGTCTTCTGAGTCCAAATGCAGTAATTTCTACTATGTTATAATTTACGCTCTAAGCATCCATTTTGTGTGGTGGCTTACGGATGGGTATGATTTACTTTGTACACCAAGCTGCGAGCAAACAATTCGAGAAAGACTCCAGATGAAACATCCAGGATGTTTCTAGTTCATGTGATGAGGAGCTATTTTTGGAGTTTCTTACATAATGAGAAAAGAATGGAGGGGGAACAGTTCTCGGTCTTTAATTTTAGTCACATCTGTATATAAAAATCAATCGCTATCAACAGTGTCACCACTAAAACTCAGAAACTACACACACTGAGTACAATGAGAATGAGATCATTTAAACTGGGTGTATTATCAAGTGGCACTTACACTTCTGAAGCCCTAAACTGTACAGTCCAAAAGCAATTAAAAAGAAGGCAGCACGATATGGAAAAGTTAAAGCAAGTGAGAGAAGAGGAAACTGAGGGGCCACTTAAATCTACAAGGTCCTAAGAGAGGTTGCGTGGGTGATGATGAACAACCGTCCTCAGCGGAAGTAGGAAACGTATCAAGAGGAAAGGGGCCTGAACTTCAATAGGAGAAATTTAGTTTGTTCTTGAAAAAAATTAGATTTTAAGATGCTAGGCTGCATTTCCAATGGAAGAGGACTTCTGTTCTTGAAAAGCATTATGAAAGCACCTTTCTTATTTCAGTTTTTATACAGTTCAGTGTCAGAGGCATTGCAAATATGCAGAGATTGAACAAAAGGATGTTTAATTATTTTATTGCTGTTATAGCCTAATGTATTTTAAAATGTCTAAGGGGTATTAAGACACAGTCCTTGCCCTTTGGGAGCTTATAAGCATTTTAATTACACAATCTTAATTAAACAAAACTAATGTTTAATTGAAATTAATTATAAAAGGAAATAATGCATAAGAAAGGTGAACAATGATGATATGAAACTTGAAGAAGCACAATGTCTAATGTAATTTAGACACAGGGAAAAGGGCTTTAAGAAATTAAAGGCAATACCTAATAATGGGATTATTTCTAATATTTATGTTTGGTTTACAAAGGAGCAGTATCTCTTTCCTCACATTTATGTTGCTCAGTACATTCTGTTCATCTGAGGTAATGTTACCTGTTTTTTAATATCTGCTATGAAAGCACAAAGACCATGTCTACTCAGTCATTTTTGGCCCATAGAGCAACATTTGTATAGAGGCACTTAATTCTCTGTGATAGGGAGGGCTCTCTCTGTGTTGTTGGTGTGATTAGAAGCATTCTCCAGCTGGTGGAAGATAATCCCCTATTTGCAATCTGTGAAGGACTAAATAATAATGTTAGAAATAAAAAATACTGGAGAGGGTGTGGAGAAAAGGGGAACCTCCTATACTGTTGGTGGGAATGCAAATTGGTACAGGCACTATGGAGAACAGTATGGAGGTTCCTTAAAAAAACTAGAACTACCATATGACCCAGCAATCCCACTCCTGGGCATATATCCAGACAAAACTATAACTCGAAAAGATACATGCACCCCAATGTTCATAGCACCACTATTACAATAGCCAAGACGTGGCAACAACCTAAATGCACATCAACAGAAGAATGGATAAAGAAGATGTGAGATAGATAGATATAGATATAGATATACACACAATAGAATACTACTCAGCTACAAAAAAGAATGAAATTTTGCCATTTGCGACAACATGGACAGACTTGGAGCACATTATGCTAGGTGATATAAGTCAGACAGAGAGAAACAAGTACTGTATTATATAATTTATATGGAGAATCTAAAAAATACAACAAACTAGTTCTTTTCTTGACCTAAATGGTGATTAAGAGTGTTTGTCCTACTTCAAAAAATTAAAAATAGAACTACCATATGATCCAGCAATTCCACTTCTGGATATTTATCTGAAGGAAACAAACAAACAAACAAAAAACTAACAGTAAAAGGTCTATGCACCATGATGTTCACTGCAGCATTATTTGCAATAGCTGAGACATGGAAGCAACCTAAGTGTTCATCAATGGATGAATGGATAAAGAAAATGTGGTACATATGCATAGTGTGAAATATTATTCAACCATATAAAAGAAGGAAATCCTGCTATTTGTGACAACATGGATGGACTTTGAGGGCATTATGCTAAGTGAGATAAGACAGACAGAGAAAGACAAATACTGAAATATCTCACTTATATGTGGGATTTAAAAAACAAAAACAAAAAGCCAAACTCAGAGATACAGAGAAGACATTAGTGGTTGCCGGAGGTAGGCCGGGGCAGGGAGGGGTGGGGTGCAAAAATGGGTGAAGGGGGTCAAAAGGGACAAATATCCAGTTATAAAATAAATAAGTCCTGGGGATGTAATATACAGCATGGTGAGTATAGTTAATAACACTGTATTGTATATTTGAAAGTTGTTTAGAGTAGATGAAAACTTTGTAACTATGTGGGGTGATGGATGTTAACTAGACTTATTGTGGTGATCATTTTACAATATATACATAAATCGAATCAGTATGTTGTATACCTGAAACTAATAGGATGTTATATGTCAATTATATCTCAATAAAAATATTTGTTGAGTATTTTAAAAAAAAGTGTTTGTCCTAAACTATAAATCAAAAAGATACATGTACCCCTATGTTCATAGCAGCACTATTTATAATAACCAAGACATGGAAGCAACCTAAATGTCCATCGACAGATGAATGGATCAAGAAGATGTGGCATACATATACAATGGAATACTACTCACCCATAAAAAATGAAATAATGCCATTTGCAGCAACATGGATGGACCTAGAGATTATCATACTAAGGGAAGTAAGTCAGAGAGACAAAGACAAATACCATACCATATCACTTATATGTGGAATCTAAAATATGACACAAATGAACTTATCCATGGAACAGACTCACAGACACAGAGAACAGACTTGTGGTTGCCAAGGGGGAGAGGGATGAGGGAGGGATAGACTGGGAGTTTGGGATTAGCAGATGCAAACTATTATATATCGAACGGATAAACAACAAAGTCCTACTGTATAGCACAGAGAACTATACTCAGTATCCTGTGATAAACCATAATAGAAAAGAATATGAAAAAGAATATATATGTAGAACTGACTCGCTTTGCTGTGCAGCAGAAATTAACACAACATTGTAAATCAACTATACTTCAACAAAATAAATTTTTAAAATAATAATAATGTTAGTGAAAGTAAGCACCCATGGTGATGACCATTATCCATAACTGCCTGGAATCCACCAAATTCTTACTCAGGTTTTGGTTAAGAGGCCAAGCTCTGGACTCAGTCTGACTGGAGTCAAGTCCTGGTTCTCCTACCTACTTGCTGTGCAACCCCAGATAATGTACTTGCTTTCCTAAGCTTCACTTTCCTCATCCAAACAATGGGGGTGATAATTGTTATGAGGATTAAATTGGTTTTTACATGAAACTTACTAAGCGTAGTCCCTGGCACTCAGTGCCCTCTAAAGGTTAGCTATTATTACGTGTTGAATACAACAGAATGAATATTATATACTGTATTAGTTTGCTAGGGCTGTCATAACAAAAAAAAAAAAAAAAGAAGAAGAAGAAGATGAGAAAAGCAAAACTACAGAGCAGGTGGCTTAAACAACCAAAATTTATTTCCTCACAGTCTGTGGCTAGAATTCCAAGATCAGGGTGTCAGCAGGGTTGGTTTCCTCTTGAGGCCGCTCTCCTTGGCTGACATATGGCCACATTCTCTCTGTGTCCTCACATGGTGTTTCCTCTGTGCATACCTCTGGTGTTTCTTTGTCCAAATTTCCTCTTATAAGTACACCAGTTAGATTGCATTAGGGTATACCCTAACAGCCTCATTTTAATTTAATAAACTCTTTAAAGGCCCTATCTCTAAATAGTCACATTCTCAGGTACTGGGGGTTAGGGCTTCAACATAGGACTTATGGGAGGCACAATTCACCCTATAACATATACTTACCTCACTCTACGCGAAAACATTCCACACAATAAGAAAATCTGAAATAATTCTGAGGAAAAGTCTCAGTTCTCATAACTTCTCAGCTTTCGAACATAGAGAGAACCTATGTGACCTCATTTAACTCTGAGAGGATAGACAGATAGATGGATATACAGATACACAGACACATACGCACACACACACTCTATCTACCTAGTATACGGGTGCCAATCACACTTTGTAAAACAGCTCTCTGGATGCAAACCACTCTGCCAAAAAAGCATCATCATCAATGAAAATAAATGACTCACCTAAAGTATACATAGTAGTTACTACACTCAAAGCACAAGAATTACACTGCATGAGCAATTATGTTCTCCTTAGATCACAAATTCATTGAAGAAAGGAACCATGACAGGTTAGTAAAAATTTACAAACAGATCAGCATAAAAAATGAGCTTGGAAAGTTTTTTGTACCTTTGATTGACGCTCTTAAAATTCATTTTTGTTTTCAATATTGTTTTGATAGGCAATTGTGGTCTCAACTAGAATAGCACATGCAATGAATGCAGTAATCCAGTATCTGAATTATGGTGACCACAGTAAAAAAAATTACCTTAAATGTTACTAGTCACATGACCATTATTTAGCGATGCAGGCCCACAAAGCATTAGGCTCAAAAAGCATTTCATACAAGCATATAAACTGGATACTAATTCACGTTATGAATATCTGTTGACCACCGACAAAATACCCTGGACAGTATATACCACTCAAAAAAACTCCATGGAAAATGGCCAGACCCCAGGAATCTGGAGATGGAGGCAATGTCTTCCTGAAAAAATGATGCACAGACCTATAGAAATACATATAGTATGTAGCTCAAATGAGAAAATGTGTGAAAGGGCTTTAAAAACTCTAAAGCACTTTATAAATCTAAGGTGGCATTTTTAAGATGATCTTATTCTGCCCTTATCCCATTCAAAGGAGCTAATTATGATTCAACCAGTCTTTTCCTAACAGATAAGCAAGAACATGAAATCTGATTAACTGAAATGGGAAATTGAATCAGACATGTGAGAAAAAGGCCAAAATTTGATATACAGTAAGTTAAGGTAACTCTTTAATATTGATCATCATCTTAGAGTGTCTAATTTTTCCCCTGCTGACAACACTACCTGGATCAAGAAAGCATTGTCTCGTAAGAAATATCCCTGTGTCATGCCACTTGTTTTATAATGGTAACAGTAAATTTTACACAGAGCTTTTAAAGGATATGTGGTATAGAGACCATACTATTTAACAACCAAAACAAACATTAAAAAACACTTCTCATGTAATTATCTCATGTTCTATGGCTGATCAAAATTGTTGCCATAATTGAAAAGAAAAATTAAATAATAAATTTAAAAAACTGTTGCCATAAATGAAAAATAAAATAAAATAAAAAATAAATAAAAATTTAAAAAAATATGAAATAATAACTACACGAGTGTTAAATGTCTTATACCAAGCATCAGATTTTAAATGTATTCTTTTTACCTGATGATATACACAGAGAAAGAAGCTCAATTGATATTTTAAACGTGATCACAAGCAAAATACACAGAAAATAAACTTGCAGTGCAGAATCCTACATGAAAAGGATATCTTTTTGTTTCTAATATCAGGACACACTATAAAACATAACTACTCCATACTCATAAATATTAATGCATCAATTTACAAAATATATGTCTAAACGAAAGTCAATATTCATACTGTCTTTTCGATGTTTCCAAATGCCCAAGGTAAGATGACTTGCTAATATTTTATAATCGACATTATCTTAGCATTCCTTAAACAATGAATTTAATCTGGCATGATGAAATAATGTAATTTATGACTGGAAGGGAAGGGACTGATAAGAAATTGTTCTAAAAATGAATGGAGGTTTAAATAACAAAACCTTTCAAAACATATGCAGATATTCCTATCCAAAACAAGTATAATACACAAGCCAGCTTGCAGTATCAAAACATAAGGAAATGGGAAGGAAGCTACTCATTGCACATAATGAATGTGAAATTAGAAAAGACCAAAAGTGGAATTTTAATATTGCTTGTGCTATTTTTAAAAGATCACTTATAAAATATACCCTCATTAAACAGTCTTAGGTCTTATTTTCACCTGATTACCAAATGAGCTTTTCTACTTTATATATACTAGTTAAAAATAATTGCACTGATTATTTTTATTCTGATTGAATTTAGATTTTTAACAAAATTGTCACCACCATAAAACTAAATATTTTGCAGTAGCAACTATCCTACAATTTCTAAACCTATAACAAGAGAAAGAGGAACAAAAAACAATCAAATTGGCATACAAAAAAGCCATGTTTTATCAAGAAGCAGCTACTTCAAACTCCAATAATCAATGTTTTGTCTCCCCCTTCTGGACCATACAATTATTTTTTAAAAAAAGAAACAGCAAAGTAAGATTTGATCTTTTTTTCACAGGATATATTCAAATAATTGGTCTGACACAAGTGTAACGTTACACGAAGTAATCATGATGATACTATTAGATCAGTAAACTAATAAAACTTCAATTTAATAATGCAATAGCAGCTTAACAGCCCACAAATACATACTGCCACGCTTAGTGGTATTTTATGGCTATTATAATTAGTAGGTCGCTTGTAGTAAGAAACACATCAATAGCATTTTGAATTTATTACTTTGAGCCTGGCTATAAGTTTACTGTTAACAGGAACCTTCTTTCAGCATGAACTTCTTCAACAGCCTAGGGAAACAAATTCATTTGGCTCTATTTTGAGAAAAAGTTCCTATAATATTCACTCAATCGTGCCCAAAATTGCCATGCCCCAATTAGGACAAAGAAACATACATGTGTACCTACCCTTCACCTATGATGGGGCTGTCCTTTTGACTCAGATTATTTAGAAACACTGCAAAACGTACAAATGTGACATCCTAATTACATAAAATGGCTTATCTAGTAAGCAATACTACAGGCCACCAAAATGATTAGCTCTTTTCTATCCAGGTCCACTGAGTCAACAAGAAACACACATGACCTTCATTGCCTAGTACAGGAAATGAGGCTGTGGTTTATAAACAGGTAAGTGTTATTAGAATGATAAACAACGTATGTTCAGCAGCATGTGCAGAGAATATATTTACAATAGTTAAAGTAGGTGTTTGAAACAGAAAACCTAATTATAAAAATTCTACTCTATGCTACGAGTGCTGAAGAAATGGTCTTGCGTGGCAATAACTTTATTCTTATTTCTGTGATTTTACTAATTTCTCCTTGATTAACATGTCTAAACTGAACTCATCCTGTTTTACTCCAAACGTAGTCTTGCTCCTGACTTCTCCATGAAGGCTCAAGTCACCATCACTTCAGTCACCCATGCTTGCAAATTCACTCATTATTGAGTCACACATCTCCTCTGCCCGTTTTCATCATTTGCTGAGGCTGATATATTCTACTTCTGCAATCTCTCTCTCTCATCTATCACCTCCATTTAGTTCTTACTAACCACTCTCCATTCCAGGGTCTTATTACTTCAAGTACAGCAACAACCCCCAGCTTGATCTCCCTGCCCCAGTCTCTAACCTCTCCAATTTCCACTGCTCCATTAATCTTCCCCAAATGTAACTCAGATTTTGTCATTCCATTGCTCAAAACCTTGATTCCTCACTGACTATTAAAGTACCATCTCCTTGGCATATCCCTCCTAAAATGACCTTAACCTACCTTTCCACATTTACAACCCCCTGATATACTTAACCTATGTTTTTAGTCACCTTAACAAAAACACCCCCGTACTTCCCCTTGGTTCACTCCACTCCATCCACAGTGGCCTCTTTGCAATTCTTCAAATACTCAAGGCACACTCCTGCCTCAAAGCCAGGGCACTTGATACTCTCTCTGCCTGTAAAGCTCTTCCCTAGATATTTGCATTGGCTCTCCCCAGTTTCACTCATGTCTCTGTTCAAATGTCATTTGCTCAGAGAGCTCACCTATCTAAAACAGCACAACCCTGATCACACTCGGCTTTCTCATCTTGCTTTTTTTCCTTCATAGCTCTTACCACTACCTGCCGTTATATTTGATATGCGTCTTATTGTCTGCCTCCCCAAGTAGAAATATAAGCTCCATGAGGAATGTATCTGTAATGGTTCATCACCCAAGCACCTAGAATAGTGTCTGGCACATAATAGGTGGGCAGTAACTTTTTAACCAAAAAAGAAAAGAATCTGTGGCTAGAGAGATTAACCAGATCTAGAGAATGAATGAGTGCTGAATCAGGATTTAAGTTCAGGTCTTTATGATGCCAAAATAAACACTATCCCAAAAGACACCCTACTGCTTGCCCTAGGCGCTCAATTATTTCTGTCATTAAGTTACTTTATATTTAACATTGTTAGGTCTGGTCATTATAATTCTATTTTCCAATTATCATATGTAATCATGTCAATTTTTACCCTTTTTTCCCACAGAAGAATGGTTCTTCTTCCTCCTGTGGATACATTATTCCTGGTTTGCAGTGAAATCAAATTAGTCATTTTAGCTGATTCCTAAACCTGTTTCATGCAATGTGTTACTAAATAATAAAAACAATTTATTTTCTTTCAAAAAGTTTACACTTACCTATAACTAGAAGCCATTGAAAAAGTCATTCAGTTCTTTCTATCTCTATCCCACTCTAAGTTCTCTTTTGCTATCTTAAGATATTGATAAGAAGATATTCTATCCTTTCTTAGATAGCATCTATAACAAATCTTCAACTATCTTATTAAATCTTTAAAATAACCTTGTCAATATTATCTTGAGACCATATATGAATTTTTATTTTTTTTCAAAGCCCAGCAATAATCTATACCACATAACACATAGCTTCCAATACAGGCAAAACATTCTTTCTTCCATCCAGCCAAATCCTTCCCACCATTCTTGACCCAGAATAAATCACTCTATTAAATAGCACACATCTTGAATACTTAGCAAAAAAAAAAAAAAGAGGCAGCTCAAAGTCTCATCTTGTTTTACCATGTTATCTTCATGTTTTATGTCTGTTATACCAAGCATTTCATAAAATTTAATACATTTAACCAAAAAATGTAATTTAGACCTGCTATTTGCAAGGTTCTTAATATAATAAATATATTAAATATAAACAATAAACTTCAAAACCATCCTGAATTGAGTATTATTATCCTCATTGTGTTAATAGGGAGACTGAGGTTCAGAGACATTAAGTAAATTATTTAAGGTCACACAGTTAGTACGTAGCAGAGTTGGAATCTGAGCTCAGGTCTATTTGCCTCTGAATCCATGACCTCTACTAAAATTTGTATCCCTTCATAGGGTCTATATTGTGGACATAAAAAGACAGACCTGCACGGTAACAGAAAGTATTATTCAAGGACATACATTATTATAAACTAAAGTAATATAGGTGTATTATAAAAAAGGCCCTTAAAGAACATATAATGTAATAGAAACTATAAAATAGAGTAGAAAGTGATTCCAAAAGAAAGTTAAAAATAAAGTGCTATAGAAGTTCAGGGAAATTATTAGGAGGAAATCAGGAGGTGGGGGAATGGGGGGGAAGGTCATCGGGATAGACTTCATGGAAGAGCTGAGGATGGGGAGAATGTTGACACAGGAAGGAAAATATTCGAAGCAAAAAAAAAAAAATGATCCAATGAGCCAAGTCAGAAGCAAGACTGCTTGAGGCTGAGTGGATGGTTATGTTCAGGTAACAGCCTGATTTGTAAAGTAAATTTCTGAAAGAGAATAGTGAAAACTAAGGCTAATGGTAGTCTGACATCAGGAGGACCTCAAATGCCTCCAATTCTGCTTCTAATCAACACTGGAGAGATAAAAGGAAGACAGGGACATGAAGACCTGGTTCATTACATATTCCATCTTTCCAGTTTCAGTCTGACTTCTACATCACTCATTTTTTGACCAACATATGTAGTCTTTAGGCAACCAGAATACTTAAAGTGGCTATTCTAGGATTTCTTCTCTGTTGAACACTTATGAAATTCTTACCTGTCCATTTTATCAACAAACACTTCCCATCTTTTGTAGATTAGTGAGACCACGAAAAATAAGCCCTTTTGTACCTGACTTTCAACTGGTGATTTTAAATATTTTTCTTCACTCCTCTCTCTAGTCTCAACAAACAACAAAAAACCTTCCTCCTGAAGGCACCCTTCCCACCTAAACTCTAGAATTAATCCCCTCATCACTTCCTCTAGAAGCTGGTCGATCCCTAGAGTATCCTCCCCTTATTGCAGGATTTGCAAACTCCAACGTAAGAAGCAGCTCACAGATAAAACAACGGGTATGAAATCATTTCTATTGTAGATCAATCATAACATCTTTCTCATAGTGTCTTTCAAAACACTCTCAGACAAGATGAAACTGTTCGCTAAACCATAAGCAGCCACTTTGCAACCTTTCCTATATTACATCTTCAGGCCCTATCTTATATTCTGTTTTCCTGTCTACCTTCCCCATTAGACCTAGTATTTTGAGAGCACCAGCTATGTTCATTGGGGAAGAAAAACATATAATTTATCATAATAAAATGTGCTAAATATTACAATTGAGCTATATACACGGTGCTATGGAAAGGAAGGTGTTATCTAAGATGGCTTTTCCTTCAAAGACTGACATGAAGCTTAATTTTGATGGATATTTAGGAGCTTGCTGGGCACACTCAAGAAGAAAAGGGCATTCTGGCTCAAAGAAGCAGACTGTGCTTGATTTAGAGGGATTAAAGAATAGGATGTTAAGGAATTGCCAAGTGTTCCTGTACAGACAGAGGACAGGCACATGTAAGAATGCAGCTGGAGGTGAAATTAGAAAAGGAAGCGGGGATAAGATCACAAAAGGAATAGGGAGCCATTTGAAAGTTTTGATGGGGTAGCAGCAGCATCTCTTGTAACCATGTAGAGCATGTGTGGGTGGGGTGTGAGAGCCAAGACTAGGAGAGTATTGAGGAGACTGGGGCAGCCACAGGTGTGTTAAATCATGGGTCTGAGATTAGGGGAGAGAGCTGAGAGTTATTTAGGAGAAAGAACTTGGTAACTGGATGTGGAGAAATCAGTAATCTTTCAGTAGCTTCTAGCATAGGCCATTGGATTGCTTATGGTACCAAGACCAGAAATATAGGCTGGCTCTGGCCCACATTAAAATGAGCTCCAGATTCCTTCATTGCCCCAAACTCTGTTATTTAACCCCACCCTTATACACTTAAGCCTCCAGTTTAATGCAGGTCCTCACTGACTCACACATGTCTCCTAGGTAGCACCCCAAACAAGTCTCTCTATCCTAATCCAGTATTTCTCAAAGTCAGCTCTTGAGCCTACCTTATCAGAATCTCCTGTGGTGCTTGATAAAAAGGCAGAGTTCTTGGCCCTATCCCAGACCCCATGAAGGGCAAAACCTGCATTTTGATACTTTCAACTTTGGGAACCACTAGCCTGATCCAGCCTACCTACTACTATCAAATTTATTTTTCTTAAACCCTGCTTCCCTCACGTCACTTGCTTGCTCCAACTAATTTCTAATCTTCTACCCAGACTTCAAGATCCTCTTTCAACTTGATTTTTGAATCTTTCCAATTTACTTTTTTGTTCTTTGTTCCAACAAAGTCAACCTCATCTCTCATTTCCCTCTTCTCCCCCCACCCCCTCCCAAACACAGTTTGGTTCTTTCTCCAAGCCTTTGCATTCAATATTACTTCCACAATCTGCGAGCTTCTCTATCATCTCTCCTCCCCAGTCAAATCCCAGCCACCAGATCCTGAAAGTCTAGAAATGTGCATGGAGTTTTCTCTAATTACTCTAATCCTACTTCTCTCTCCTGCTCATGTATTCCTATTACACTTACAATCAGCCAGCACAATTTAAGGTTTGATTATTTCAACATATATTATTGAAACTATAAGGTCTTATCTCATTCTTATTTTCCAGTCATCAGTGTGCCTAGCACAGTTCTTGGCACATAATAAGCACTGAAGAAATATTTGTTGATTTTTGAAATCATCCCAAAAGATGAATGGCTTTGTTTTCCCTTAAATGTCACGTGAATTCAAAAAGAAAAAAAAAGAGGACTTCAATTTTTAAAAGCAAAACAAATGTAAATATATTTACTATTCTAGATACCACGGTACCTGATGATGCTAAAGATAATGTTTCCTGGCCTGTTTTTGAAATGCAGACTGCTTAATCATGAAGGCAAGGTAATTACAAATAGCTCTTAATCACAATACAGGCCACTTTTGGTGTATTGGTATAATAGTGTATCATGTAATTGTGGCACTGAAATGCAGTGTCTGTAGTAAAAGAACCTTTAGAAGACAGCAACAGAAAGAACCTTAAAAGATAACGCAAGCCAATCACTTCAATTTATCCACTTAATAACTGAACCTCAGAGAAACTACATGACTTGCCCAAAGTCACAGAGCTGATGAGTGGCACCCAACAAAGACAAGCACGCAGGTCTCCTGACTGAACATCAAAGGTTGCTCTCGTTACACTATGTGCTTAGGGATACTAAAGTCAAAGTCAGATACTTCAATAAGAATTCCTGTTAGCATAAACCAACCTTTTATGAGTCTCTGCCTGCCATCCTGAAAAACTGAGGTAAAACACACAGTTTTATCAGAATCATAAAGACTGACACGGGCCCAATTACGAAAAAAAAAGAAAAAAATTTTAAAAAGAAGTAAAACTTTCTAAGACAGAATATACAAGCATATTCTACTTCTAAAGCATTTCCCAAAGCCATAGGAAAAATACTTACCGTAGCTAAATTCTATTCACCTGATCTTAATATTCACCTCACTGTTTTGGTAAAATATACACCAAAAGACGAGCCCAACATATAAAATACTATAAGCAAAAATCACTCAATCCCCAAAAGCACAAATTCACTACTAAGGGTAAAACACATCTTTTGTACTCACCATAACTTTACTTCCAACTATCTGCATGCAGTGGTCAACGGAGAGTGGTTATGGTGTAAAAAAAAACAAACAGCAACAGTATTAGTAATCAGAAGCTTTTCACAGAAGTTAAGTGTTTAGTAAATTAGTAAATAGCTACCCCCATGTATACTTTTAATACTTTAGATCTAGAGGCTAACACAAGTAAATCAGTATTGATTTCTACCATATTTCAAAAATGTGTAAAGTCTGCAGAATAAAGATTCCCACATAAAAGATTATTACAACTTAAGGATTTTTTTTTTAATTTTCTGTAATGGGCTTCTCAGCTAGTGCAGTGTAAACATCAAGTAATGCAAGATTAAGTATAATCGGGCATCAGATATTTTATCAGCCCACAACCCCTCAAAAAAATTATCACAAGAAAATCGAATTTTTTCCAAATATTGCTTTTTTCTCTTTCCTTATTTTAACAGGTATACTATTAAGGTTGAAATTATGTATTTTAGAATATAAATGTTGCATTTAAAGTCATGCATTAAGTTAATAAATAAACTTTAGGTTGAAAACTGGAATATTTTATATTGTTATGAATTTAAGGTTTAAAATATTGTTTTATATTATACTTGAAAATTACAAAGCAGATAGATTGCTTATGATTCTAGTTTTCTAGATCATCCTAGAATTTCTATTATAAGAGCACAGTTTTGTATATAATGCAAAGACAAAGAAGTAGTTTGTATTTAAACATAGTTATTCATAAGGAGGAAACAGTTCAAAAATTACAACCTCGACTGAGCTTTTCTAACGGTTAAGAGAAAAGAGAATTTCTGAGAATTTGTGTTTAAGAAAGCAAGAAGTAAAATCATAGTCCTAAAACATAATTTTATACTAAAATCCAATCCAAATCATTGTTATCAGTTTCCTACACTTGAATATCAAGCAATGTTCAAAAAAGACCTAATCCACAATTGAAAACCATTAATCTGATAGCAGTTTTATTATCACTATGTGCTGTTTTTCAGCTAGTACTTTAAAAATAAAAATCAAATATAATTGAAATCCCAATAAGAATTCTAAGTTTAACAGGATACTGCAAGATACAAAAAGATAATGACAGTTTCCCAGTAAATTATTTCAGAGGAATCCATGAATCTCCAAATAGAGAAGTAGCTTTCTTAAATATTCATTCAACAGACTATTTACAGGCAGTGATTATTTAGTTGAATAAAAGCTTCTGTGGTGCCATTAACCACCTTCTGAATTGAAAGATATGCTACTGACCTAAATTATTTCCTCCCACCAAAAAGACAGAGATCTTATTTGTCTCTTGTTTATTTAGCACAGACATGAAGCTAAAAAAATGAATGCAAGCCTTCTTAACAATTAAGGCAGGTCTATACTCGGTGAAACATTTAGCTAAAGCACATACAGCAAAGAGATTAGATGAGACAAGGAAAGCTAAAAGAAACTGGTTTGGTCATGTTTGGGTTCAATTGTTTCACCATATCTAGGTGATGCCTCGAAAAGATCTGAGAAAGAAAATATCTGATAATGGCAAAGGCAAAACCATTAATATATGTATATGCACATACAAGTAGATATACTACAGCTCTCAAATGCTTATTATATGGGTCAATCTAAAAAAATTTAGAGATGTATTTGGTATCACTATTTTGAATTATTTCCTATTGAGAGTTTTTTAAATCAATGATACCTTTCAATGTATCTTCATGAAAATATAATTTTACATATTTTTAAATCTCAACTTCAAAAATTGCTATTTAAGTTAGAAATAAACTAGTTTCTTAATATTCTCATAAGGACATTGACATCTGGCAAACTAATGTTAGGATTTCAGTGACTAATTTTTCCTCATATATAGGAAAAATTATAGGCTGTCAAAAAATAACATGCAACATTCCCTCTAAGTCACTGATTTCTTGTGCCTCTCAGGATTATGAATTGATATGACAATGTTGCAATATTAACAAAGCTTGGTTTTCCATTTCTGAAAACATATGTTGGTGTTTTGAAAACAAAGGCTCTTCCAGATTATCTGTGGCCAAATTATCTACACATACTAACTACCCTAGATCAGGTCCATAACCGCACTTGCTACAATGAGCAAATGAGTACAGCTCCAGCAGAGAAGAGGCTCTTTTCCACTCCCTTAAAGTCCACTCATCACTGACAGAGTTACTCAAGCTACTTTTTCCTTCGCATTCACACAACTTAACATTCTCTACTAAGGAACTTGAAAAGGAAAAAAACTAAGCAATAGTTTTCATCATTATCTTTCAATTTCCTTTATATTCTCTTATTTCAGGCTAATTTTGGCATAGTCAATTACACAATAAAAGACTCTCCTTTGCTTTAGAAACAGGTTTTGAGCCCAAACCTGTGTATTAGTTTCATGTTGCTTTACGGTCCTTACCCAGAAACCCAGGAGAATGACCCACGTCTCTTACTGAGCTCATATTTTATTTGTTTTTCAATTCCACACAAAATGACTAATGCAGGTGTTAAAGGTGGAAATGTACAATTTATGTTTAAATTTAACTGTAATTTTCACACATTTTACATATGACTACAAGACATTTTTCCACCATGGACTGTAGTCCTTAACTTTGCTTTTACTTCAAGATGAAAGTTTTGGCTACTTGTAAAGCATTTTCATAAAGAAGTGGTTACAATCATATCTACTTTAAAAGTGGAAACATTTTTAATCAGTGTATCAATATAATGAAAAAGTAAGCATAAAAAGGTATGACAAGCAAAGCATATCTAAAGCCTAATAAAAAACAGCAGGATGGAAACCTTGGTTACACATAGGTAAATGGGCATAGGTTAGGTTATAATTTATGCAAATGTTATTGTCATGATCACGAAGAGGTCAAAAGATGAGAGGATGGTTTGTCACTGAATGGCATCCCTATCACCTTCAAAAGGAAATCACATATGCAATTTCCTTTGTTTTCGCCACAGAAAACACAGCACTAATGAATGTCTCCCCAAAGTGAGAAAGCTTTAAAGCATGCTTATCAACAGGCTTTCTTTCATCATAATATTTGGTCCATGAAAAATATTTGCAAATAAAATGTATAACCTTAGAGCTCTAATGAAAGTTCTGTACACACATCAGGTGCTCCTATGTGTGCTAAAGGAAGCAAATAAGGATCACATACTAAATAGTTATAGTACTGATTTTGAGCCTAACACCTTAAATATAGTATTTTCATGTCTTTTGAGAAACATTCAATTTCCATGTTTCAAATAAAGCAATTGTAGAGAGCTCATCCAATGTTTACCCAAAGTTTAGCATTTTAATCTTAAAAATGAGTCTATAAATTAAAAGTGTGCATCTCTCTGGTCAGTTGAAGAGGAAACAATAGGATAAGTGAAAACAAGCTCTACATAGAGATAGAGTCAATATCAAAAGGTTAAGGAGTAAGAGCTTCATACAATCTTGATTATATTCAGTCCCACTTACACAAACAAAAACAACAAATGAGCCAGAAACACTAACAAAATCTTACCATTAAAAACACCACATAATTATTCATGTATTATTATCTGTACTTTGCACTCAGATTTAGCTATATAGATTTACTAGTGTATTTGCCTTTAGGTATTTGAAAAATAACATTGAATGTACACCCTGCACTTCCTAAAGCATTTTACTGTGAACAATAAGCTGACTACAAAAATGAGGAGATTCATCAGAATTTCAAAGCAAAACCTATGCCTCACCTAATTCTATTGAAAACGATGCTCATGGCAAATTTCACTTATCACTTGAAACATATTTCTGCCCTTGGATACCAGAAGCAAATTAAAAAACATGCTGTTGCTCTGCTCTGGCAGAGCTGCAATGCGTTATGTTTAAATAGTTCAGCATTCAGATTTAGCTTGCTTGAAGTACAATATGGAATCAATACAATTGTAGAATTCAGGGCAAAATGCATCAGTAATTGCCACTGCAATTACTGTACTGAAATAGCATTAATAGGATAGCCAAATAACTTTAGAACATATTTTTCCACTGAAGAGCTATTTTATTCACTGGTCAAGTTTTTACATTTAAAATATGTATGTCTTAAATGTAAATGTGTTTGTGTGTGACATACATATTACACAAACATAAAATCACTGTGTGATACATACATACATACACACATGTATATAATATATAACAAATATAGTGATGTTATGAACTCTAAATGTGAAAAGCTTCTTCTTTACAGAAATGTAAAAGATATATTTCACCATTTCAAAAAATACATTTTTTCTTACAAAAATAAATCAAACCTGAAGACTATTTTTGGAAGCACCTTAGGAAATGAACAAAGCAACACATTCCATTAAAACACAAAGATTTTCCTGCTGAAGACAAGTCTTTTCAATGAACCCTACTTTCAAGTCTTTTGAGACTCGCACAGATTTCATTAAAGCTCCTATTAAAAACCCTTCTTTATGTTAAATTTAGCTGTATAATAACAATTATGAGGTAGTTTACATAGTTAGCATCACAGAAAATAATGAAAAAAACCAAAACTGCTTATTAAAAACATTGCTAAAAATTTCATGCAAGCAGATACCGGACATATAGCTTTAATGTAAACTTAGTTAAATCTTGTGACTAGGCTATGTTTGTATCTTCTCCCTCAAAATCTGAAATGTTCATGTAACAAACTGTGTATTAAGTGGAATACCTGCAAACTGCTGTCATTTGTTAGTAAGTGCACAAAAACTCAGCCCCAAAACTTACTGGATTAACTCAGAGCCCTCTATCCTTAGTCTGTCTTGTTTATAAGAATGGAAGTCTCTCTAATTAAGAACAGTTTTGAAATATATACAAAATGTATTAAAGTACATGTATATGCTTCTTTTATGAAGTCTATATAAGTACATTGAGGCAAGAACTTGGAGAGCCAAGATTTGTTTCTTTTTAAGCAGATAACGCTAAGCTCATTATGTGGGTGCCAGGAGATTCTCACTACTTACAGATTTGGCAGTAGCAGAAATATACTGGACGACCATCTCACGCTTGGTGGTAAAATCTTTGTTTCGTAAAGGAGCTTTTCGTTCTTCATTAAGGTTCATGTCCTCCTGTTAAAAAGAACATTTATTGTGAGCATTAGCAAATTTCTGCTTACGAGTTTCAAAAGTGATTAGTAAATATTAAACAACAAGGTCCTACCATATAGCACAGGGAACTATACTCAATATCCTATAATAAACCATAATGGAAAAGAATATGAAAAAGAATATATATATATGCATGACTGAATCACTTTGTTGTACAGCACAAATTAACACACCATTATAAATCAACTAGACCTCAATAAAATAAATTTTAAAAAAAGAAAAAGAAAAAAATTAATATTTTTTATCTTAAAATAGTAAGTCATGCTATGACTAACAACAACCGTCATTTTTCTGGCTCCTTCACTATTATTTTTCACTCTATATACCATAATCTTGTATAAACTTTACCATATAATCATGGTTCATATCACTACCTACTCAATAAATGAGCAGAAAGAAAAAAAACTTTTAACTATTTCATAGAATAAACTGGCAATTTATAGTATAGATATACATCATACCTTAGCAAAGCTATTTATTTACACTGATAGCAAAAATAAACAGATAAACAAACACTTTACTATTTGGCATATGTTCTCATAGGATCATTATTATCTAGAAGAGCAAATATGATTTGTAAATTAATAGGAAATATATAGCTACAATATGTCACTGAAGAAAGATTCATGAGAAGTTGCTGAAATTGGAAAAAAGAAAATCAGAAACATAGTTACCCGTATAGGGATAACAAAAACTACTCACTGTAGAGAAAAATATTGTTACGACAACACATTGTTTTGAGGTTCAATAAGCTTTAATTTGGTTGGAAATCTTCCTTTATATTGTGATACACACACATGTATAACATTTTCACTAGACAAATTATTTTTCTTCATTTTGAAACTCATGTTAACCCCTGCAACACATTAAGACAGGGGCCCCCAAACCCCAGGCCATGGCCTGTTAGAAACTGGGCCACACAGTAGGAGGTGAGCGGCAGGTGAGCAAAGCTTCATCTGCCGCTCCCCATCGCTCGCATTACAGCCTGAACCATCCCCCACTTCCCTGTCCTTGGAAAAATTGTCTTTCACTAAACCAGTCCCTGGTGCCAAAAAGGTTGGGGACCGCTATATTAAGACACCCTTGAAGGGTCACAAAATCAAGTTGGAAAGGACTATGCTTCAAAAAGTAACATCAAATGAAAAGACAACCTACAGAATGGGTGAAAATGTTTACAAGTCATATGTCTGATAAGGGGCTTGTATATAAATTACAAAAAGAAGCCTTACAAGACAACAATAAAAAGACAAATAACCCAAATACAAGTGGACAAAGGATTTGAATAGACATTTCTCTAAAGAAGATATACAAATGGCCAATAAGCACATGATGTTCAACATCATTATTCATCAGGGAAATGCAAATCAAAATCACAGTGAGGGCTTCCCTGGTGGCACAGTGGTTGAGAGTCCGCCTGCTGATGCAGGGGACACGGGTTTGTGCCCCGGTCCGGGAAGATCCCACATGCCGTGGAGCGGCTGGGCCCGTGAGCCGTGGCTGCTGAGTCTGCGCGTCCGGAGCCTGTGCTCCGCAATGGGAGAGGCCACAACAGTGAGAGGCCCACGTACCACAAAAAAAAAAAAAAAAAAAAAAAATCAGTGAGATACAATTCACTCCCACCAGGATGGCTATGACAAGAAAGGTAATAACAATTGTTGGTGAGGATGTGGAGAAATTGGAACCCTCACACACTTCTGGTGAGAATGTGAAATGATGCAGCCACTTTGGAAAACAGTCTAGCAGTTCCTCAAAAAGTTATACTTAGAGTTACCACATGACTCAGCTTATACCCAAGAGAAATGAAAACATCTGTTCACATAAAAACTTGTACATGGGGACTTCTCTGGCAGTCCAGCAGTTAAGACTTTGCCTTCCAGTGCAGGGAGTACAGGTTTGACCCCTGTACTGGTCAGGGAGCTAAGATCCCACATGCCTCAGGGCCAGAAAAACAAAAAACATAAAACAGAAGAAATATTGTAACAAATTCAATAAAGACTTTAAAAATGGTCCACATCAAAAAATCTTTAAAAAAAAAAAAAAGAAACTTGTACATGAATGTTCATAGCAGCAGCAGCATCAGAGTGGAAACAATCCAAATGTCCATCAAGTGATGAATGGATAAACAAATGTCATATGTCCATGCAACTGAATATTATTCAGCCACAAAGAGGAATGAAGTACTGATACATGCTATGGCATGGATGAACCTTGAAATCACATTATGCTAAATGAAAGAAGCCAGTCACAAAAGGCCATATATTGTAAGATCCCATTTATATTAAATATCCAGAACAGGCAAATCTATAGAGACAGAAAGTGGATTAGAGGTTGTCAGGGGCAGGGTAAGGTGGGGATGGGAGAATTGGGGTGTGACTGCCAACATATACGGTGTTTCTTTTGGGGGTGATAAAAATGTTCTGAAAGTGATTGTTGTGATGGTTGCACAGCTATTTGAATATATGAAAAAAACACATTGAACTGTATACTTTAATAGAGTGAATTTTATTGCATCTGAATGGTACCTCAATTTTTTAAAAACAGAAAAAGAAATCAGTATTTTTATCCCTTTACTTGCTTAGTAATTCTAACCATTACTATTCTTTAATCAAGTAAACTAATAGGCCAACAAAGAAAAATACTAAAATTATTTTAAAGATTCGTATGTGAGAATGTGGGGGAAAAAACAAAGGATACAAAGGAAAAAACAAAGGATAAAAAGTAATCAAACTGCATCAATTGAATAGTAACTTCAGTGACAGCAAGAATCTCATGATCTATAGTTGCACCCACTGCAGTGACTCCTATGATGATTAATTCACAATCAATACTTATAAATTTCGTGTATATATACCTATCGCCTTTGATAGGCAGATGAAGGAAGGAAAGGACTTCCACGTCCTTCACCTTGAAATACTATACCTCTATTAATTCAGCTTCAGATTTTATGGCTTTATTGGCAAGTACATCATTCTGCTGACTCATATTGTGTTTGTTTCCATCAAAACCCCCTAAATACTGCTCATGTATAATGGACTATGTCCCTACCATCTCATAACATTCTGGTTAAATTATAGTCTCCTGCAAATGTAGTTAGCATGAATCTGCATCCCCAAGTAGAATCGACTCTGGAACGGTGACAAGATTGTATTTGTACACGTCACAGCCAGGCTTAACAGTGTCACCTTTGGCAGTCTCTAGGTAGAGAGTTTGCTCTCCTTCCAGTGACATTTCTATGTTACCATGTACCTCTAATCCAATTTTTAATGGCACACACTGCTGAGATCATGCTATCAGACTAGAGTCATGGAGGCAGGCAGGACATTAAGGGGAATATGGAGAATACAGACCTCAGAGGAATGTCAAGATTAATTGTGATCATGAACCCAAGCCTCGTGTATATTAACTAGCCATCAAAGAATGCTAGCTATTAGTGTTATTATCACTTCCCTGGTCTCATTTCTTTTTTTTCCTGTAAATGGCCTAGACCCTTCTTTTTTTTGTTTTATTTTTGTTGGAGTATAGTTGACTTACAATATTGTATTAGCCTCAGGTTTACAGCAAAGTGAAGCAGTTGCACATATACATATATGCACTCTTTTTTTTTAGATTCTTTTCCCATATAGGCCATTACAGAGTATTGAGTAGAGTTCCCAGTGCTATATAGCAGGTTCTTATTAGTTATCTATTTTCTATATAGTAGTGTGCATATGTCAATCCCAATCTCCCAATTTATCCCTCCCTGCACCCATACCCCCTGGTAACCATAAGCCTGTCTTCCACATCCATGACTCTACTTATGCTTTGTAAATAAGTTCATTTGTACCCTTTTTTTCTTTTTTACCACTTTTCATCTTACCCCTTAGGTTTGAATGATACAAGCTTGTTTGCAGTTTTTCTACATACACTATGCTGTTACACACTTCCATTACTTTGTTCATGATACTGTTCTCTCTGCCTAGAATGCTGTCAACTTCAGCACCCTCTTCATCTATTAACCCCCATCTTATCCCACCTCACTGCACCCCACCACACCCAAATCCATATCGGGCTAACTCATGTACTTCTGCTAATTCTTCAGATTTCCCCCAAAGCATCTCATTTAGAAATGACTATCTTCATTCTATTCTTCCATATTAATTTCCTATATTGTATCAATATAAGCTAACTGAGGGAAGAAACTGGGTTCTTTTTTTCTTTGTATTTCCAAGCAAAGAGTATGCGTTCCTGGAATGCACCAGGCATTTAATAAATATCTGTTGAACCAATGTGATACTTAGGAGCTTTTCTCTAAATATTTTAATTTGCTTTACCACAAACACAAAATCCACAAAACCCATTAATTTATAATTTAAAATCCATTAATTTATAATCTTAAAATAATCAAAGATAACTATAATTGCTGTTCATGCTAGGGTATATTTTTAGGTACTAGGGTATCATTAGTTTATTCTCTTCAGGGGTACAGGTCCCCTCGAGATAGAAGTTAAAGAATACTTGAATAATTACTATTGAGAAGCAGAAGGAAGAGGGCAAGCATTAGATGGTGAAGTGAAGTTCAGATTTAAAAACAGCGAGTGGAAAATCCAGCCTTAAACTGGGATCAATGCATGTTGCAGAAACAGAAACAGTTACTTTATAGAAAATATATAGACATTTTTAGCAACTGTATAGAAAGAAGGAGCAAGTATTACTTCTTACAGAGGAGGAAAAGATGTAAAAATATAAAGGGTTGACATTTACCTTTCATAAAACAAGTGAGGAATTTTAAAAAGAAATGTTCTAGCCTTTCTAGTTTTAGTAGAGGAATTATCTATAGAGCAAAGCCACAAACATTTTTTATACCTATAAATCTGCTGCATAGGTTGATTGGGACTAGGTACCATTCACATGAACAATGACTCATCTTATTTTTACAGAAAGAAGCAGCATACTACTAATTAGGCAGCTAATACTTCCAAATCATTAACTCCAGCTTTATAATACAATCATAAAACTAAATAGAGCAATACTCATAATTCAATATTAATTCTAAAAAATGTAATTGACTATGAAACTACTAAACATACTGAGTATTTTTCTTTTTAATTGAAATATAGTTGATTTACAATGTTAAGTTTCAGGTGTACAGTAAAGTGATTCAGTTATATATATATATATATATATATATATATATACACACACACACACACACACACATAAATATTCTTTTTCAGATTCTTTTCCATTATAGGTTATTATAAGATATTGAGTAGAGTTCCCTGTGCTATACAGTAGGTCCTTATTGGTCATCTATTTTATATATAGTAGTGTTAAACACACTGAGTTCTTATAGTACTCAAAACACAAAAGCAAGCTTTTAGTGTATTTAACATTTAGTTAGTACTTCCACAATATATGAGAAGAATGTGGTATTTTGTAATTTAAGAAATGCTGAAGTAAATAACTGACCACTTATAATATTTGTATCAAGCCATGTTTGTAAACACTAAACCATTTTATCTCCTACCACTTATGCCATGATGCAATTTTCCTATTATAGACAAACTCCTTCACTTCTTCAGCAAATACACATTGTATTCTTAAAGTTATAACTGAGGAGCCGTATAAGAATAGAGTCAAATGAGAAGGTTAAAAGTTGAACCAGCTGCCTATTCATTCATTTGTACTCTCTTTCATTCATTCATTCTCATTCTCTCTCTCTTTCTCCCTCTCACCGTCCAGTAAATCTTTAAACAGGTGACAGTACAATTTTTTAAACTTTCTCGTGTCCTAACATCATTTTCTATTTTCCTAACCCTTCCACTGTTTTCCTCACTTGTTTTATGAAAGGTAAATGTCAACCCTTTATGTTTTTACATCTTTTCCTCCTCTATAAGAAGTAATACTTTCTCCTTCTTTCTATGCAGTTGCTAAAAATGTCTATATATTTTCTATAAAGTAACTGTTTCTGTTTCTGCAACATGCATTGATCCCAGTTTAAGGCTGGATTTTCCACTCGCTGTTTTTAAATCTGAACTTCACTTCACCATCTAATGCTTGCCCTCTTCCTTCTGCTTCTCAATAGTAATTATTCAAGTATTCTTTAACTTCTATCTCGAGGGGACCTGTACCCCTGAAGAGAATAAACTAATGATACCCTAGTACCTAAAAATATACCCTAGCATGAACAGCAATTATAGTTATCTTTGATTATTTTAAGATTATAAATTAATGGATTTTTACATTTATTTCTTTATTCTTTTCTAAAGAAACGTTCATATAAAGATATGCTCTATAGATAATTCCTCTACTAGAACTAGACAGGACAGAACATTTCTTTTTAAAATTCCAATAAAAGCATCAGGAATTTTCTACATAAGTAAATAAATGGCCAATTGTACCTGGTATTAATTAACTACCTCATGTCATCAAATGATCCAGTTAAGTTTACCTATATAGAATGTAGCAGCATAACATATAGAAGTTTACATGGAAAACAAAGTTAAAGGGGAAAAAAATTGTCCAAATACATTATCCCTACAAATGGTATGGAGCCAAAAGCCGGGGCAAGCAAGCATGAAATTAAGTGAATGTTACTGAGTACTGCACAAAAAGTCTTCAGCTATTTCTACTTTCAGGGCCAATTGGAGGAAACTACAACTATGAACACCTACATATACCTCTTCACCATCAATAAGGTAAATTCAGAACATCTATTTAGCTATTAGGAAACCCAAATATTATTTTTACTCTCCCATAATCCTTAATCCTGAGCTCAACATGGAACCAGTGTCCAGAATCCAAAGATTACTTAAAGGATCCACTGTGGTTTGTGAAATATTGATGTTTATTCAAAATACAAGAAAATAAGCTTCAATATTTAACATGAGAATAACACTGAAGCCCTCACTGGATCCGTAGGTCCAAATGGTACATGAGGTATCTCAAGGGAAGAGTGGGGTATTCACAATGCATATTTTTTCACTGTCAGTGTACTGCAACGTACTGCAGTTTACAAGTACCTGGTTAAGTGGACTTACAGACTATTTTACCAAGTTTTAACTAAGTCAACCCTCAAAACAACAACAACAAAATAGAAAAGTAACTTTAAAAGATTCTTGCAAAGACAACAGATTGAGGATAATAATACCAATAATGCAAGTACAGAGGAACAAGAAAATACTAGACTGTTATATCTCCTACTCATAGGTCTGAGCCTTTCATCAGTCATATCATATGATAAAAGTAATAAAAATATAAGGCTGATAAGAAGCTGGTCCCACAAGATTAAAAATTAGTAAGGTAACTATCTGAAATATGCATGTATATCAATTATCACTGATGACTCTCATTTTATGTGCATATCGCACCTTAAAAATATTAGCTAATGATAGTATAAAGCTACCTCAAACTTGCAGACCATTTAAAATCCAAACATCTAGACCATGAGGAAAGCTTTTTCGACTTTCTCAGCAATAATTAGAATCATGTGATACGCAATCCAGTACTTAGTGAAAATTTGTAAACTTAATGACACATGTTTAGAAGACTCTTTTGAATGTTTTCTTTCTTTAATAGCAAAAGACAAAAGGTCCCATGACACTGGGGGAACACTTGGTAGAAGCAGCTGAAATAATACATGCAAAACAACATGGCAATAAACTAAAACACATTCCTTTGTCAGCAAATACTGTCAGAAGACACATAGAAATCATTGCTGAAAATTTGCTAAAACAAGTATTAGAAAAATTACTCAGTGTGGGAGGTTTATCATACAGCTGAATGAAAATACAGCTGTTTTTTCTTTTAAACAACTCAGCTTATATTATTTGCTAGATTGTTCCAATAATGAAATATAAAAACTACTTTTCTTTGAGTTGCTAATGGAACAATGTAACAGAGAAAACATATTGCCAAAATAAATGATTTATTTAATAAAAGGATGTTTCATGAAAAAACTGTAAGTGGGAAGCATTCCTGAGTAAGGAAGGTTAGCCCACATATAAAATTTAAACCATTGCAAGAAAGAAGTTGAAATCAAAATACACACAGTGGTATGCAGAGTCAAGAATGTAGGTGTTTTTTGTTGTTTTTTATAAAAGCAAGATATTTCAAATACTGTAAATACTTACAATATTTTAAAATGAGACAGGAAGTGAGCATGAAAACATGTATCTTACAGAGAGATTTCCAGCTATTTCATGACAAAGTATTTTAAAACTTCTGAAATTTCACATGACTTGGGCATTTTTCATTCACAAAAGGACAAGTAATCCCTTAAGAGTTAACAACTGGTGAGAAAGTAACTGCTTTTCAAATGAACTTCACTGAAAAAGCCACACACTGGCAGACACAACTTCCAGGTGGGTCTCCTTCACCCTTGCATGACTCACCTCTTCTTTCTTCTTCCGGGTATTAGGTACAATGTCTGCAGCGGACACGAGTAGACAAACATGGGGGCGGGGGTCTACACATTAAGTATGTGGAAGGAAAAATGCAAAAAGCCCATGTCCCTGATGACATCTAGTGAAGCCCGTTTTTTAAAGCCCATTTTGAACCAATTTATTCACAAATATAAAAACGCAACACTTCAGATTAGTTCCAAGAACAACTGACCGTCATCAAGGGAGATGGAAATTTACTAGCCGTGGTTCAGCAGGAAACTTTTGCTTGATTCATGGATTGGACTGAGCAAAGTTAATACTATGATTTAATAAGTGTTGCTAATGATGTTCTCATTCCACTTGGACCTATGCATCGTTGTCAGATTTATGTTTCAACTATAACAGACATTAAACCAAATATCAAAATAAAATGGACTCGGAACTAAACCTTCTAATTAGTCTCTTTTTTAAAACAAGACATAAAAAATAATGACACACTGACATTGCTCTCACTAAAAAGTTATTAATCGCGACAGCAAAGGCTTTTGCACCATTAATAAATAAAATAAACTCATTTTAAATCATTTTAAAATCTTGTTCATTGCATGTTTTTCTCATTCTTTTCTATGTCTGTACTTTATACATAGTATTAGTACATACATATATGTGTATATTTTATAAATAAAACATATTGGTGTTACTTGCTCAAATATATTTTTTTTTTCTAACGGGATAGGAAATTAGAAAGTTTAGAGACTACTACACTAGTCCAGATGTTGACACTTTTACTATAAAGGGCCAGACATTAAATGTTTTAGGCTTTGCGGGTCACAGGGTCTTTGTCACAACTACCCAACTCTGCAGTTACAGTGTAAAAGGAACTATCAACAATATGTAAACAAATGGCTGTGGCTGCATTCAACAAAATTGCATTTATGAACACTGAATTTCAGATTTTCATGTGCCCTGAAACAGTCTTCTTTTGATTTTCTGCAACCATTTAAAAATATAAAAGCTATTCTTACCTTGGGAGTCATACAAAATAAAAACCTAGAGGCAGGGATAGTGTCTTTGCCATCTTTATGCTCCCCTGCACCTAACAAAGTATCTGGCATTCAGTAGAGAGTTGTCAAATAAACTTCTCCATGATACAGAAATATGTCTTTGCTTTTCCTTTTTTTTTCCCCACAATTACACCTTACGTTCTGCCATATCACCTCTACCCTTGACAGCAAGGATTTTCCTTGAGTTGCTCGCTCTCGCGCTCGCTCTCGCGCTCGCTCGCTCTCTCTCTCTCTCTCTCTCTCTCTCTCGCTCTCTCTCGCTCTCCCTCCCTCCTCAGAACTTAGAACAGTACCTGGCATATGGAAGGCATTGGACCTTGATGAACTAAGTCATTCAAACTCTGAGAACACTTTAATGTCAAAAAAATAAAGACTGAAAATTCAGAAGTGACACTGGGTTTCATAGTATATTCAGATCTTCTCTTTTTCCTCCCTGAGCCCCTGTGCTGGCTTAAGTACTCACAGTAGCCTATTCACAGCTGTCCTATTACCATGGAAATCCTGTGTTTACTTGCTTGCCTCCCTGACTAAATTCTGAGCTCTCGGGGGCAAGGGAGGAACTGGATTTATCTGTGTACCTGCAGCATGTAGCACACGACCTGGCACACTGCACATATCAATACACGGTCGTGAAAATGCCTTCATGGCAAAAAACACTAGTGGAACTTTTCAAACAGAAAAAATACCTTAGGAAACATTTCTATGTACAAATCAAGAACAGAATCAGTGAATTGTGAAGTTTATCAGCTACAATCAGAGTAAATTTACAAACCTAGTTCCCTTAATTCCTCTTCCTGGGACTTCTATCCTACTACTCCCTTATTTGTGAACTTTTGGTGAGAATTATATTTCGGAAGGAAATTTAAAAGTGACCCAGATTTAGCTAACTTTGAGACCTGTTTACAGGGTAAGTTTTGCTCCTCCTTTATATGCTTTACTTGGGAATGTGTGTAAGAAAATAAAATGACTAGAAATGATGCTGGCGTTCTCTCAGTCCAATGATACAGAGTAAGGATATTGGAAATATAAATGTAAAAAATGGAAAGTAGGCTATCTAGATAATTTCTAAGGATCTAGCCATTCCTGAAAATTATTTCCATGCCTTATTATAGATTTTAAGACCTATGTTACCAATAACTTATTTTACAGTAACTTAACCTTTAATTAAAATTACTTATGCTGAGAGCACTAAAAGGTTCTCATCCAAGCTAACCAACTCCTAAAAGACTGCTGTTGGGTGAGAAAGAAACCCATGACAGCAGTCAGGGGAAAACAAGGACAGCACCTGGGGTCCAAAGTCAAACAGGCTCTCAAAACTGATGAAAGGCAAAAGTGAGAGAACAAAATGAAAAGCTTTGGGATTATTTATGAGTTCTACCAGATGGAATATGGGACAGATAATTTAATATTTATTGCATATGACTGTACAATCATTAAATTATGCCCAAAATGCAAAATATATTAATGTAAATTGCTGAACAGAAACAAAGTATAAAACATCACATTTGCATGTGGAATCATATATTAAACATTGCCTTTAATAACGGAAGTTGAAATGAAGTGTGCCTAGAAATTAATCATAAATTATTAATCATCACTAGCCTCATCTTTTGTATACAATTAAACTATTTAATTACCTATATTAAAACACAGTCCTTATTGACATATCTGTAGGACTCTAATGTGACCAACACCAGCTGGACTTCCACTCAATAGATCCTGTACTAGGTAAAAGAAATTAAATTCCAACTTGAACTTCCAAGACATCTCTGTATATTTATTTTTTTAAGCTTAAAATGGAAATCCCCTATCCCCTAAGCAAAAAAAAAAAAAAAACAGTTTTAGAACAGTTGCATACAAAAGGGAAATAATATTCAAAAGGAAATGGACAGAGGGGGAAGGGTGAGCTGTGGCAAAGCGAGAGAGAGGCATGGACATATATACACTACCAAACATAAGGTAGATAGCTAGTGGGAAGCAGCCGCATAGCACAGGGAGATCAGCTCGGTGCTTTGTGACCGCCTGGAGGGGTGGGATAGGGAGGGTGGGAGGGAGGAAGACGCAAGAGGGAAGAGATATGGGAACATATGTATATGTATAACTGATTCACTTTGTTATAAAGCAGAAACTAACACACCATTGTAAAGCAATTATACTCCAATAAAGAAGTTAAAAAAAAAAAAGGAAATGGACAGTGTCCAGACACATTTCTCTCCTTGCTCTGATTGCATTATTCAAAAATGAGCTATCGCTATTAAACATTTAATAGTCCTTAAGCAGTATTCTCAATGTACAAAGACCAGTTCAGTTATTCTCAGCAAGCTCAAAGGCTATGATACCTTAACATGTTGAATAGTTATTCAATTACAGCATTATTAATTTCCGTATATTTAAAGTGTAAGGGAGAAGATATTTCACCAGTCCTAATTAGAGACAATACAAAATGTCTCTGATTAACATGAAAAAGATGATAAATATGAACCTCATTCAAATTTGAATTGGGGGTTAAAGGTGATATGTAATATTACAATAGTTCAGTCATCTTTTAAAATTACCCTCCCAAAAATGTGGAAGCAGTATTGTTGTCTTGGTCCTACTACCTTTACCCACTTGTGGAAGATTTGAAAACACGACTGGGCAGAAAAGGGGAACAGGAATCTTAAAGAGCAAGTATAGTTTATCCCATGCAGGTAAATATAAAAATCATATAAAAACGAGTGAGGGTATTTTTTTCCACTCCTGGAAGTTTTAATAAAAGAACCACTTTCTAATTTTCAATTAATAGGCAATGATCACTCTCCAAGTACAAAATCCAGTTTTACAAACTACTGAACACATGCTGATAATAAATAGTGTGTGCTCCATGAAAAAAGCAGTCATCTAAAAGTTTCAAATTTAGAGCTTTACATCCATCAGCAATAGCCATGGATACCCTTACTCAGAAGATCTGTCTATACTTGCTTCCTTGAGCAGCCACAATATGAAAAGTGGCATATCAATGCGTAGAACAGATGTCATTGTCAATGGAACGTTAGTAATCTACTAACTCACTAGTAAAGTAAAACCTAACCATTCAGATCTTTCAGTTAACTGGACTCATTCCAGGATTTTACTTGACTATAAAGTGTCAAGTGGTGTTTAAAATGAGCCATTAGTAGTTAAATACAAGTTACAGTAATCAAATAAAAGAATTAACACTTTTTTAAAAATCTGTAGTAATTTCAGATTGAGCCCAACATTGCCCTATTATCTACATCTACAAACCTGTACAGGGAGAACTTCTGTTGACAAATATGATCCTCAGACATAACAAGAGTTTCAATTATCAGAGTAATAGAGGATTTATTTGAATATTGCCTTTCATTACTTAAGCCTTTCACCAAAAGTTTCACCAAAATATATCATCCCCCAGAAATTCCAAATAATAAATTATATTAGCAATTTTAATGTAATATATTTCTTGTCAAGCGTCTCATACTCTGTTACTGTCTATAATGTGCTATTTTATGTAATTATTTTAAATGTTTCACTCCTCAAGGTATGCTATCCTAAAACACATACAAGGTGTTTAGGCCCAATGGTCTAAACATTTGTAGTACTCTAAAGTGTAAAAAGTCTGAAAACAGGAATAGCACAATGAAGGATGAGAATCAAGAGAGACAAGATTGTCATAATAGCCATCAAGTAGGACAAGTACATCTATTACATTATTTGTACATGGAAGGACACCTACAAAGAATGAAATAAAAAAGGGAAATTTCATATCTGGAAATCTACTTCTGACGACTTAAGTTGATCTCCCAATCAACTTTGAAGATGGCATTTTAACAGTTTTCCAAAACTAAATTGTGGGCCTCTTTCTTTTCAATCGATGCTCTGGAAAAAGACAACCTTCTGTCATCAATAGGAAACATTCCTCCATCTCGCTTTACCTGCGAGGCAATGTATCTCAGAGTTGCCTTCTACTTCCACTTAGTATGCGTGCAAAGAAAGTGTATTAATTTTACATTTAGCTTAAATGAAATATTATTAAAGATAGAGATTATCAAAATGCCAATTTTTTAGATTTTTATGTACCTAAATTTAAGTTTGAGCTCAGCCCCGTATTAGCTAAGGCAAGTTACAGAACCAATTTCTTTAGCCTCTCTCTAAGCTTTAATTTCCTTATCTGAAAAATGCAGTATAACTATGTTGCCTTCTTTGCAGCACTGTCACAAAGATCAGCTGAAACAATACATGTAAACTGCTCAGTTACATGCTGGGCCCAAGGGTGCACAGTAAATGAAAGCTGTGAAAATTCATAAAATAAGTTGTTCACTTAACCTGATTACAGACAAACTGAAGATAATAAAGAAAATGCAAAATGTTCAATGTACAAGTAGACTTCTCTCAAAGAAGAGATACAACCCTTAAAAAGTTTTTTATTGATCTTTTGTTGTTACTTTTAAGCAAATCATAATTGTCTGATTTCCTTTTCCAACATTCCCATGGAAGGAAAAATTCTCATTAGGGAAAATGTGGCACCAAGTTGTACCTTTCTTTAAGTCACATTTATGAATCCACAAACAAATCTTTTTAAAAACATAACATATTTAAAGAGGAAAGTGGTAATTTGTTGATGAAACATTAGAATTAAAATTCAAACCACAAAACGGAAATATTGTAAAAGGTTTGAAAACATAGTAAATGCTGTACACAAATTGAAAAAATTTATAAGTGCCAGGAATCATTTTTGCTTACAGCTATCATCATGTAAAAGGCATGTGTGTGTCACTGAAGCAAATGAAGAGGGTAGTAGAGGAAGATATCGAAGAGGTAAAGTGGGGATCAGATCATACAGGGCCTTACAGGCTCTTATAAGGATACTGGCTTTTGTACCCTGAGGGAAACAAGAAGCCATAGTAGAGATTTGAGAACCCAAGTGACATGACATTGTTCAGGTTTTAAAAGGGTAATGTTTCTGTGTTGGGAATATACTGCAGAGGGTCATGGTGGAAGCAGGGAGACCAATGAGGAACTGTGTTAATCCTAATAGTTCTACCACTATTGTAGCAGCCTAGGTGAGGCTTCAACTAGTATGGGACCAGTGAAGGCGGTAAGAAATGGTCAGCTCTTGTAAGTACCGTACTTTGAAGGAAGAGTGCATGGGTTTCCTAGTCAATTGAATGTGGAATGTGAGAAAGAGAGAGTAGACAAAGACAATTCCAAAGTTTTAGGCCTGAGTAACTGGACAGATGGATATACCATCAACTTAGAAGGGGGAGACACTGGGAGGAGCAGGTTTGGAGGGGAATATCAACAGTTTGGTTTTGGATATGTTACTTTTGAGAAGTCTACTGACCAATCAGAGAGAGATGTCAATTATGAAGTTTGATTATGAGAGTCTAGAGTTCAGACACGAGGACTAAGCTGTAGATAAATTTGAGAATTGTGAGAATAACAGTGGAATGTAAAGCCACAGTACTGGTTGCAATCACAAAAGAAGATAGTGTAGATAGAGAAGAGAACATGTCCAAGGATGGATCCCTGGGCCTCTCCAACATTTAAAGGTTGAGGACATGAAAAGGAATCCACAAAGAAGATTAAAAAGCAGCAGCCAAAGAGATAGGAGGAAAGCCAAATAAAGGGGGAGCAGGGGGCGATTTATGGCCAAATGCATCACCTGCTGCTGATAGGTCAGTTAAGATGAGAACTGAAAACTGAACATGGGACTCAGCAGCATAAAGATCTCTGGTGACACTGATAAGAGCCATTTTGATGGAATGGTGGGATGGAAGCCTGGCTAGAGTGAGTTTAAGACAGAAAGTAAGACGAGAGAAATGAGAAGCAGTGAATATAAACAAAATTATTAGGAGGTGTCTTCCTTCAAAGGAGAGTAAAAATACAGTGGTAACAGGCAAGGGAGATAAGGTCATGAAAAAGTTGTAAAGTGAGATAGCACATTTGTATGCTGCTGGGAAGGGCAGAAGAGAGAGGAAAAAATGATTGGAGCAATGTCCTTCAGTAAGTAGGTCTAAAGGAATGGAACCTTGTACACAAATGGAGGGACTGGAAGATGACATCTATGGTGGTGATAGGTAGCAAGACTGCAGATACTCAAACTTAGGTAGATGTGGTAGTGAGAGTCTGTGGAAGTTCTCTTCTGATCACTTCAGTTTACTCAGTAAATTATGCAGCAAGCTCATCAGCAGAGCATAAAGATGGGTAAGAGTTCTGAGGACTGAGCAGCAAAGTAAAGGTGTGAAATAGTCATCTAGAAGCACAGTGGAGGGAATGGAGTAGGGACATAGAAGATGACTGTGTGAAAACAGAAGGGCCTACTTGGGGCTTTGGAAAAGGAATCTGTTTCAGAATCATGAATAGAGCACCACTGGATTAGAACAGGCAAAACCTGGAGGACAGGAGGAAGACCAGATAGGAGGCTACTTTCGCAGCCCATGAGAAAAAGCCAGAGAGGGATACTGCCTAAAGCAGGGCAAGAGCATCTGGAGGACAACTGAGGAAACAGACGTAAAAGTCATTGCAAAAGCAGAACCAATGGGATTTGGAAAGCAATTAGACGTGACTGAGAAAATGAATGGCGTGGAAGAAGGCCCGTAAGTGTTGAGCTAAAGTGAACTGGAGGGTGGCAATGCCACGATAAACTAAAAGAACTATTTCACTACTGCAAAAATTAGTAACCGATTGGTTAGCTGATTAAAGGAGTAAGTATCATTTGAGTGAAGTTTGAGTAAAGAGAAGAAGAGTTTAAAATAAGATTTAAAAGTTTGATTAATGTCAAAGAATGTTTGTTTCTGTCGTTGTTGGTTTGGGGTGATTAAGATAAGACAACCGAGTTGCAAATTGAGGGGAAACTGAAGAAAGAACAGAGCTTTATTTGCTAAAAGAAGGAAATGCAACAAACATTTATAAAATTATTTTTATAGAAAGTTTTATGCCAGGCACTATTCTAGAAATATCATCTCATCCTAAAAATAACCATATGAGGTAGACCCTCTTATACCTTTGTTACAGTTATGGAAAATAAAGTGTAGAGAGGATGTATCACCTTCACAGGGTAATGTGATTAATGGCAGAGGCAGAACTCAGCCTCAAGGCTGAATGACCCCAAAGTCCAAGCTCTTAACCACTACACAAACATGCCCTGTAAAATTAAGGGCCTGGAAAAGGTAATATAGGTCGTTTAGCTTCCGAGAAGAGTTTCAGAGCTAAAGATCTCAGAGGTGGAATCATTCCAAAGAGTGACACAGTCCAAGGTGTAGTCATGTCTATAATTAGCTAAATACATGGATGCAAAGGTCAGAATTCAGGAAACCAAGGAACTAAGGGCAACAATGTGATGGCAAGGTTATCAATGTAATAGCTGAAATCACCAAAACGAATAGCAAGGGAAGGGTCAAAAGGATAGCCAGATGCTATCATCATCATGGCTGGTCAGCAGATAATAGAGTTTACAAGAGAAAGGGTTGTTGAAAGATGTTCAAAGAATTTGACATAGAAGGAGCAGCCGGAAAGAGGGTGTACCATAGGACTAGGAGGAAAGGCTGAAGAGAGTGGGAATGTCAGGACTTGTGACAAGGGAAAAGCTGGATGTCAGCTCTGGCTAGACAGAAGGAACATTAAAGGAAAAGTTTAAAGATAAAGGGAATTTGTATTCATTCAACAACTTTCAATTACGAGTGGGGTTGGGGGCGGGGTGGTAACAAGATGTTCCATAATGGGCAGAGTAGAAGGGTCTAGATTTCCAGTATTCTTAACCTCTTCTTTTGGTATGGGTAAGGAGACCTTTGAAACTCTTGTGGACCTTAACTCAAAATGAATAGAGATTCACAAAAAAAATTTGCCATGATAAGTGGGACAGAATTAGAAATTAATGAATCATGAATCAGGATCTCCACTTCTCTGATCAAGGAAACCAATCCAAGATGGCCCGATGCCTCATCTCTCCCCTCTCTTGGTATAAACTGCTGAATAATCAAAGTATTATATTTATTATCTAATATAAGAAATCATCTAGATCACAAGCTATAAAATATAAGAAGTATGCTAGAAAATATAGATGGTATGACTGTTGATAATAGAACAAACTTGGAGGAATTCATTCTTCTGTCCCCTCTACTGTTTTGTTTTGTTTTTTTACACTCTGTCCTCCCAACTCTATTTCATATACCTAACAAAATACCTTATATTGTTTTCAGAAAAGTGGACTTAGACCTGTTTTGCTTTATAGAAACAGAAACACAAGTTAGGTAGTTAAAAAATTGATTCAGTGTGCCACAGACTACTGAATACTAGAGAACAAGAACAAGTAAGACAGCCCCCCCTTTTAGGAGCTCATAGTGGAAGAGACAGACATATTATAGCTCAAAACGACAGATGCTTTCGAAAACAGTTCTGTTGTATCAACAAGTTTCTGGTCTCTCCTTTATGTGATATAAACACAGTCCATACAAACAGCCCTACTTAGAACCCAGTGCTACTCTGGGCACATGCATTTTAAAATTACAACAAAATCAGGGGGTCTAACTTACCATCATTTTTTCAAAGAGATCCAGTACTTCCTTTTCGGACAAATTCAAAGATCGTTCATCATATAATGGCTGAGCCGCTGGAAACTCACTCATCGCAACTTGAGAATCAATAGGATGTTGGATAAGAGGTTTTTCTTTTTTGACAGTAGATTTCCTAAAACTTGTAATTCGGTCACGCTGCAAACAGAAAAAACAAGAAGCCCTAAGGAAGAGATCAAGAATCACGAACAAACATGAAGAACTGAAACATCAAAATAGCACTTAGGAATCATTATTGTCTTTTGACAAAATGTTATTTTAAGCAGCAAGCTCCAGTTAGAGATTGTACTATTTTGAAACCTTGAAGTAGCTCTGCAGCCGCAGAAATCTAGGGAGTGAAAAGTATTCCTCAAAAGTAAAACTTAGTCCCTTGTCATTTCTGTTCTGCACAGTAACTAGGTCAGAAAAGTTCGGCCTCAAAGTCGTGTGGTGGTTTGAGAGAGAACGTGTCTTTGGCGGCAACTTTCAAACTATGAGAAAAAAAACAAAGAAAAGAAAAGAATATCCAATTCTAAGGGGGAAATTATAGTAATGTTTCTCTTCTTCAAAGCACCAAAATAATTGTGACAAGTATCTATGAATACTTTGGCAGTGTAGTAGTAGAATACAATGGTTAAGAGCATGGACTCTGGAGCCAGACTACCTAGATTTGAATCTGCAATTTACTAGGTCAGTTACCCTGTGCAAATTACCTGGTCTCTCTATGACTGTTTCCTCATCTCTAAAATAGGGATAAGTTAATGTATGTAGGAGGAAGGAAGGAGGGAAGGAAGGAAGGGAGGGAAGGAGGAAGGGGAGACAGAGAAAGCAACAAAGAAACGGTTATTGTGAAATTTAAATAAGTTATATGTTTAGTGTACTTAGCTACTCTTTATTACTATTGTTGTTGTTACTATTACTATTATTATTATTACACACACCTTCTTCTTCCCTAAAACGTGGGACCAACAAGGAAGCACAACAAAATTAAAAACATTACCTTTTTGCTCTGGAAATATAACATAAACAGAAATATCTTATTCCTACAAATACTACTATGAAGAACTTGCTATTTTATGGATATTGACTTGGAACCATTGATTCCACGTACAATCTCTAATAATTAGCTTGCGATTTCACATAAAGTGAGTTAATGACTCCACTTGCATGTAAATAGGCCATTCTGTTTTAAACCACAGAACACTGGACATCAAAAATTAGTAATAACCATAAAACTGAATACAACTCAGTTTTATTCTGGTTTCTGTTAGGAAGCACATGCATGCATACTGTCAGCTCACGTTAAACAAGCAGATATGTTAGGTATCAGGACAGTGCCTCGTCACTGCCACATTACCAAGTCCTTATAAATCACTTCAACAGTATAAAAAGCATACAGAAGTTCTTACCACAATTATGTTGACTTCTGTTGACCCCCATTAAAAGAACATACTTTTTTTTTGATTCAAAGAACACTTTTTTTTTCTAAAAGGTGTACTTTGAAAGAAATATGAGCAGTTTTAAGCAGCTTATTTAGGATTCCAAAAATGATCTTAGTACATGGTTGCTTACAAAGAGATTATGTAAATCATAATATTTTAGAGCTGGGAAGAAACTTGAAAAATCATCTAGGCCGACTCTCTCACTTCACAGAAAAAGTGACTCGCTAAATTCACGAGTCCCTGGTTCCTAGCCCAGTGTTCACATAAAGATTCATTTCTTCGAATCACCTTCTATATTTTCATATTTTCTTTTAAATTTGAATGTTTTTGAGGAAAATTAAGTTAGATTAGATATGTAATAACCAACTCAAACAACTCAAGAAAAAACATTAAGCAATCCCAAATAAGCTGAGTACGTAACCAAGAGTCAAATTTCACTAAAAGATATGGTGGACACAAAAGCATTTAAATATGCAATTGACCATTAAATCAACATATCTCTGTTCCTTTCCCTTCATATCACTTAATATTTACTTTTGCAGTGCTGGCTTTTTTACTGAGTAGCATTATTTACATATATATTTGATCTTCCACTATGCTCTTCACTTTGATCTAGAAAACTGGCTTTTGCTTTCAGCTATATCTTGATAAGAAAATAAAGTTAAGCCACATACTTTCACTTCCTTAAATCATGAACGATATTCTACATTATTTGTAGACAGGTAATTTCACAAAGAAAACATACTTAAAATACCACATTTTAAAAGCTTAGCTATAAAAGGGCACATTTAAATTTTAAGCCCATAACTTTTAATAAGTTTTACTACGATAGACTCAGATCAAAAATATTTGAGGATTTTAAATATAATACCACATTTCTAACATAATGTACTTAACTTCCTTTCCATTTTAAATTAATTTCCTTTACTGTTAATATTAATGCTTAACATATTCAGAGTCAATTTACATGGCTATTGAGAAAGGAAACATTTGTGTTTTCCAGAGTTAGATTTATACTGATTATTTTTAATTAGCTAAGGTATATATCAGGATGGTAATATCAAAATTATTTTGAGAACACATACAATTGCTTATGTTTATATCAAAAAAAGAAAAGCCACTCTATTGACAATTCTTCCATCTACTGTACTTTGTAAACATCTAGACTTTTTATATCTTTACATATATCAATGCTTTAATGTCCACCCACTTTAATAAAAAGGCAACATGCATAAGTAAATGATAACATGCTAAGTCCACCTTACCACATCATCTGCCAAAGTTTTTATTTGAATGTTCTATTAAAACCAAAAAGGAAAAAAAAAATACCTGTCAGATAAGAGAAATTCACAGATCAAACAAGAAAATAATTGAATGATTCTCATTTTTTATTTTATCAACTATAATTCTTCAAAGAGAATTAGAAACTTTAAATCTATAAACACATTCTTTACAAAAGAAAAAAACAACTTATTAAGGATTAAAAATGAAGGTTTGGTGAAGGGAGTGTCTCTTCGTTTTTGAAGATGACTCCCAAGTTCCCAAAGTCAGATTTGGAACAGACATCACTACCACAGTGCTCAAACGTGAGAACAGATATAAAAAAGTCATAAGCCCTTTCAAGATTTTTCAAAGTTTTAGAATGAATAATCATATTTTTGAGATACATAAAACTTTTAAAAACATGAACAACAGGAAAAATGTCACATTTAATAGTAATGACATATAATGAAACAGCTCAGTCTAGAACTCAGTTGCATCTGATAGATAATTTAACGAACACCTTTATAAATATTCTAGATAACATTGAACTTACTGATTCTGTTAATATATGCCCATTTCTCAAAAACTCCAACACTTTCTTTTTTTTTTGCATGTGGTTTTCTACTTCTAATGTTGAGAATCATTGGAAATGGTATACTCTAGTTAATAAAATACAGTGGTTAATAAAAACTACCACATAGAGTACAAACAATACTGGAGTAATAAAGCAATATTAAAGTAAGCAAAGTAACAGCTAACAATTTAGTAATCTTCCAGGATTCAGAAGATACTTCAAGATCTTACAATAACATACAATCAGCACAAAAGCAGTTATTATTATATTATAAATATGTTGAAATATGTTGTAGTGCTAGTTAAGAGATGTGATTAGGAAAGAACCATATTTTTTAAATCACCTGTTAGGAACTGAAATTAACCCTTCTGCCACAACCTGTATACTTATTTCCTACAACAAAACAGAAGCTGAATGATGTACATCATGCATGCTCACATCCCTTTTAACTAAGAAAAATATGGTCGTATCACTGGTGGGGAGAATTCCATTAAGAGTTATAAGTGAGAATTATTTCGTCACAGGATCTCATAAAACTGTCTTCAAATATCACCAACTAAATGCTGTTAAAGATCATCCTCCCCTCCAGTAGTTGGGACAAATATACTATTATATGTGTAGTTCTTTTTCTACTTTTAATACATCTATTCCCTCAGGGATCTACACTTCTATGTCTTTGTACTATGTCTTCATCACATCCTGCTGACACAAACCCCAATCAATCTTTACTGCCTAGAAAAAAGAAAAGAAGGGGGATTACTTTTATCAGAACTGAAGCCTTTTTAAGAGAGATCAGTTCACCCTAGGACTATCTCTACCTGGTATTTTCTCTTTAATTTTCCCTGTGGGGTACAGAAAACTGTTCTATGCACAGTGACAAGCTTCATGATTTCCTGTCATGTAAAATCAGAGTGAGAAATGTCAAAGTCTCAAAAGTACCTCAACTACCCTGCTACCATCCAGATATGTACCTGTCCACCTGTGTTATTTATTAGACAGATTATACAGTTCTTCAAGCAACCCCTGCTTTTCTTTTCTTCCCATCCTTTGAGGTTATAAACTCAAGATTGGAAACATATAAATCTTCAAAGTCAATATGTAAATTCGGGGAAAATAAGATTTTAGTCAAATTCTCTAAGTTAAGGTACACATATGTCTCGAATGCCTTAAGTCTGTATCTCAATTGAATATATGTTGATAGTTTAATCATGGGGGACAGAAACAACAACAACGAAAAAGCATTGCTAGCAATAGTCCCACCTTGTCTTATGGGAAGAGACTTGAGTTTTCTCGTCTTCTCCCACCTCCACTCTCTTTTTTTTTTGAAATTAACATATTTTTGTCCATATTAAATCCCACAGTATGGAGTTAGACACTATTAAATTGGATGAAATTTGAGATAATCTGGTCAAAACCTCTCAATTTACAAATGGTGAAACTGAAGCTTGAAGAGGCTAAGTGACTCGCCCACGGACCACAGATCTGGTTGTCACTAGATACTAACTCTTCGTCAACATATGGCCTCTTCAGGTGGTATAATTAGGCTGTAGGATATTAGGGTTGAACTACTGAATTGAAACAGTTCATGGTAACCTCAAATTCACAGATATGCCCCAAGCCCCATCAGTTTCATTTTCCTTTGGGTAACTGCCTTTTGCCATCATTACCAGGGGGTCAAGTATCATCCCAAAGAGCATTCCCCTGGCAACCGAAGTCCTTCCCTAACACATCTTATGTGTCACCTGCTAAATTCATTTTGACCAATATACACTAATGTTCTTCCAGTGGCTGGTTATTTTTCATATACAAACTATATACAAATTTAGATTCTTTGGTCTTTCATAATTCTTCATTCCTAATTATATCTTACTACTGCCACAACTGTAAGAATCAGAGCTGTTCTCTCAGCTCTCTAGGTGGGTAATAGGAGGGAAAATAGAGTAGGAAAAAGTGGGTATATAATTAATAACCCAGTGGAAACACTACATGAGCACCAAGGGTTGTCACAGAGGGTTAGGACAGACTTACAAAAATAGGGTCATGTTTATGGTAATGGTTACCATCCAATTTTAAGACTTCCATGTCACCTTGGTCTCCTCCCTCTCTTCAATCCCTACAGCCAAAACAGTTGTCAAGTTCCACGGTGATCTTTCTGCAGTTTCTTCTTCATTTCCGCACAAACCATCCCAGTTTAGAGTCTAATCACTGGCAGTAGCCTCCTAATAATTACCTCTGCCACCATTCTCTCCTCATTGCCAAAGTCATCTTCTTCAAGCAAAGACATGGTTCAAGTCACCATCACATCACCTCTTCCCTAGATTTCTGTAAGAACCTCCTAACCTATCTCCCTTTTTCCACCTTTACCCTGCTATAGTTCATTCTGAACACATTGAGGAAGTGACAGTATTAAAACCCAAGTCAGTTTGCAGCCAATTAAACCAACTATGCTCTTTTCCCTGTGGGGGCCAGGTGTGCAATGGCTGCAAACAGCAGCCTCCTCAGTAGTGTATGCAGCCTGTTGCCTGTATGTGTTGCCCTAAGGGACCCTGGAGACAGCACTTTCCAGTGGACATTCGTGACTGGCATGCTGCCCCCAATCTAGTCTCCAGACAGGTATACGCGGTGCCTTTGGAAAGCCCCAGGGCACAGTGGCCGGGGTCCACATTGGCCACGTCATAATGTCCATCCACACCAAGCTGCAGAGCGAGGAGCACGTGTTTGAGGCCCTGTGCAGGGCCAAGTTCAAGTTCCCTGGCTGCCAGAAGATCCACATCTCCAAGAAGTGGGGATTTACTAAGTTTAATGCAGGTGAATTTGAAAACATGGCGGCAGATAGGCGGCTCCTCCCGGGTGGCTGTGGGGTCAAATACATCCCTAATCGTGGCCCCCTGGACACATGGCGGGCCCTGCACTCATGAGAGCCTTGAGGCTGTCCCCTCTTTACTCACGTGCACCAATAAATCCTACTTTCCTGTCAAAAAAAAAAAAAAACAAAGAAAAGAAAAAGCTAAAGAAATCTGAATAAACCATGGATTTTAGTCAGAAAAAAAAAAAAAAACAAGTCAGATCATGTCACTCCTCTGCTCAAAACTTTTCAATGGCACCCTATTTTCACCCCCAGTGAAAGTCAAAATCGTTACAATAACCTGCAAGGCCCTATGGAGCTGCATACTCTTCATATCCCTCTGACCTCATCTCCTATTACAGTTCCTTTCATTCACTCAGCTCTAGTCACAGCAACCACCTCACTGTTCCCTATAAGGCAATAAGCCACATACACTGTCTCTTCCCTCTGCCTGGAATGCTCTTTTCTGTTATCCATATGCTTTCCTCCATCACTCCTCCCCCTTTCAAGTTCTTGCTCAGGGAGACCTACTCTGTCCATCCTATTTAAATGAAAACACCCACCTCCTCCACACTCTCCTGACCTGCTTTAGCATGCTCTGATTTCCTTTTTTCAATAAAACTTACGACATTCTCACATAGTCTATAATTTATTTCTGTCTGTTTCTCCCACTAAAAATGTGAGCTCCATAAGAACCAAGGTTTTCATCTGTTTGTTTCAGGGATGTACCCCAATGCCTAGATCAGTGTTTGGCACACAGAACTCAATAAAAAATTATAAATGACTATTACTTGCCCATCTGTATTCAGTGGCTCCTGATGACCTACAGAATAAAGACTAATACCCTTAATACGGCATTCAAAGCCCTATATTATTCAGCCCTAGGCTACCTTCTACGTCTTCCCTCAATGATCTGTGCGCTATGGAAAAATGGAAATCCTTTTCCCACCGCATGCCTCATTATGTCCTGTTTGTGCACCCACTCTTCCCTCTACTGGAATGTCAATCTGGCTAGGTACTTTTCTATTTCTAGAGCTTCCCTTGAGTTTAAAGTTTGGTTATTCATAAACCAAATGTGGACCCATGGTCAAAAATGGAGGAGAACTATGCTTTGTTTAGTGTCTTCTTAAAGACTATTTTTTCCTAAAAGGCATCTTTAAGAATGATAGAGCACCTTAAGACAAAGAGGAAATTATATTCACGTAAAAAATTATCCCAATTACTTGTAATAGAGAACCATAAAGAAAAACACTCTGCTTATGATTTCTTGATTTACAAGTTTCATTCAACTACAGACTGGATATCCTATATAACTATGTACATTTGACTGATATGGATATTTTTCTCATAGATTTCCCTCATGTAAAACTCTGCTGTCATAAATATCTTCTTGAGACCATTACTTAGAACTCTACAACTATTCAGAAAAGAGAGACAAATGTGGTCTATTGAAAAGAAAAATCTTTAAGGACATTTGAAGAGTTTGAGTTTAGGAGGGGGCCATTTTTGGCCACTGCACATTAAAAATACATTGAAATTATTGTATAAATTACACTTAAGTTATCTGCAATAGAAAATAAATTATTTCTGCTGCACAACTGTTTTTATACATTAGTCAAAAAAAGAGAAAGTTACAAAAGGAGAACAATAACAAAAACACCACCAACATGAAAAAAGTTCAGAGAGCTGTAAAGAGCTATCTCTTTGACAAGATTCAATCGCAGTCATTTTTATGTGAATTGACCTGTAAAACATTTTTAAATGGTTGTAAGATACAGTCTCATTTATAACGATGTTCTACAGGGACAAGCTCTCAAATTTTATCTGAATGTAATTTATATAGGTGCATGCACCTCTCTCTCTCACACCACTGGCAAGCAGACATTATGGATTTTACTCCTGTGTAAAAACTAGAGAGCTACTATGGAGTTAAAACAACAACAAAAAATGACCAAAAAAATGTTTATCAGAGTCACACCCCTGAATTAAAAGCACTGATTAAAGTCATTTTAGTAAGTTTTTATTGCAAATCTAAATCTATAATGGTCATTAGGATGAGGGCATATTACACCAATAAGTATAGTGACCATATATTTTCATTAAAATCAACTCTAGAAAAGCAATATGCTTGTGAATTAGTCAAGCAATTAGAGTTTATTAAACTTCATTTATGAACAGTTATATTAAATATAACTTACTACAGTACTCTATGAGTACTGCATAATTATAAAAGTTTCACTCCAGAGTCTCAACCCCTTAAGAATAAGAGAAATGGATGATTTACTTACAAACTCTAATACTGAAGTTCTGATTGAAATGCAGGAGCCATTATTGCAAGAAAATTAAGTTTTAATTTTCTCAATCAGGCAGAAATTAACAAAAACAGCAAGATGTAAAGATTCGACTCTCTTATGGCTAATGTTACATGGTAATACAATGTTTTATAAACATCTTGAAATTACTCCAGTACCACAGAAATTGGACAACTGAATTGCATACAATTCAAAAGTCTCACCACCAACTCAAAAACTTGGCCACACTTCTTCAACTTTGACTATTTTCTTCTCTTTTAGAGAAAGTAAGTTGGCCATCACAATAAAGATGAAGGGTCAATTATTTACCCAGCTTAAATTTCTTAATCTCTGAGTAGGGCAAGGCAATATAATATAGAAAAGCATGTTCAATTCAATTGAACAAATATTTGAGCATCTACTATGCACCTGTTCAGTGCTGGGCACTAGGAATACAACCATAAACAAGATAAGCATGCACCTTACGGAAGCTGTAGTCTAGTCAAAGATCAAATGAATGAAAGAACAATCACAACAGAGGAATTCTGAGAGCACTGTTCGGGTGGTACTCTATCATAACCTCCATATACTTTCCAAGTAAGAAGGGCCTTTAAGAAAGGTCATCCATCTCAACCAATGATCCAGGGTTTGAAATCTCTAGATGACATCCCTGACCAATACTGATTCAGATCAGCAGCAGTCACAGAAGGAAGTAATTATTCTTCAAAGTGCTGCCTTTCAACTTTTCAGATCCTGGATTCACCCTGAACTTTACAAATCAGTAAGACCAATCAAGACAATTCAAGGCTATTTAACCATCTGGCAACCAAGCTGAACATTCTGTTCAGCTATTCAAATCCCTTTACTATGAAGATTGTTTTAGTTGAGTACCTCTCCGTTGTGTTTCACCAACAAAGGTATATATAATCTGATTTTTAGAACTGAGATCAACGTAGATAGAGGTTTGATTCTAAGAAGACAGGAGGAAAAGAAAAATTGGCTTTCAAACCCATTGAACTATTACTGCTTGTATTTAAAATTACTCTAAAACATTTTTTCATCTCCTTTCTAACAGTAAGGGGCATTTTCAGACACCCACATGTCCTCTTAGGCACTGCATTCTTCCATCACCATTAGCACTTCCGAATAGATGATAGATCAGCTGGCAGTGTGCGAGGCACTGGGATTTAAAGAGACATGGCCCTGACCTCAAAGGGCAAAAGCCTAGTAGTTGAGAAGATGAAGTTACAGGCATTAAGCTCCAATTCTCCACCTTACTTTGCTACTGTGAGCATCTCAAACTGTCCATTTCATCATTTTAATAGAGCAATACTTTTCTATACTTTTCTATTTTTGTAACCAAAAGGACACCATCTCAGAAGCACTGTCAAATCAAAAGCCTCAAATGTGAACCCACCTGAGCTCTTGGCTACTACAAATCATAATTCTTTCTACCATTTTTACAACAAGAAAAAAATTCCTTTTCGGATTTGCTTCTCAAGATACTCTTTCAATATAAAGAACAAAATGTGTATCTACCAGAAATCAAATATGACATCACAGTATAGGGCTTCAGTTTTCTTCATGAAGCAAAAGACCATGTTAGTTCACTGGATAAGTTTCAGAAATCTGTCACAACAAGTTCTTCTCAAGCTTAAATTAATTGTCTTGCCACGAACTTCAATATTTAACTGCCAAGAGGGGTGTCTATGATATGGAAATCCAGCAGTCTCTTCTGTGTAACAAGAATGTTCAGCTTGGGCTTCCCTGGTGGCACAGCGGTTGAGAGTCTGCCTGCTGATGCAGGGGACACGGGTTCGTGCCCCAGTCCAGGAAGATCCCACATGCTGCGGAACGGCTGGGCCCGTTAGCCATGGCCGCTGAGCCTGCACGTCCGGAGCCTGTGTTCCGCAACGGGAGAGGTCACAAGAGTGAGAGGCCCATGTACCACAGAAAAAAAAAAAAAAAGAATGTTCAGCTTAAGGACTAGGGGTGAAGCGCTCAAGAAACATACGTTTTAGAAAACAAATTTATGGTTACCAAAGGGGAAAGGTACGGGGTGGGGGAGATAAATTAGGAGTTTGGGGTTAACAAATACAAACTACTATACATAAAATAGATAAGCAACAAGGACCTACTGTACAGCAGAGGGAACTATATTCACTATCTTGTAATAATCTATACAGGAAAAGAATCTGGAAATGAATACATATATGTATGTATGTATAACTGAATCAGCACAACATTGTAAAGCAGCTATACTCCAATAAAAATTAATTAAAAGGAGAGGAAAAAAAACTGAATCACTTTGCTGTACACCAGAAACTAATGCAACACTGTAAATCAACTATACCTCAATCAAAAGAAATTAATAGAGAAATAAAAATAAAATTTTTAAAGAAATGTATGTTTGCCACTTAGGTCTTAAAAAACGTTCATGCTAATGAATTAGAGGAAGTCACTTAGTACCTGAATTAATCAGAAACAATTGCATGAATAATCCAGGTTTTTCAAGTAGTAACTTCTTCTGTAGGTACTAAACCATTTCAAATGGGAAAACTGTTGGGATGTGAAAGTTCTTTATAACTCTACGAATAAAAAGCAACAGAAATGAAAAGAAAGCCAGCTTTGCCCAGCAATTGTACATAATAGATACTCTTAGATCAATGAGTTAGCCAAGTGGGGCTCAATATTTAATAAATTTTTACCTTCTCTGTTTTAAAAAAAAAGACAGATGTCTCCACCAAACATTAATGTTTCAGAACACATCACAGGCTCAGCACTTTGTGGCAAAGAGAAGTTTAAGACGCGATTCTGCCCTTAAGGCATTAATCTAACCAGGGAATGAAAACTAACCACAGAGGAGATTCTGAGGTATGTTCCTGCTCTTCCTCCCTGGCCACTATCACATGTCCTGTCTTACTATTTTCATAGCAGAACCACTACCTGAAATTATCTGTCCACTTACCTATTTACTTACTTATGTTCTAGCTTCTAGAAAACAAGTTCCCTAATAGCAGAGCCCTTAATTTTCCTGTCTTAATCACTTTTGGATCTCTAACATTTAGAGCAGTAGCTGGCACATCATACCTGCTCAAATATTTGGTGAATAAATTAAGTACAAGAGGAATTCAGAGAAGAAATAAATATAGCTTCATTAAGAAACTATAAAGAATTGTGCCCTAATTGCTGGGTAGGATTTGAATAGCCAGAAAGAGGAAGAAAAGGAAGTGAGACAGGGAGCAGTGTTAACATTTTACTTTAGGGAAGCAGCCTTAGGAAACAAAGGGTTCAAGTTAGAGGGTATTAAATTTCGAACATGTAGGGTGGTGGGGCTGAAAAATGTCGCCTGCCATATCAGTAAACAAAGGATGTTGCAGCCATCAAGCCCTCAGCCACTGCAGCCACCCCTAACTGTGCACCCTGACGGGATTCAGGATGGAGAAAAGCAGGTACTGGCCCTAGATTGTTAAGGTGCATATCGAAGGAATGATTTCAACGAGCCCACACTCTTGCATCTTCCCATACCTAGAGGAGCGCTAAATTCATTAACTTGAGATATCAGGTTTTCTTTAATTCACAGTAATCTTTTAATGTTCTGTTTTTGTTGCAAAAACTCCTATGTATCCTGGCTCCTCCCTTATCTCTTTGGAGCACTCCCTCAGAGCGATCTGAGAGGCTGTCTTCCGGGCTTAAGTCCTTAGAAACTCTGCCCAATAGAACATAATTCTCAACTTTTAGGTTGTACATTTTTTTCAGTTGACAGTGGGGACAGATTAGAGACAGTCTTGAAAATCACAAGGCGTAGTCTAGACTATGTCTGACAACCATCGAGGGTCCTTATGAGTTCCTGATTCAGAGACAGACATGGAGAAGGTGGAATTTTAGAAAGATGACTTCGGGAGGTACAGGTCCACAATCTCTTATCTGAAACCCTTGAAGCCAGATGTGTTTTGGAATTCAGAGTGCTTCACATTTTAGAAAGAACTATGGTATGTGTACCATATATTACAAAACACACCCAGTGCGATCTGGGCTGGCACCCTAAATCAAATGCATTCAAGGTTAGCAGGGAAACATGAATACTCCACAAGACAGGATAAGTAAAGATTATATACAGCCTCAAGCCAGGCTGGGTTTCGGGACCAAATGATAAAATTCTGTTTTCAGAACTTTCAGATTTTAGCATTTCAGAGAAGGGTTGTAGGCTGTAATATTCAGGATAGACTGAGGAAGGAATCAAAGGCTAAAAAGGCAGCTTGCAGAGATCAGCAAGTTGGATCTATTCTACCTAAATACTAGCCACCATTTACTGAGCATTTATTATATGCCGGGCACTATGCTAAGAGCTTTACATGCATTGCCTCATTTAAATACTCACAGCAATCCTATGATATAGGAATTTATTGTCCTATTTGGCAGATCAGGGAATCAAGGTTTGCAGGCATTAAGTTACTTGCCTAAATGCACAAAGATAATTAATTACTCAGTTGGAATTAGCATTTAGGTCTGAGTAGAACCCAAGCTCTAAAACCTCTATCTATATTCTGAAATCTGTCTTCATCATATATAACACATATATGATGAAGTGTCTTCATCATATATAACAATACTGGTTAGAGTGCAAGTTCTCTTTCAATCTCAGCCTTTCCATGTAGACTTTGCTCTGCTTCAGGCGCTCACCCCTCACCTGCTCCTTCATCTGCCCATCTCCTACTCACCCTTTCTGGTCTCAGTTGAGCTGAAGTTGGTCCTGTTATCATCTCCCATGGTTCCTGACTTCTTTTACCCCAATTATCAAATTATAATTCCCTATCAATGCCAGTCTTCTGGCTATACTGTAAACTCAGTGTAGTAAGGACTAGGTCTCTCTTGGTCCCCACTGTGTCCTCAGTTTTTTGCACTGTTTCTAGCACAGAGCTGCACTCAAACCTGTCATGATTTACTGAATTGGAGATGCAAACAGAGAAGAGAGATAGAGAGAGATCCAGTTGTGAGGTGATAAGAGCTTAGACTATGATAGTAGCAATAGGAATAGAGAGAAGGCAGTTACTATATATAATTTTGTTTAAAATTATGCATGTTTTTGAGGCAACTATACCCAGACATATGATTGCTGCTTGTATTAAATGGAGTAATTTAATATCTGTTGTTGTGATTACTATCTTTATAACACACAAATAACCTCTAAATGGCTATGATTATCACTCTGGAGATATTTCACCTCATTTATCTACTTCAAGTACCTTTTATAAATAACCACATCATTTAGTTTTCTGACGTAGCTGCAAAATTAATCTGACAAAACAAAATAATTCACTCCTCTATGAAGATTCAAGAGTATGAATTGCCTAAAGCTGAAAATTATACCTGAGTTGTGAATAAGGTATTATTACAACATACTTTTTGTACATTGTAATAATACATATAATAACATAATATCTTAACATGACATCATAATAATAATAACATAATAATAACATATATATGTTTAGGAAAAGATAACTAAAGTGAACCAATGATTTAATTTCACAATTAGTACTTTTAATTAATATTCTTGAATTTGCAAACAATTCCCAATTCAGGAACAGGTTGTGGTCTAAAAGTTCAATTGTGTGGCAGTTGTTTAGCTCCTGGAACACAGGTTTCCAAAGGTGCAACTAGTAAAACTGGCTTCCAAAGTGAAAGTGGACAACCTTCTCCCCACAGAAAACAAAACAGTTTATTCGGACTCATACAGGAAGGATGTTTAAAATAACGAATTATAACAAATATTGAACACTTAAAAACTTAAGCAAAACATAATTATATGATAGACAAAAATGATTTAAAATTTCAGAAAACTTCAAAAGGATCTTTCGAAGAATTTAGGATTAGCAAAAAATTATCAAATTTGGTAACCTTCCATTTTTTCCCCATTGGCTTAAGATTCTATGCTGATTACTGATAACTCCCTTTAAAACTTCTGTCCTATAGCGTTCCTTAAATGGTTTTTTACTTAGTTTCCATTTAGATGAGGAATTCCATCTTGAGATAGTGACAGAAATTCTGTCAAAATAACACATTGCAGAAAAATTTCATTTATGTCACTGTTTTACAAATAGTATCATAACAAACTAACAGGTAGTTTTAAATTCTTGACTGTTTTTGTGATTTTAGGCAAAGCATCAATTGTATTAATGTTTATTCTGATAAACCTCAAATTTCTTCCACTCTAACAGTGTTTTTCACAATGGACTCTTCACGTTTTGAATTAACTGAGGCGGAGTTAGGAACTACAACTATTAAACAACAAGGTCCCACTGTATAGCACAAGGAACTATATTCAATATCCTGTGATAAACCATAATGGAAAAGAATATATATGTATGTATTTATGTATGTATCTATATAGTAAGTTCCCTACATATAAACCTTCAAGTTGCGAACTTTCAAAGATGCGAACATGCGTTTGCATGTCCAATCACATAAGTTAGACCATATGTCTGACGTACACTGTCACATGTGTGCATCCTCTACAAGTGGTTGTGCTTTTGTGTACTTTACTGTACAGTACTGTATAGATACAGTAGTATGGTATCTTTATTTCAAGCCCAGGATGTCTGGAAGCAAGTGTAAAAGCAGCGGTATATGGCCAATTGTGTTAGTTGGGTACAAAGGCTAACTTGGTTGGACTTACAAACAAATTGGACTTACAGACGCTCACCTAGAACGGAGCTTGTTTGTATGTAGGGGACTTATATAAGTTTAGATTCATAGTTGTAGTTTTTTTTTAATTTTATTGACGTATACTTGATTTACAATGTTCTGTTAATTTCTGCTGTACAGCAAAGTGACTCAGATATATATATATTAAAAAAAAAACTACAACTATAAAACTAAACTAAACCAGCAACTATACTTAGCCTCTGAAGCCTTGTATGTAACGTGTAACCAATTTACCAATTACAAGATAAAATAAAGATTAACTGTATGTCCTTTTGCCTGAAAAAGTATAGGCAACTCAAGAACTACCATAATGGCCCTTACACATGAACAGGTCAAAGCAGATGATTCAAACTTTCTTTTTTTTTTTTAATTTGGATTATTTTTTAATTTTATTTTATTTATTTTTTTATACAGCAGGTTCTTATTAGTCATCCATTTTATATACATCAGTGTAAACATGTCAATCCCAATTGCCTAATTCATCACACCACCATCCCGACCCCGCCCTCAGCTTTCCCCCCTTGGTGTCCATATGTTTCTTCTCTACATCTGTGTCTCAACTTCTGCCCTGCAAACCGGTTCACCTATACCATTTTTCTAGGTTCCACAAACATGCGCTAATATACGATATCTGTTTCTCTCTTTCTGACTTATTTCACTCTGTATGACAGTCTCTAGATACATCCACGTCTCAACAAATCACCCAATTTCATTCCTTTTTATGGCTGAGTAATATTCCATTGTATATATGTACCACTTCTTCTTTATCCATGCATCTGGCAATGGGCATTTAGGTTGCTTCCATGACCAGGCTATTGTAAATAGTGCTTCAATGAACATTGGGGTGCATGTGTCTTTTTGAATTATGGTTTTCTCTGGGTATATGCCCAGGAGTGGGATTGCTGGATCATATGGTAATTCTATTTTTAGTTTTCTAAGGAAATTCCATACTGTTCTCCATAGTGGCTGTATCAATTTACATTCCCACCAATAGTGCAAGAGGGTTCCCTTTTCTCCACACCCTCTCCAGCATTTGTTGTCTGTAGATTTCCTGATGATGCCCATTCTAACTGGTGTGAGGTGATACCTCATTGTAGTTTTCATTTGCATTTCTCTAATAATTAGTGATGTTGAGCACCTTTTCATGTGCTTCTTGGCCATCCGTATGTCTTCCTTGGAGAAATGTCTATTTAGGCCCTCTGCCCATTTTTGGATTGGGTTGATTGTTTCTTTAATATTGAGCTTCATGAGCTGTTTATATATTTTGGAGATTAATCCTTTGTCCGTTGATTCCTTTGCAAATATTTTCTCCCACTCTGAGGGTTGTCTTTTCGTCTTGTTTATGCTTTCCTTTGGTGTGCAAAAGCTTTCAAGCTTCATTAGGTCCCATTTGTTTATTTTTGTTTTCATTTCTATTACTCTAGGAGGTGGATCAAAAAAGATCTTGCTGTGATTTATGTCAAACAGTGTTCTTCCTATGTTTTCCTCTAAGAGTTTTATACTGTCCAGTCTTACATTTAGGTCTCGAATCTATTTTGAGTTTATTTTTGCGTATGGTGTTAGGGAGTGTCCTAATTTCATTCTTTTACATGTAGCTGTCCAGTTTTCCCAGCACCACTTACTGAAGAGAATGTCTTTTCTCCATTGTATATCCTTGCCTCCTTTGTCACAGATTAGTTGACCATAGGTGCGTGCGTTTATCTCTGGGCTTTCTATCTTCGTCCATTGATCTATGTTTCTGTTTTTGTGCCACTACCATATTGTCTTCATTACTTCATTACTGTAGCTTTGTAGTATAGTCTGAAGTCAGGGAGTCTGATTCCTCCAACTCCATTTTTTTCCCTGAAGACTGCTTTGGCTATTCGGGGTCTTTTGTGTCTCCATACAAATTTTAAGATTTTTTGTTCTAGTTCTGTAAAAAATGCCATTGGTAATTTGATAGGGATTTCATTGAATATGTACATTGCTTTGGGTAGTATAGTCATTTAAACAATATTGATTCTTCCAATCCAAGAACATGGTATATCTCTCCATCTGTCTGTATCACCTTTAATTTCTTTCATCAGTGTCTTATAGTTTTCTGCAAACACGTCTTTTGTCTCCTTAGGTAGGTTTATTATTTAGATACTTTATTCTTTTTGTTGCAATGGTAAATGGGAGTGTTTCCTTAATTTCTTTTTCAGATGTTTCATCATTAGTGTATAGGAATGCAAGAGATTTCTGTGCATTAATTTTGTACCCTGCAACTTTAGCAAATTCATTGATTAGCTCTAGTAGTTTTCTGGTGGCATTTTTAGGATACTCTATGTATAGTATCATGTCTTCTGCAAACAGTGACAGTTTTACTTCTTCTTTTCCAAATTGTATTCCTTTTATTTCTTTTTCTTCTCTGACTGCTGAGGCTAGGACTTCCAAAACTATGTTGAATAATAGTGGTGAGAGTGGACATTCTTGTCTTATTCCTGATCTTAGAGGAAATGCTTTCAGTTTTTCACCATTGAGAATGATGTTTGCTGTGGGTTTGTCATATATGGCCTTTATTATGTTGAGGTACGTTCCCTCTATGCCCACTTTCTGGAGAGTTTTTATCATAAATGGGTGTTGAATTTTGTCAAAAGCTTTTTCTGCCTCTATTGAGATGATCATATGGTTTTTCTTCTTCAGTTTGTTAATATGGTGTATCACATTGATTGATTTGCATATATTGAAGAATCCTTGCATCCCTGGGATAAATCCCACTTGATGATGGTGTATGATCCTTTTAATGTGTTGTTGGATTCTGTTTGCTAGTATTTGGTTGAGGATTTTTGCATCTATATTCATCAGTGATATTGGTCTATAATTTTCTTTTTTTGTAGTATCTTTGCCTGCTTTTGGTATCAGGGTGATGGTGGCCTCATAGAATGAGTTTGGGAGTGTTCCTTCCTCTGCAATTTTTTGGAAGAGTTTGAGAAGGATGAGTTTTAGCATTTCTCTAAATGTTTTATAGAATTTACCTGTGAAATCATCTGCTCCTGGACTTTTGTTTGTTGGAAGATTTTTAATTACAGTTTCAATTTCATTACTTGTGATTCACCTGTTCATATTTTCTATTTCTTCCTGGTTCAGTCTTGGAAGGTTATACCTTTCTAAGAATTTGTCCATTTCTTCCAGATTGTCCATTTTATTGGCATAGAGTTGCTTGTAGTAGTCTCTTAGGATACTTTGTATTTCTGCAGTGTCTGTTGTAACTTCTCCTTTTTCATTTCTAATTTTATTGATTTGAGTCCTCTCCCTCATTTTCTTGATGAGTCTGGCTAATGGTTTTTCAATTTTGTTTATCTTCTCAAAGAACCACCTTTTAGTTTTATTGATCTTTGCTATTGTTTTCTTTGTTTCTGTTTCATTTACTTCCGCTCTTTATGATTTCTTTCCTTCTGCTAACTTTGGGTTTTGCCTGTTCCTCTTTCTCTAGTTCCTTTAGGTGTAAGTTTAGATTGTTTATTTGAGATTTTTCTTGTTTCTTGAGGTAGGCTTCGATGGCTATAAAATTCCCTCTTAGAACTGCTTTTGCCGCATCCCATAGGTTTTGGATTGTCCTGTTTTCATTGTCATTTGTCTCTAGGTATTTTTTGATTTCCTCTTTGATTTCTTCAGTGATCCCTTGGTTATTTAGTAACATATTGTTTAGCCTCCATGTGTTTGTGTTCCTTACGTTTTTTTCCCTGTAACTGATTTCTAATCTCACAACGTTGTGGTCAGAAAAGATGCTTGATATGATTTCAATTTTCTTAAATTTACTGAGGCTTGATTTGTGACCCAAGATGTGATCTATACTGGAGAATGTTGAGTGCGCACATGAGAAGAATATATAATCTGCCGTTTTTGGATGGGATGTCCTATAAATATCAATTAACTCTATCTGGTCTATTGTGTCATTTAATGCTTCGTTTCCTTATTTATTTTCATTTTGGATGATCTGTCCATTGGTGTAAGTGAGGTGTTAAAGTCCCCCACTATTAATGTGTTACTGTCGATTTCCTCTTTTATAGCTGTTAGTAGTTGCCTTATTTATCAAGGTGTTCCTATGTTGGATGCATATATATTTGTAATTGTTATATTTTCTTCTTGGAATGACCCCTTGAACATTATGTAGTGTTCTTCCTTGTCTCTTGTAACATTCTTTATTTTAAAGTCTATTTTATTGGATATGAGAATGTCTACTCCAGCTTTCCTTTGATTTCCCTTTTCATGGAATATCTTTTTCCATCCCCTCACTTTCAGTCAGAATGTGTCCCCAGGTCTGAAGTGGGTCTCCTGTAGACAGCATATATATGGGTCTTGTTTTTGTATCCATTCAGCAAGCCTGTGTCTTTTGGTTGGAACATTTAATCCATTCACGTTTAAGCTAATTATCGATACGTATGTTCCTATGACCATTTTCTTAATTGTTTTGGGTTTGTTTTTGTAGGTCCTTTTCTTCTCTTTTGTTTCCCACTTAGAGAAACTCCTTTAGCATTTGTTGTAGAGCTGGTTTGGTGGTGCTGAATTCTCTTAGCTTTTGCTTGTCTGTAAAGCTTTTGATTTCTCCATCAAATCTGAATAAGATCCTTTCCGGGTAGAGTAATCTTGGTTGTAGGTTCTTCCCTTTCATCACTTTAAGTATATCATGCCACTCCCTTCCAGCTTGTAGAGTTTCTGCTGAGAAATCAGCTGTTAACCTTATGGGAGTTCCCTTGTACGTTATTTGTCATTTTTCCCTTGCTGCTTTCAACAAATTTTCTTTGTCTTTATTTTTTGCCAGTTTGATTACTATGTGTCTTGGCGTGTTTCTCCTTGGGTTTATCCTGTATGGGACTTGCTGCACTTCCTGGACCTGGGTGGCTATTTCCTTTCCCACGGTAGGGAAGTTTTCGACTATAATCTCTTCAAATATTTTCTCTGGTCCTTTCTCTCTCTCTTCTCCTTCTGGGAACCCTACAATGCAAATGTTGTTGCATTTAATGTTGTCCCAGAGGTCTCTTAGGTTGTGTTCATTTCTTTTCATTCTTTTTTCTTTATTCTGTTCCACAGCAGTGAATTCCAGCATTCTGTCTTCCAGGTCACTTATCCGTTCTTCTGCCTCAGTTATTCTGCTATTGATTCCTTCTAGTGTAGTTTTCATTTCATTTATTGTATTGTTCATCTCTGTTTGTTTGTTTTTTAATTCTTCTAGGTCTTTGTTAAACATTTCTTGCATCTTCTCGATCTTTTCTTCCATTCTTTTTCCGCTGTCCTGGATCATGTTCACTATCATTATTCTGAATTCTTTTTCTGGAAGGTTGCCTATCTCCACTTCATTTAGTTGTTTTTCTGGGGTTTTACCTTGTTCCTTCATCTGGTTCATAGCCCCCTGCCTTTTCATCTTGTCTGTCTTTCTGTGAATGTGGTTTTTGATCCACAGGCTGCTTCTGCTGTCTGCCCTCTGGTGGATGAGGCTATCTAAGAGGCTTGTGTAGGTTTCCTGATGGGAGGGACTGGTGGCGGGTAAGGCTGACTGTTGCTCTGGTGGGCAGAGCTCAGTAAAACTTTAATCTGCTTGACTGCTGATGGGTGGGGCTGGGTTCCCTCCCTATTGGTTGTTTGGCCTGAGGCAACCCAACACTGGAGCCTACCTGGGCTCTTTGGTGGGGCTAATGACAGACCCTGCGAGGGCTAAAGCCAAGGAGTACTTCCCAGAACTTCTGTTGCCAGGGTCCTTGTCCTCAAGGTGAGCCACAGCCACCCCCCCCCACCCGCCTCTGCAGGAGACCCTCCAACACTAGCAGGTAGGTCGGGTTCAGTCTCCCCTGGGGTCACTGCTCCTTCCCCTGGGTCCCGATGAGCACACTACTTTGTGTGTGCCCTCCAAGAGTGGAGTCTCTGTTTCCCCCAGTCCTGTTGAAGTCCTGCAATCAAATCCCACTAGGCTTCATAGTCTGATTCTCTAGGAATTCCTCTTCCCGTTGCTGGACCTCCAGGTTGGGAAGCCTGGCGTGGGGCTCAGAACCTTCACTCCAGTGGCTGGACTTCTGTGGTATAAGTGTTCTCCAGTCTGTGAGTCACCCACCCAGCTGTTATGGGATTTGATTTTACTGTGATTGCGCCCCTCTTACTGTCTCATTGTGGCTTCTCCTTTGTCTTTGGATGTGGGGTATCTTTCTTGGTGAGTTCCAGTGTCTTCCTGTCGATGATTGTCCAGCAGCTAGTTATGAGTCTGGTGTTCTCACAAGAGGGAGTCTCTTTTTTTTTTAATATTGCAAAATCACAGACACTTTTCAGTCAAACAATTTTGATGTGAAAAACCGTTCTTGGGGGGCTTCCCTGGTAGTGCAGTGATTAAGAATCCACCTGCCAGGCTTCCCTGGTGGTGCAGTGGTTGAGAGTCTGCCTGCTGATGCAGGGGACACGGGTTCGTGCCCCAGTCCAGGAAGATCCCACATGCCGAGGAACGTCTGGGCCCATGAGCCATGGCCGCTGAGCCTGCACGTCCAGAGCCTGTGCTCCGCAACGGGAGAGGCCACAACAGTGAGAGGCCCCCGTACCGAAGAAGAAAAAAAGAGAATCCGCCTGCCAATGCACTGGACACGGGTTCAAGCCCTGGCCAGGGAAGATCCCACGTGCCATGGAGCAACTAAACTCGTGAGCCACAACTACTGAGCCCATTCTCAGCAACAAAAGAAGCCACCGCAATGAGAAGCCCGCACACTGCAACGAAGAGTAGCCCCCACTCGCCACAACTAGAGAAAAGCCCGCGTGCAGCAACAAAGACCCAGTGCAGCCAAAACTAAAAATAAATAAAATAAATAAATTTAAAAAACAAGAAGAAGTTCTTGGGGCTTCCCTGGTGGCGCAGTGGTTAAGAATCCCCCTGCCAATGCAGGGGACACAGGTTCGAGCCCTGGTCCAGGAAGATCCCACATGCCGCGGAGCAACTAAGCCCGTGAGCCACAACTACTGAAGCCTGTGCGCCTAGAGCCCATGCTCTGCAACAAGAGAAGCCACTGCAATGAGAAGCCCACGCATCACAACGAAGAGTAGCGCCCGCTCGCTGCAAGTAGAGAAAGCCCGTGCGTAGCAACGAAGACCCAACACAGCCAAAAATAAATAAATAAATGTATTTTAAAAAAAAGAATTCTTTTTTTCCCTTTTCACCTAGACTTTAAGACAACAGTGGTGTCTCCTATCCATCAATATATAGATCACATGTTACACAAAGCTGGAAAATATGATGGGGCTTCTGCATCTTGTTTGACCAACAAAGGCTGCTGACCAGCAGAATCAAGTTCTTTGCTGGGGGTGCCTAAAAACCAGTAAGAGATACATATACATCTCTGCTCATAATACTCCAGCCATGTTAAACTTGCCAATAACACTCAGATATCAATGAGAGGTGCTCTTTGATAAAACAGAGAAAGTCTAAGTTATAAAGGGTAATTTGAGAAGTTCTGAACTTATTTTAATAACATTTGTTCAAATTTCTATTTTCCTCACTGCTGAGTAATTTGGCTTTATAACAGGTTAGTCAATTAGAGATTGGGAAGGTTGAAAAACGTTGCTATGCAACTGATGGAAAGATTTATAATCAGTAGATCACTGAAGTACAAATATAGGTGTGCTTTAAGATTTATAGAATTTCTCTTACTGTACTGTCATGAATTCTAGCCCCAAATGAATGAGCCAGCATCAAAACCATAGCCAGGTTTTTTACAAAATTCCTTGAGTTCTCTTCAAGTATCATTCTATTTGCGAACAGTGTTATACTTATTTTTAACAAAATTACTTATTTAACCACCATGTCATGAATAATATTGAAGTCTTGGCCAAACAGGGGCCCTTTATAGCCCTGAAGCAACATATAGACTCAGTTCTGCTACTATATTTTGCTACAAAGTTCTCAATGATGGTTGAATTCCCAACTCAGTTTACAAACTCTTATTTCATCTATAATACATTTTCAGATTAGCACTAGTAGTAGTATTCCAACTGCATCCTCCTTTGAAACACTTTCTGTAGAAAATATATATTCTAACCCAGGATGTGAAAAACTTGGTTTTCCCTTTCTGCAGGCAGGGCTAGCTACCCTAGCAATGGTACTTAAGGGGATAGAAGAGAGACAACTGGCCACTTACTTCAGTATAAGGGTTTAGAGAGTAACACAGGAGGGGTTGAAGCTCCTGGAGTATCTTAACTGGGAAACCGAGGGCAATATGCACCCCTTCCATTAAAAAAAAAAAAATTGTCCCGGGACCTAACTCTCTTCATAAGGGCTGCCTCTAGAGTACCTACAGTGAATCTGTTCAAGTACAAACTTGACCTACCAAGTTGAAGTCTCTCCATTTTCAGATATCCACTGAGTTCTTAATATCTCAAATTTCACAAACTATGCACAAGTGCCTTCCTAGGTGAGTTCTTAAACAGTAACCATTTATTTTAGGAAGGTACTAGAATGACCTCCTCCCTTTCTAGTAATAACATAATATAATGTGCCAAGAGAGGCGTTTTCTTTTACATAAAATGCAGAAATGAAACTTTATGTAGGCCCAAAGCTACAGTGACTAAACATGAACATGTAAGCCATAGACATTAAAAGGGAGGCAAAGTTGTAAAACTCAAAAGTCAATGAAGCATGGTGTCTGCCAACGATGTTGAGTGCTTGCCTCAGCGAGAGTATGCTTTAAAGAACCTGGAAACATCACAAAAGTGGCATCTTTTTTTTTTCTTTTTAAATTCCTAGAGGGTATCATTCTTGATGTCACTCCCAAGGTCTTAGGTCAAACCTTGATTATAGCATTTTATCAAAGTATGCAATTTCCCACTAGAGAGTATGAATTTCCTAAGGTAGGGACTGGCTCTTAAATAGTTTGGGGTATGTGATATAAATGGGTAAAAGATGGCCTCTGTATATTGGCCCTATGTTGTCTACCTCTTTACAGCAGCTAATACCCATTAAAAGTCCACAAGTACCAAATGCAAATTTCTACACATCCAATTGGTTTTTTTTGTTTTGTTTTGTTTTTTGTTTTAGCGATACGCGGGCCTCTCACTGTTGTGGCCTCTCCCGTTGCGGAGCACAGGCTTCCAGACGCGCAGGCTCAGTGGCCATTGCTCACGGGCCCAGCCGCTCTGCGGCATGTGGGATCTTCCCGGACCGGGGCACGAACCCGTGTCCCCTGCATCGGCAGGCGGACTCTCAACCACTGCGCCACCAGGGAAGCCCCACCCAATTGTTTTAAATATCACCCCAATAAGCAGATTTTTCAGCCATTAGAACCTGCCTGGTTTGCATACACTGTGAAACTACACCCAACATCTGCTGGCCAAAGATAAAATAATCCCTGTAGCTATAAAAAACCGCAATCACTGCTGTCCTCTGGAGCTCTCTGACCCAAAGATTCCCCATTGTGCTGCTGAGGGACATCATCTACACACATATGCTCCCTCTCTGATCCACCTCACCCCAAGGTGTTCCCTTGCCCTCCCCCCCTTCTGGGTAGTGAATGACCCCCCTGCTGTTGTCTCTGGAAGGTCTCAGGCTATGAGGGGGCTTCCCCCACTGCAAATCTGCCAAAGCATCACCCAAATAAAGCTCACTGTGTACTACTGTCATCTTGTGGTCATATCTATTTTCCTTGATCAGCCCCCAAATCCCTCAAATTCACTATACGATACCTAGCTAATGGCCCTTGGAGCAGCTACACATTTCTTAAAATGAATTACTGGAAGCTGGTAATTTCTCAATTTAAATAGGATCTCTCTCAGGTTTGATAATAGCCCTTCCCACCACTGGAACTGTCCATCACATAAAGAACCTCTGAGACAGAACACTGGTTGTCACAAAGCTGAAATGGTAAGAGAGGAGAAGTGATAGGAAGCTATAATATGGATGCCAACAACAAAAGCATAATTATAATTATCATTTATTGAGGGGTAACTATGTTCCAAGTACCATACTAAGCATTTTTACATATATTTGAAGATTTAATTTATGCAACAACCCTTAACGTACATTCCATTATTTATCCCCATTTTACAAATGGGGAACCCAAGGCTTATAGATATAATTTAACTTAATCATGGCTCGCAGATGTTAAAAGATGGATGCAAGATAATCCAGACTTGTTATTCTCCAAAGTCAATGCTCTTAAACAATATATCAGAGAAATCACATATTTCTCTGATCACATATCAGAGAAATAGAGCACCTAAGAACTCAATGACAGCTAAAGAAATATCAGTAGCCAAAGAAAAAACAGGGCTGACCTTAGAAAAGAGAGCATATAATAGGCATTTAGGGCCACCACAGCCAACTCAGCTAGAGGGAAAGAGGGTGGGGGGTTAGGAAGTTAGTAATCAAAGAGAACAATATAGAAGAATTTTAAAACCAAGAAAATAAATCTACAGAGAAAAATCCAGACGAGCAAAGAATTACCAGCACCCTAAAAAACATGAAATTAACATTTAACCTTCAAAACATAGTCATTACATTCACTTAAACATATCCTAAGAAATATCTGTAATCTCTATGGTTTCCACTGACCAACCAGACTAGCTGATTAAGTTTACCCACATCCCTACCTATGAGGCCAACAAAAAGTGTGTGTGTGTGTTGATGGGCAAGGGGATCATTCAGGAAGGAATTATTATATATACACACCTCTGGAAGTTACATATTCAGAAACCCTGGGGGGGTGGTTGTTGGAAGGTGACCTCCCCCCTCACCCTAGTTACCTGGTTGCTTGTTAGGTGGGGGAATAAAATAACAAGAAACAAATAGGAAGTTTATTTTAAAAATCAGTGTTTAAATACATTGCAAAATTTAATCTGAATTTTATAAAAACATAAATTAGAAACCAAAGAAAGGGACATCTGGGTCTCTTTTCCTCTTCTGGATATATGGCTTCAAATTCTATCTTCTAATCAAACTGCTACAGTTCAAAGTGCAGTATTTACATCTGAGTCTATTACTACTGCTTCAGCTAGACAGCAACAAGTACAAGAAATGCAATGGAGGGAAGCAGGGAGGGAGGGAAAGTGGGAAGGAGGGGGAAAAAATGAGAAGGAGAGGGAGGGGCAGGGAGAGGGAGGAAAGGATAGAAATGAATGAGACTCTCTTTAACTGCCAAATTGTAGAGGTGACCATTTAACAAGGAATGGTGTTAATTAATCATGTGTATACAAAAAGAAAGAAAAGCTAGACCTAAAGAGAGACAGACCATCACTACTCTTAGTGCTACTAATTAAGATTCACTGAGAACCTACTATGTGCCAGGCACTATTCTTAGTGCTTTAGTTTAATTAATTAATCCCCATAACAAATCTGTAATGTAGATATTAGTATTATCCCCATTTTACTGATTAGAAACCCGAGGGACACAGAACTTAAACAAAACCATTTTATAATATTCTCTGACCTGTATGCAGTATTGCCACGCCAGCTAACAATATACCTTCACAAAGTAATTAGCAAACATAGAACTAGGGATGGTGTGATCCATCACAGTACAGATGGCAGCACCTTACCATCTTCGATAGTTGAAAACCAAGGGAAGTTTTTAAACTGACATCTTAGGTCATTTACATAGTTTACTTTCAGAATTCGAGCAGAGAGCTATGGAGCACAAAGGTCACATGCCTCCCTGATCACTCACATGAACTCAGCCGATATGACTCAGCTTGTGTATAAAAGCTATTGAATTTATTTTCTGACACCAATAACACACAGACCTTTTCAGGCATTCATTGGTCAGCACTTGACTAACCAACTGTAAAATACAAAATAGTCAGTATGTGACAAAAATGCACTGATGAGCACATATGAGAAGATCTTCCCATGGTGTCTGCATTTAAAAAATACAGAAGGAAAACTTCACGAAATAAATGTTAATGATCTCTATAAAATGAATTCTCAGTTTGGATTTGCATTAAAAAATGTTTACTCTCTTTATTTAAATTATGTAGAAAAAGAATTAGGTACTCCCATCTAACATAAGAAGCCCTACAACAGAGATTAAAAACCTTCCCAGTTTCTGCTTTCATCCCCCTAAATTTAGCTTCAGCAACATACAAGATGAATATTTTAACTTAATCCCTCAAGGACTTGACAATTGGAATATAAATTTAGGAGACGGTCAACAATGAAGAATTCATTCCCTTTGTCCTAGCTTTGTCAAACAGAAGCTTCCCTTGAATTCCAGGAAGAAGGTAGAACCACAAACTTAACAGTCTTACTAAATGGAAACAGGAGGGGGAAAACCAGTACAAAATGAGATCATGTATTTAATATGCTTCTAGTCTCTACATCCAATATGTTTTAAATAAATCATTATAGGGTACAGTTTCAAGGGAGGGGGAAAAACCTGGAACTGAAAATGAATTAGAAAGGATTACTTCAGAAATATCCATTTATAACTGAGTGGTTTGTTGCAAGCCCTCTAGAAGTACATTTATCACGAATAAAATCTGTCAAATTGATGGGAAATTTTCTGCCAAAATCCATGTTGATGTGATCACACAGGACAAATGCAACATTTGTTCTTAGTGAACAGTGACTTGGATTTTCTTCCGCCTTCTCTTCTCCCTGTCAACAGGACCAATGAGAATGTTCCAGCTTAAAGAATACGCGAGGTTATACTAATAAAATAATCCCTAAATTATATTATGTATTTAAAGCATTCTAAAAAGGTTATATCTGAATGTTTACAATAATCAAGGATGGTGACTTCCCTGGTGGTCCAGTGGCTAAGACTCCACGCTCCCAGTGCAGGGGGCCCAGGTTCGATCCCTGGTCAGAGAACTAGATCCCACATGCTGCAACTAAGACCCAACGCAGCCAAATAAATAAATAAATAAATATTTTTAAAAAAAATCAAGGACGAAAATATCTTAAATATTGTGTGACCAGGCAAAACATCAATGGCAGCTTACTAGAAAGACTGAGAAGTACACTCTCAATCTCCTTACGTATAAGTGATAAATTGCAAGGTTCTCCTTAGCACTAAAATTCTGTTTCTGTTTTAAGTTTCTAGTAAAAATATGATACATGCTTCAGCTGGAGACATTGATATGTGAGCCCAGAAGGATAAAATTTTGACCAAGGCTGGAAAGGTTGCAATAACCAGAAAGGAACAGATGTATCACATGACCAAGAAGAGAACAGTTAGGAGGAAAAAAATTGGAAACTGGGACAAGCTTTATGTATGCAATTTCTCTGAACTAACCCAGCTCAGTAAAGGAAGGAATTGCCAAACAACTATTGACCATAATAAAAGGAGACTGCCAGACTGAGGTAAAGTAATTGTTGGGTAGGCAGTTTTGACCTAAATCCAAGAGATTATACCTGGAGACTAAGTAAAAAAGTTGCAAGGAGTTAGCTAACATTCAGCCAAGACTGACCAGGTGCTGGGGTGGGGCAAGAGGTAGCGAAAAAGAGAACCATAAAAATCTCGATCACTTTAATTAGCTATGTCAAACCGGTTTGTTTTTTTTCAATGTGTCTAGGACTTCCAGTTCTGCCTAGACTTACCATCCTGCCTGAAACAACCAAAAAATAAAAGACAGACATAAATATTTCAAACAATGGTTTTCAAGACACTAGACATCAGGCAAGAAGGTCCAGTGATCCCCCAAAGACAGTAAGAAAAAATGAGGCAAGCCCTACAACTGCTCCCACATACTGCTTTGAGAGAGTGGGCAGGTCGTGGCTCAGGGGAGGGACCCAGGCAAAGCTCTACAGACCAACCACCTGAGTTGAGGAACTGAGAATCCAGGGATACTAGACTGCTGGAGTTCACAAGGCAGTGTGTCAGAAAGGAGAAAGCTACACAGAGACAAAACTTAGCTGACCTGTGGAGGTCCACCCCGCATGTTCAGCAGAGTGCTGAATGGTGCATGTATGTAAGAAAACCACCTGAGGATGGGAAAGGAAAGAACCATCCAAGAAGCTCAGAGAGAGGACATTGCCTGGCACTCACACAGAGCCGGGAAGAAAACCTGTTTTTACCAGCCAGACTGGAAAACCTCATAATTAATGAGGCATTGCATAGAGCTCTCAGAAGGCTCTTGTTCAGTAGTAAGAGAATAATTAGCCCTAGACTAAACCTTGCTCTGGTCTTGCCAAACAAATCTTAAAAGCAGGACCCAAAAGGATCAACCTGTTTCCAAGTAACTTAACTGCATCCCAGAACAACACTCTAGAATAATTACAGCAATACAAAAATATCCACACTTCAACAAGGTAAAATTCACAAAATCTGGCATCCAATCAAATACTGCCAGGCAGGCAAAAAAGCAGGAATATATGACCTATAATGAAGACAAAAAGAAAACTGACCCAGAACTGACACAGCTGTTAAAATTAACATATAAGGGCACTAAAAGTTATTTTTTAACTTGTATTCCATATGTTTTAAAAGTTAAGTAGAGATATGGCAGATATAAAAAAGACTCAAATTGAACTTGTAGAGATGAAGATTGCAATGTCTGAGCAGAAAAATTCACTAGATAGGATTAATGGCAAATTAGACATTGCAGTAGGAAAGATAGGTGCACTTGAAGACATATGCTGTAGAAATGAAACATATGCTATCCAAAATGAAAGACAGAGAAAAAAGAAACAAAACAAATAAAAATGAAAAGAGCATCAGTAACATGAGGGACAATTTCAAGTAATCAAATATATGTGTAATTGAAATCCCAAAGGAAAAGAGGGTGGGTGAATAACAAATATTTAAAGATAATAATGGTTAAAAATGTTACAGATATGTTTTTAAAAAAACTATAAACCCACTGATCCAAAGAGCTCAATGAACCCCAGCACAAGAAAAATGAAGAAACTACACTAAGGCACATCTTAATCAAATTACTGAAAACTAGTGATAAAGAGAAAATATTAAAAGCAACTAAGGGGAGGAAAGAAAGACATGTTACATAAAAGAATGGAAGAAGATAAATCATGCTAACACAAGTCAAAAGAAGGCTAGAGTAGCTATATTTTTAATATCAAAGTGGAGTTCACAGCAAAAACATATTACCAGGGATAAAAAGGTCATTTCATAATGATAAAGGGGTCAATGAATCAGAAGGATATAAAATTCAAATGTTTATGCCTGTAATAACAGAACTTCAAAATACATGAAGTAGAAACTGATAGAAATGCGAGGAGAAACAGACAAATCTATAATTCTAGTCAGAGATTTCAATATCCCTCTCTCAATAATTGGTAGAACAAGTTGACAGAAAATCAGCAAGAATATGGAGGAGTTGAACAACACTATCAATCAACATGATCAGATTGACATTTTTAGAACATTCCACCCAACAACAGAATACACATTCTTCTCAAGTACACATGGTACATTTACCACAAAGTCTCAATAAACTTGAAAGTATTCAAGTCATTCAAAGTATATTCTCTGACCACAGTACAATTACATTAGAAATCAAAACCAAAGATTTCTGGAAATTCTCCAAATATTTGGAATGAAATACACTTCTAAATAACAGATGAGTCAAAGAAGAAAGCAAAAGAGAAATTAGAAAGTATTTTGAACTAAAGAAAAAGAAAATCACAACATATCAGAATTTGTGGGATGCTACAAAAGCAAGAACTAGGGGGAACTCTATAACAAAAACAACATTTATATTAGAAAATAAGAGAGTTCTCAAATGAATGACCTTAGCTGCTGCTTTAAACGAATAGAAAAAGAAGAGCAACTGAAACCCAAAGCAAGCAGAAGAAAGGAAATCATAAAAGTCAAAATGGAAATCAATAAAATAGAAAAACAATATAGAAAAATCAATAAAACCAAAAGTTGTTTAAGAAGATCCATAAAACTGATTTTTTAAAAAAGAGAGAGGAGACCCACCACACGATGGCTTCACTGGTGTATTCTACCAAAATCAATTATACAGAAATGCTTTCAGAAAACTGAAAGAAAATGCAAACCGATTCTTGGTTTGGGACGAAGGGGAAAGGGAGGGACTCACAAGGGCATGACCCCTTTGTGGGAAGGGGTGGATACATGTTCACTATCTTTTTTTTTTTTGGAAAGGTTGAGATTCTTTTATTATTATTATTATTATATTTTATTTGTGGCTGTGTTGGGTCTTTGTTGCTGTGCACAGGCTTTCTCTAGTTGCAGAGAGCAGGGTCTACTCTTCTCATTGCAGTAGCTTCTCTTGTTGGGGAGCACGGGCTCTAGGCACGCGGGCTTCAGCAGTTGTGGCTCGTGGGCTCTAGAGTGCACGATCAGTAGTTGTGGCGCATGGGCTTAGCCGCTGCGCAGCATGTGGGATCTTCCCAGACCAGGGATCGAACCCGTGTCCCCTGTGTTGGCAGGCAGATTCTTAACCACTGTGCCACCAGGGAAGACCCACATGTTCACTATCTTGATTGAGGTGATGGCTTCACAGTGTGCACATACGCAAAACTTGGCAAGCTGTACACTTTAAATATGTCTGGTTTGTTGTATGTCAATTACACTTCAATAAAGCTATTTAAATAGATTGATAGACAGAATAGACAGATAGATAAATGACTATAAGTAACCAACTTACCTCCATTTACAAGGTATGAAAAAAATAACAGGACTGAATTTATTCTTTAATATACTAGAATGTACATATTCAAATCACCTGTTCCCTTTCAAATATCATAAAATCTGATTACCAATGCAAGTACTCAAACATATGCCAGACTCAAAGTAAAATGTGACCTTGAATGTGGCTTTCTATGTCTCTTATAAACTGGTTCTGAATATAGTTCCCAAACATTCCAAAAGGCCTTCTGAGAAAATGGTAGCAGCGTCATTACAAAATAAAAACAAAACCCCTATCACCCAGGGTGACCACACTGAGGGACAACAATTGAACGTATTTACAAGGATTTGTGGACTTTAATCTATTATAGCCTTAGTCTATCATCTGTAATCTGAGATTTTTTTTAACACTTTGACAGAACAGGTTTTACACCCTAACCAGATGACTGAAAGAGTTTTATGGTTGACTCAGTTCAAAAGAAAGGTACCCAAAATACATAAAAGGGTCTAGGTTGTGCCTTTTGTTTTGGAGCCATGTCAGAAGACATTTAAAAAAAAAAAGAAAAAAGATAGTCCAAAAGTAAAGGAGACAATAGAGGAATGTTATGTTTATGAAGTCATTTCTGTGATAAGATTCCTACTTTTGGCTATGTTTAAATATACACTGAGTAGCAGTCACTCCCTCAAACCCTCATCTTTTCTCATCAATAATCAAACATGAAGACACTTATTTTAATTATGTATCAAACTTCTCGAAAAATACTCTGGCTTAGGTCATGGAAGCTTAAAATAGAAATAAACATGAGGCAAAGCATCACATTACATCTTACACATGTCCCACTTCCTCTTAACTATGACTGCTTAATTCCAATGATGACAGAGAATCAATCTTCACTGTTTAATCGATATTGCCATGTGGAAGCATATATAATCCAGCCAAAACAAGTGAAGTTTTGCAATCAGTGTCCCTAGAGTGTAACTTTCAATGAGATTTGGCTCCACTAATAGCTTGCATCATTATTCAACAATTGTTGCCCTGAATTGAAAATCTTTGTTCTGAAATTCACTTTCAACTGCAAGGATATTGTGGTGCACAAAAGCGAATGATTCAAATGGATGCTTTGCTCCATAGATTTTTTTTTTCAGGTTAAAATATAATCAAATGATTATCAAAAATAAACTACATACAAGTCTTAAAATTTAAAGTATATGTACTTTTTATTGTGCAATATACATTTATCCTGTAAGAATGCAAGCTAAATTTTATTTTTTTAATATGTATTTATTTATTTGGGCTGCACCAGGTCTTAGTTGTGGCATGCAGGACCTTCGTTGCAGCATGTTTACTTGTGGCCTCTGGACTTCTTAGTTGCAGCAATGTGTACTCTTAGTTGCAGCATGCAAACTCTTAGTTGCGGCATGCATGTGGAATCTAGTTCCCTGACCAGGGATCGAACCCGGGGCCACTGCATTGGGAGTGCGAAGTCTTACCCACTGGATCACCAGGGAAGTCCCAAGAATGCAAGCAAAGTTTTAATACAGTGATTTTTATAAAACACACAGAAATTTCCACTTCATGATTTAACCATTCATGGCACTCAAGAGAAGTCAGGAATTCTCTCTTGTTTAATAACGACACACTTCTCCAAAAGAATCACCTAATGGGCTTCCCTGGTGGTGCAGTGGTTGAGAGTCTGCCTGCTGATGCAGGGGACACGGGTTCGTGCCCCAGTCCGGGAAGATCTCACATGCCGTGGAGCGGCTGGGCCCGTGAGCCATGGCCGCTGAGGCTGTGCGTCCGGAGCCTGTGCTCCGCAACAGGAGAGACCACAACAGTGAGAGGCCCGCGTACCGCAAAAAGAAAAAAAAAAGAATTACCTAATAATTTTCTTTGCTTGGTCAACAGCCATCACAAATTGATTAATTCGCTTGAAAACATGCTATTTTTAGTGCTTAAAAATACACATACACAAGTATGTGTACCTATGTGTGGATAAACACAGAGACACAGACTTTGGAGTTTAGAGAACTTTTGTGGCTCATCTCTTCTGACCTGAAGTTTCAAATGGTTTTGCCTATTTTTTCTGCAGTCTTCTAGGTAAAATTCTTCAAGCAAAATAAACTTGCCAAATCAAAGCATAATTATCAATCATCATGGAAAAAGAACATTGATGCAATTTATTTACTTATTCATTCATTCATTCATTCAATATATACTTAAGAAATACTTGCTAAAATGCCAGACACTGTGCTAGGTGCTAAAGATAAATTGGTGAGCAAATAATCAAACAGGATCCATGCTTCCATACAGCTTACAAACTTGTGGGAAAGACAGACATTAAAGAATCACACGCACAAACTTCCAATATGATAAGTGCTATAAAGGAGAGATACATGTGCTATGACAGCATGCAATGGGAAGAAATTACTGAGTCAATGAGGTGATAAGAGAGAACTGAGCTGAGGTCTTAAGGAAGAGTAGAGGTTAACTAGAAAATAAGTGGGGGCTGTAGGAACGGTCCATGCAAAATTCTTGATATAGCCACTTTAGAAGATAGTTTGGCAGTTTCTTATAAAACTAAACATAGCTAAACATACTCTTACCACTCCCTGGTATTTACCCAAAGGAGTTGACACTTACATCCATACAAAAATCCACACACAGATGTTTTTAGTAGCTTTTTTCATAATTGCCAAAACTTGGAAGCAACCACAACATCCCTAAGTAAGTGAATGGATAAACAAACTCTGGTACATCCGGACAATGGAATATTATTTAGCATTAAAAAGAAATGAGCTATCAAGCCATGAGAAGACATGGAGGAAATATAAATGCATATTACTTAGTGAAAGAAGCCAATCTGAAAAGGCGGCATGCTGTATGATTCCAGCTACATGACATTGTGGAAAAGGCAAAACTATGGAGACCGTAAAAAGATCATGGTTGCCGGGTGTTAGGGTGGAGGGAGGGATGAATGGGCAGAGCACAGACAATTTTTAGGGCAGTGAAACTATTCTGTATGACACTATAATGGTCAATACATGTCATTATACATTTGTCAAAACCCATGGAATGTACACCAAGAGTGAAGCTAATGTAAACTGTGGACTTTGGGTGATAAAGATGTGTCAATATAGGTTTCTCATTTGTAATAAATATACCACCCTGGTGCAGGAGGTTGATAGAAGGGGAGGCTGTACATGTATGGAGGTAGAGGGTATATGGGAACTCTCCATACTTTCTGCTCAATTTTGCTGTGAATCTAAATCTGCTTTAAAAAAATAATAATAAAGTCTATTTTAAAATCAAATAAACATGCACTATCCTTGAGGCAGGAATGAGCCTGACACTGCTGCCAAGACCACTGATTGCAAAAACTAAGAAGGACATGCTCTCAGAGCAAAGGAAATAAAAACAAAATTAGGAGAGAATGTGTGCATTGAAACAAATTCAAGTTCAGGCTGTGAATTACTCCAGCTCGTCTTTATTATCTCTTCTCACATGCATGAACTTTGAAATATGTACTGGGGTGTGCACGTGCACACACACAAGAATGTGAACAGGAACACACACACACAGCCATACCACTCTTCATGGTAAGCAGCCAAACCAATTCAAAGATAAATGATCAGAAAGGGACCAAAAGAGAATCTATGCATAAAATTTACAAAAAATCCAGATGGACTTCAAATGTTGTTCTTCATGGTCTCAAATAAATCACGTGTGATCATGTAAAAAGAGATCAAAGAAGGTATACTCTTAAACCAGAAGAACTAAAAACAGTGAGAGCAGTATTGTGATGATAGGCATGGAATGGTGAGGGGTGGCATGAGCTCAATCCTCTTCTATCATAGCAAGAAGTCAATAGATAGTAACTAAGATAGATAAGGTAAGACACAGCAGTATAAGCATACTACTTGGAGATAAGGAGCAAACTACCAGACAAAACAGTTAAAAGGGGTTGCCACTGGTGAACAACACTAGGGATGGAAAGAGATGGGGCATGAGAGGTTACTATTTATTACAAGCCTTTCTGTACCACTGACCTTAATTATATACATATACTGTTTTGATAAAACTAAAATCCTTTTAAGAAAAAAAAAATTAAGAAAATAAAATCCTTTTAAGAAAAAAAAATGATGAAAGAGAAGGAGGAAGTAAAAACCATGCTGGGAGAGTTCTAGAAAGAAAAGATATAAAATCCACAAAGGAGGCAACAACAATAAAGAGGATAAGACATTTGAAACACAAAGTTAGGAACAAGGTTGATAGGCTTAAGGGAGTCAAATAAAACAAAATTGCAACAAACAATATATCATGATTATAGAGAAGATGACAGATATAGAGAACAAAGGAGAGCCAGAATAGTGAAATAATGTGGCCAAAGTCACAGAAGTTTCAAGGTTGTTACCCTCACAGCAGCTTTGTAATAAACCCGCTTATTTAGCAGAGTTCAAAATTCTAAGAATTCAATACCTAGCCAGATAATCACTTCTGTTTGTCAAGAATGCTGTCCATTTAGAAGTTTGGGGGTTTTAATTTTGTTTTTACTACAGACTTGTTTTCTATAAAAAGCCCACCTTGATTATATGCAGGAACAGAAAATGCTAGCAAATATTATGACATTTGAGTAGACTGCTGCATCTAAAACTGACTTAGATAAACACAGCAGTAGTAAACTAAAAGAAAAAGTTCTTTCTGAAAAGGAAAAAATTGAGAATTTTTTTTAAAACTGAGACCCATTCTTCTCTACTTCATACAATTTCTCTGATATTTCACCCATTTAAGTATCCAGCTAGCACGGTAACACATAAGCATTCAATCATTTTGAATCAACAAATATTTACCATATACACAAACTATAAAACTACTTTCCCAACCAGTGGCTAATTTTCTCTCATCCTACAGTGGGGAAGTTGAGGAGAGGAATCATGGGGGTGTTATATGTTATCCAAAGATTCACTAGCACTAGCCCTTCAAATCCAGGGCACTAATCCACACAAAGGAACAAGAGAAAAATGGAAATTTCTTTTTTGCTCATCAAAAGCAATCAACTCAAATTTTTAAATATCAGGAAGAACATGGCAGACAGGATGGTGAAGGAGCAATTTGCAGTAAAAATTGTGATATGGTATTCTCCTCTGCATATGAATTCTAACCACTTGACTATTATACATTCTAACATTAAAAAGACATAAAGGATCCTTGGTTAAGTATGTTATTTTTTCAATACAGTAGGGACAAAAGTCAATCCAGCAAACTCCTTGGGACAAACTGCTTTATTCATCCTCCCTTGAAGGCTGAGTCAGATCAGAGTAAGCCTAGGTAGTTGAATGACTGAAAAGAACCGTTAGGATATGGGAAAGGTTCCAGAGTCCCCCTATCAGATCTCACTCATAAATGACACTTAGCAACCTCCCTACTAAAAATCCTACCAAAAATGCAGAATACTGTGATAAATGTCAATGTACAAATATATAGAATCCCTTAAGACTACCTAAGAAGACCACAAAAGTTCCAGGAAGTCTACCCCTGGATAAATTCTTGAAAAAATTCTGTAATTAGACAAGAACTCGATCACTATATATTAAAATCACTGCCTACTTTTTCATTTCCACAAAATAAAATTTCCACATTCAAAAAATGCCTTCATCTCTCATGGAAAGGAAGTCATAATAAATTAATTTGTGATCAGTCAATTTTGAAAAATGAGAATACAATCTGCTTGACTACCGTGGTCATTCAATAAGCAATTTGAAGGCATGTTGGTCCCTCACTATGCCCAGAAATGACAAAGAAGTGACATGCTAACTAGAATTTCATTTCAGAGCATGGAAGATGAGCCTTTACTGTATAGTATTGTACAGACATGATAAGGTCCAGTGGGTGGTTACTTTTTAAAAGTTGATTAAAGTGAGGAATCATTAAAAGTAAAAATTATCTTCAACATTTTATTGTAACTTACAGCATGAAATATACCTCATTCATTAATCTTCTGACGTAGAACGAAGGCCTTTTCTTTTAATATAGGCTCCTTAGCGAGAGTTCAGAGCAGTTTTCCTTTCATAAACCGCACCCTAAATGCATTCCCTACTATTTGCATTTTCTTTAGAAGAGAGAACTTAAAGATAGCTGCAAAGCCATAGGAATCCTTTTAGATTTTTGTTATTTTTCCCTAGACTTTCAGTTGCCTCTGAAAGTAGACTTTCTGTGCTTAATACAACGGGCAATCTTTTTAGCTGCTTTATTAACTCATGCAAAACACTTCTACTTAATTTTCATAGGAATATCTCTTTTTTCTCACACTCACAGTTCATCAATTTCATGATGTTTAAGTAAATCATATAATTACAATAGCAATTACAGCTGGCAGTATAGGTTTGCGAACAAACAAAGCGACCCTTTGGTAAGCATACAACTCAACAGATAAGAACAGAAGGCAGTTTATAAATTATTAGAAACCAATGCTTTTAATACTATCCATCATTTGCCTCAATAATCAAATTGAGCTTAGAAATTGCATTTCACCATTTGTGGGTAAGAAATATGAAACAATTTTTTATTAGTTAATTGTTGCTTATATTAAGCCATCTTGGAATATACCCTTCACTCAAAAGGTCGTATAAGCAGTCTCAAACTTAGAAGAGTCACTCTTCTGGCCCTGTTTACCTACCCTCAACTCCAGAAGCCTCTCTGCTGCTCTCATGGAAGCAGTCATGAATACAGAGAAGCTCTGAGAGAGATAGGCTCATAAGTGAAGAGGCAAGACTTCCTCTTTCTCAAAAGGAGAAAGAACTTAGAGGTAATTATTCCCAAGTGAAAATATTAAATCAGGGCTGCTGATATAACGACCCACTCCCCTAAAACATTCTTTCATTATCTAACTTTATTCACTTTCCCGTGCTACCTGCTGGATATTTTACCGAGCAATTAATTTTTGTTAACAACCGTCTTTTAAAAATAACAATAACATTGCACCAGCAGAAATGATTTTAGCATAACTTAGTTCGTTCTGATACTTAGGAGAGAGAAGCTATACGACAGAAATGAGGAGTTTAGGAAGAAGGGGTAATGAATTTTGGAATACTGAGGAACATGGAAGATCTGCGAGGCGGGGATCACAGAAGGAGGGGTGTCATCTGAAGGGAGGGGCACTATTGTATAGAAAAGGGGTACACAAAGGGATTTGGGGAATCCCAAAGATAAAATTCACTAATTTCAAAATATTGCCAACGGTCAGCCCGGTACCTAGAAAAGAGACAGGAAGGATCATTGTTCCTACACTATATGGTACATGATTGCTCCCAGAGTCCAGACTCATACTATTAATAAAACAGGTCATGTGAAATGTACATTAAGTCAGATTTGAAAAGGGGGAGCTACCCTGGGAACCTAACCTCCCTACATAACATGTTCCCAAAGAAACAATGTTTTCAGAGATATAAAAAAAGAAAAATGTCTTACAAACACTTTTTGGAATACAGCGTGTTCCTAGTGTCCACAGTACTAAAGAATACTCACAAAGCAAAACTAAAAATGTAGAAGAGATCAAGGAAAGTTACCATTTGCAAGAAAGCAGTGGTTGTCATTAAATCACTGTGTCATCTTGATATGCTACAGCAATGTGTCAACCTTTGCTAACCTTTGATGCTTTAGATAAAAATCTCTCACACTCAAGGGACTTGGATACACCTCTGTCAAGGGATTCTTTGTTCAGTGCCTCCTCCGGGGTTAGGTTAAGGTGACGATGTGCTATTTTCTGTCTATTCCTGCTAGTCACAATTTTGTAGATTTTTTTTTCAGCTTGCATTAGGAAAGCAGGCAGGTTTTTTAATATGCTTTTTCACTCAAAACACATAGATCCAGGACATTTTTATATGCTCCTCTCAGAGTCATCCTCTCCTCTAACACAGTAGGGAGGGTTTCTGCTCCCTAACAAGCTATACCTCAGTACCTAGCAACGATGTCCCACAATCACCTAAAGTTACTGTGTCCAAAACCAAACTCCTCTTCCCACCTACTTCCCTCTCTCCCTACTCCACCATGCCTGTTCTTCCTTCTCCCTTCCAGATCCAACCACAATTCAGTCAGTCACCAAGGTTGGCAGCTTCTACATAACTAAACTTCCTCCTTTTCTCCACCAGTCTTACCAATGTCTTAGTTCAGCAGTTCATTTCTTATCTCTACTATTGTAATAAATTCTCTGGTCTCCCAGCCTCCAATTTCACCTCTTTCCAATCACTTTTCCTCACTATTTTTTAACTTTTGGATTCAGAGTCAAAAACTCAAATGCATACAGATTCTAAGCAGGGGATATAACTGGGTGATGCAGCTCAACTGTAGGAAAGTAAATGTCACCTAACACTAGACCCCAGGATGAAATGCGGTTAAGGGTGGACTGTGGTTAATCTGGGAATACCTAGCCCATTCAAATGGGTACAGTGGACTGCTGAGAGTCACATGGGAACATGGGTTCAGTATTATAAAATTACACTGATGTTTCAAGGGAAGCCAGAAATTTGGATTTAAATGTGTAAAATCCCAATTTTTCAGAGCTGGCAAACAAATCAAATTTTCAAAACCATACTGCCAAGACTGCAAGCCAAACTAAACAAATCTGTGGGCCGGATGTGACTTGCAGGGCTGCCATTTTGCAAACTGTGCATGAGATTATTGGTTCTCCAACTTTAGGGTACAGAATCATCTGGGCAGCTTATCAGTGCAGATTCGCAGGGCCCACACCAAAAGGATTCTCATTCGGTTGGTTCACTGGGGCTCCAGAATCTATGTTTTTTAGCAAGCTTTTCTGGTGGCCTTCAGGCAAGTGGTCCTAAAATCACTTTTTCCACGAATCTGTATGAAAGGGAATCTAGAGGATTAGAGGGAATGAGAAGAATAGAAGAATGGAAACTGTATTTCTAATGCATTTAAAAGACTTTAAATACTCTCATTTGCTGTCCCAGGGAAATACAACTTAGTATCATACTTGTTTCAACTTTGAACAATAGTGCTCATTCATAAACACATTTTCAAGTAACATATGAAACCAGTTAGACTTATCAAGAAATTACTTTTTTCAATGTACTGGGCATCTCTCATTAATAGTATGGCAATGGTTATAATTTGCATTAAAATATAAAGTGGTCTTCTAAAAAAATCAGGAACATTTTGTTTACTAAAAAAATCAACTTTAAAAGTTTTATTTGGTTTTTATTATAACTTTTTTTTTTTTTTGGCTGTACCGCGCGGCATGCGGGATCTGTTTTGAATTCTGAATGCATTTTCCCCATGAGGAATGTGGGGGGAGGGAGGAAGAAGTACCTAGTGAGTCAGTTCCTAGTGTATTTCAACCCAAATTATTAATCTTTCCTGTCTCTAAATCCCAGTCATTCATATGGCACTAATCAAATACTGACATGTATACAAGTCATATTCTCCTTATAATATTGTAAGACCCTCGATAACAAGCACCTATATTTCACAACTCTATGTCCTTCAGCATTAAACAGAATATTAGGAAACGGAACTGTACTACAATATTTATCAAATAAGGGAAAACTGTCTAAGGGAAAATGCATCCCCCACTATTAGGCAAGGAGTGGGGAGGGGCAAGTAGCACAGGAAGAAGTTCAGGCCTCTCATCAGCCCCTACATTTAGGCAATAAAGTCAGATGGTAGGGCGAGTGGGAGAGAGACTTGAAAAGTAAATTGTTTCCAGTGCCACCACATTTATGGAGGTCACTGAGAAAGAAAGAAAACAGAGACTTATTCCTACTCAGGATTGGGTCACCAAGTCCCAAGGCAACATCACTGGGAAGGAGAGGCAAAAAGCCAGGCAATATTTTTGGCTCTCACGTACCAGGGGAGCCCCTGCTCAAGCGCCTTTCATACGGCCATGTATTTATAACTCAGAGAATTCTTGTCCTCAGCTTTGGTAGTAATACTCTTCGCACTTCGAGGCTCAAAAGGGATTCTGCAAGAACCACAAATCTCTCATGAGAAAGTTGTCTAGCAAAGGATGATTCATTTCCTACAGACCGATGTCTTTTTAGAATAATTTTGTAATGCAACAAGGAGCTTGAAAAATTTCCCAGCCTATACCTTGCAAAATGATGTCCTGTTTCTATAGCTACAAACCACTGCACAAAAAATAATCATTTGCTTTCAGTAAAACAAATGCTAGGTAACATCTCTAAACTCAAGAAAGAGAAAATAACCACAAAACATTCCATTTTGGCCTAAGTATCGATAGCTTTACCCTCAACTAAATGAAAACACTGAATAACAGTTACGTATATAACAGAAAGAGAGTTTACTTTTACTTTTAAGGGAGCAGCTAAACCTCAAAACCCTATACATATTTTTTAAATTTTATGTTCAAATCAACATAATAATAAAAACAATGATAATAGATACTATTTCAGTCACATGTTACAAAACCAGTTTTGTGCAAAAACTAGATTTGAACACAGATTAACACATACTTTGATATCCTGGATATGTGAAATCCTTTGCATATGGACAAATTTCCATTCCTCTGGTTCTTATCTCAAATTCATTTGGGCCTCTGCAGTAATAAAAGCTTTAAAAGCTGTAGTAATAAAACTAAGTTGACAGTGTCTTTTAATACAAAGTTCACCTGTTTAAGTGAATTATCCTAAGTAGGGGACTTGAGTTCAAATTATAGCCCTTAGACGACTTTGCCATAGTTGGGAGCAATGCATCTCTTCTTACACTGTCCTAGGAGATTCATACGTGAAAATGGAAATAAACAACCAAATCATGACAACACTTCAGTGAGGGTAATTTTACCTAGTTTTGTGCATCATAAATCTTGCAGCTTCTCTGAGATTATTCTGGGGACTGTAATTCAGCCCAGAACAGAACACATCAGTCTGACAGCAGCAGCGTTGTATGTAAGCTACCTGACCTTTACAGCAATATCAATTTGCAAAAAACAAAACAAAAACAAACAAACAAAAACAAAAAAGCAAATAAAAAACAAAACACGGTATACTTAGAGGCACTGATCTACAGAAGAAGGTGGGAGCGAGGGCCAATTAGGTCGCTACAAAACTGTAAGTTATCAAAGTGCCCTATTTACAGTACATGTTTAATTTCACTAGTTCAAAGCTATCAAATAAAAGCATGCCAGAAGGTATCAGAATTAATAGATGCCTTTCTATTTACACTACAAACAGGCCAATTACCACGGAGTCTTGACAAAAGATTTTAGACTTTGTGATACTTTGAATTATAAAAAGTCTAAAGGAAGGTCTGATTGTAAGGCCTATCACCTCACTCCCCTGCTTAGATACTCTTCCAGGGTTACAGAATGGGGTCCAAACTGTTTAGAGAAGCATCTGGCCTCATGGTGATGGAGCGGCTCTCTCCCTGCCCACCACTCTCACTTGTACAACTGGGTCTCCCTGGCCTAAAACTCTTAAGGCCTCAAACTTGCCCAAACTCCTTAGCCTCCTGGCAGTGGTGCATACTGTTCTCACTACAGGGAATGCCCCCTCTCCACTCTCCACCATTGTTTGTTTAAGAAGGACTCACTGTACTTTAAGACTCTCTTCTATTGCCAATCTTTCCATGAAGTCGGCACTACATTTGCAGTGCGTTTTGCCTGTGCAGTAGCAGTTACCACATTCCCCCCGCAACCCCGCCACCCCGCCACCCTAGGTCTGTGTTCCTAGCAGGCCAGGACTATTGATTTTAGTACCTTAATAATGCTTAGCACAGTCCTGGGGTGGGTTTCTCTGAAACACTTATTAAATTAGATTAAGCCTTGAACAAGACTTTCAGAGCTAGAACTTTTCCACCTGAGTAGCCTGCCAAATCCTCAGTGGTAAAACGAACCATATTCAGCTCTAAATTAGATGTCTGTGGACAACTCCCAGCCAGGTCCTCAAGCTCTATTCTTTCTCAGCTAACTTAGTCTAACAATGAGGAAATGTGATAAGATACATTTATTAGACTCTTAGTAAGGTTTGTGATAGGAGGAAAAATAAAATATAAAAATACAAAATACGAAGTTGATTTTCATAAAGTAGAAAAATATTATAGTTCATTTCTAAATTTTAAATATAATCTGTTACTTCTGAGAAGGCAGCATGTTATCGTAAAAGAGTGTGTATTTTGGAATCAGAATTAACCTCTCTGAGACTCATTTCCCTTTTTTTTAAAATGTGGGAAATAACTACACTTCCCATATACATTTAGCATAAAAATTAAGTCAGGTGGTAATATAAAGCTCCCAAAACAATGCCTGGAACGCTGTAGGTGCTCAGTGACTGTTAGTTCCCTCTCTCCACCTCACTTACGAGTTGGTGAAAAAATGCTTCATATGATCACCCATATTGGGTTACAAAGCAAGTTTTCACAGCCTTCCTTCCCTCCCAGATCTTGACATTTTCAAATCAACGACTCTTAAAAACAAAAACCTGCTTTTCCATAACTCTTAACGGCTGTACATGATGATCCCTCTATTGAGAACGTCCTCCCTTTTAAACTTACCAAACTATTCTTCATTCTCCAGGACTCAGATTCCAGTATGGCCTCTGCAAAGTCTCTCCCCTCCCTGCCAGGCTCAGCATGTGACATTCCCAAGAGCACTATGCCCACACCTGTGTATCATAGGACTTACTACTTGAGACTCACCTGTCCCTCTTTTCTCGGTAGGCCACAGGCTCCTCAAGAGTAAGACCTATGTGTAGTTGTGTTTATCCCCTCAGTATGGTGCCTCGTACGTAATGAGGATTTGATGTGTGGAATGATCATACACCATAACATCCATTTATAATGAGCACAACCGTGAACATGGCCACGCGTGTAGCAGAAAGAACTGGTTCTCTATGGGAAATTGCAAGTTGAAGGGGAAGAAGTTGACCATAACACTTTCAATCAGGCAGTTAAGATTTTAAGAATTTATGAAAAAATGGAAGGAAAGTACGTAGATTCACTGTGAAGAGAAAAAAGGATAAGAGGTCATTTCAGGCAGATGGACCAACACAGCTAATGGCTTCACTTAAATAAATGTGCAAACATAAAAAGGAAGATAAGAAGATAAAACTAGGTAACTTAACAGTAACCCTAAATATGAACATAAGCCTGGTCCTGATGAGTTGGGTGAGAAGTAGTCACTGACTTTCACTGGTGAAAAAGGGAAGTTAACCTTGATCCCAAATGGAACAGAAATCGGAAAGGTCAGTCAGTGACTAATATTATAGTAATACAGTCTGGTGATAAGTGAGGCAAGAGTAAACTTCATTGTGAATAAGTAAGCTTAATAAATACCGTGTGTGTGTGTGTGTGTGTGTGTGTGTGTGTGTGTGTCTGCCTGTCTGTTAAAGGGGTAGGGGTGTCAAGTTAATTTTTACTTTCCCTGAAAAGAGGAAGAATATTAAAACCACTGCCATAAAGTATTTCAGGTTTCAGATGGGTCTCACATAAACGAATCAACAACTATATGCTGTTTTTAGTAGCAGCGCACCATAGTTAAGAGATGTCTTCCAGCACACAATAACTTAGTATTGAACTAAGAGTCAGAGTAACTAGAAAGGCTTGGCATCAACTGCATTCAGGTAGCACTGGAAGGGGCATATGATTGCCTGCAACTGGACGTGGAAAAGAGTAGAAAATTTTTTGAGGTGGGAGGCAAGGAAAGCTGTTACATTTGGCAGTCAACCGATTCAGAGGCAGAAGCTGCCAGAGAAGACTGGACCATGGAATCTAAAATCCGTATAGATGATGACTTAAAAGTGACCAGTGTTGGGGCTTCCCTGGTGGCGCAGTGGTTGAGAGTCCGCCTGCCGATGCAGGGGACACAGGTTCGTGCCCTGGTCCGGGAAGATCCCACATGCCACGGAGCGGCTGGGCCTGTGAGCAATGGCCGCTGAGCTTGCGCGTCCGGAGCCTGTGCTCCGCAACGGGAGAGGCCACAACAGTGAAAGGCCCGCATACCGCAAAAAAAAAAAAAAAAAAGTGACCAGTGTCAAAAGTTGTTGACGTATCAAGGAATCAGCAGATGGAAAAACAGCCTTTTAAATGCATTAGGATGAGAATGAGTATTTTTCTTAGAGGTCAGAAATGAGATAAACGGTAAGAGGCATCGTTTACAGCTACGAAGTTATAAACACTCCCGCCCAGCAGATATCCAGTAATGAAAAGGAAAGAAATGAAAATAAAATTGGTGGGAGTCAATGAAATAAACGATGCTTCCTTGAAGACATCTTCCTTGAAGATCTGGCCCTGTCTCAATACAGAGGAAAGGACAGAATGAAAAGTAAAGAATGGCTAAGGAGCCACAAGCATTTTTCAGGCTAGGTAGACAAAAAGTCATAGGTTCCACAGAGGGGTTTCTCAACCTTGGCACTACTGGCATTTTGGGTGGGATAATTCTTTGTCATGGGGGGCTGTCTTGCACACTATAGAATGTTCAGCAGCATCCCTGGCCTCTATTCACTAGATACCAGTAGCCTCCTCCTCCCCTATTTGTGACAATCAAAAATGTCTGGACATTTGACAATCAAATATTACCAAGTGTCCCCTGGGGGGTAAAATTGTACCTCACTGAGAACCACTGGTGTAAAGAAAAAGAACCTACTTTGGGGGACAGAGGAATGCTACACCCTTCCTTAAATATTTGTCCAAAATACAAAGCTCTTTGTGTTAGATGAGGTCAAAAACCAAAGAAGGACATCAGCAACCACTACTATATTTGGAGGAAACATGAATTTGTAAGAAGAGATAGGAGGGATATTTGAAAAACAAAAATTTTTTAAATACTCAGTCTGCTTAATTATCTGCTGTCCCAGTTCTGTTTATATCATCATGTGAGCTTAAGACAGCCTTTACCTCCTAGTTCATACATAGTTGTATGAAAACAATGGTACATAGTTCTATGGTACATACTGATGGTACATAGTTCCATGAAAAGAACCAACCTAGAAATTTCAGCTCATTAAGATTAGTGATCATAAGTGTGAAATAGCCTGATTCCAGGCATATACTGGTGTATTCATGATCTATTTTACTCATCACATTTTGTTTGAAGGTTCCCTTTTCCTTCGGGGAGGAATGATGGTTAAGGCTGAGGAACTAGGCCACAAATCACATTATGAACTTCCATATCACTTGGCACCTAAGCCCATAGTTTAGAACGCTATTACTTGTCAACATGTTAACGCAAAAATAGTTTGTCACAACACTTTGAGCAGCCTAATTAAAAAAGATAGCACTTGGCTGAATATGCCACACGTTTTTAGCAGCCAATCTTTAGGCAAAGCAGGAAGGAGAAGGAAGCAGCAGGAGAAGGTAGGTGGTTCTTGGCACTACCCTCAACAAGGAACAATGCATGTCGTGTACTTGTATAATAGGAGATAGCATTAGCTTTTCCAAAGCAGTTTTACTTCACTCAGAATTTCACAAACAGAAGGAGAGTGGGGAAGGGAGGAGAGATAGAAACTACAAGATGAAGCAGGCAGGATGGCTTGCAAAGTAACCAGTTCAGAAGCTACGCTCTTCATGGCTAACAAAAAACAGACCAAAAAAAAAAAAAAGAGAGAGAGAGAGAATCATATGGAATATGCAACAGTAGTAAAGTACAGGAGGCCTTATGTTGAACATGACATTATTTGATAGAAGCCAGACTGGTATTTTTAAGAATTACATTCATGCATCCTTAAAATCCACAGCCTCATCACTTTCATTCTCATGGCTCTTTTCTAGTAAGTAAGTGGTCACATATCTGACCCACTATTTCATGGCAGTGATTCAAAGAATCTTAACTTTTGATTACCAGTGGCACTAAAATGAATGGCCCCTGAACTCTCCCTTCCAAATTAGACATAAGCATAATGCAAATCTAGAGCAGGTCCAACCATCACCAGTCTAGAGAACCATTAGGTCTTCAGGTCACTTTACAGCTACTCTGAAGTTTACGGTCTTAGGCAATAGATGCAAAATCTTGGTTAAAAACATGAATTTTTATAGGCACGCTGGTCTTGAATTCCAAATTCACCACTACATATCCTCGGGCAAGTTACTGATTGGCTCTGAGCCTTTTCTCCACACCTACAAAGTAAATGCTGTAGCACATTAAAAGGATTATACACCATGATCAAGTGGGGTTTATTCCAGGAATGCAAGGATTCTTCAATATATGCAAATCAATCAATGTGATACACCATATTAACAAATTGAAGGAGAAAAACCATATGATCATCTCAATAGATGCAGAGAAAGCTTTTGACAAAATTCAACACCCATTTATGATAAAAACCCTGCAGAAAGTAGGAACAGAGGGAACTTTCCACAACGTAATAAAGGCCATATATGACAAACCCACAGCCAACATCGTCCTCAATGGTGAAAAACTGAAAGCATTTCCACTAAGGTCAGGAACAAGACAAGGTTGCCCACTCTCACCACTCTTATTCAACACAGTTTTGGAAGTTTTAGCCACAGCGATCAGAGAAGAAAAGGAAATAAAAGGAATCCAAATTGGAAAAGAAGAAGTAAAGCTGTCACTGTTTGCAGATGACATGATACTATACATAGAGAATCCTAAAGATGCTACCAGAAAACTACTAGAGCCAATCAAGGAATCTGGTAAAGTAGCAGGATACAAAATTAATGCACAGAAATCTCTGGCATTCCTATATACTAATGATGAAAAATCTGAAAGTGAAATCAAGAAAACACTCCTATTTACCATTGCAACAAAAAGAATAAAATATCTAGGAATAAACCTACCTAAGGAGACAAAAGACCTGTATGCAGAAAATTATAAGACACTGATGAAAGAAATTAAAGATGATACAAATAGTTGGAGAGATATACCATGTTCTTGGATTGGAAGAATCAACATTGTGAAAATGACTCTACTACCCAAAGCAATCTACAGATTCAATGCAATCCCTATCAAACTACCACTGGCATTTTTCACAGAACTAGAACAAAAAATTTCACAATTTGTATGGAAACACAAAAGACCCCGAATTGCCAAAGCAATCTTGAGAACGAAAAACGGAGCTGGAGGAATCAGGCTCCCTGACTTCAGGCTATGCTACAGAGCTACAGTAATCAAGACAGTATGGTACTGTCACAAAAACAGAAATATAGATCAATGGAACAGCATAGAAAGCCCAGGGATAAACCCACGCACATATGGTCACCTTATCTTTGATAAAGGAGGCAGGAATGTACAGTGGAGAAAGGACAGCCTCTTCAATAAGTGGTGCGGGAAAACTGGACAGGTACATGTAAAAATATGAGATTAGATCACTCCCTAACACCATACACAAAAATAAGCTCAAAATGGATTAAAGACCTAAATGTAAGGCCAGACACTATAAAACTCTTAGAGGAAAACATAGGCAGAACACTCTATGACATAAATCACAGCAAGATCCTTTCTGACCCACCTCCTAGAGACATGGAAATAAAAACAAAAATAAACAAATGGGACCTAATGAAACTTCAAAGCTTTTGCACAGCAAAGGAAACCATAAACAAGACCAAAAGACAACCCTCAGAATAGGAGAAAATATTTGCAAATGAAGCAACTGACAAAGGATTAATCTCCAAAATTTACAAGCAGCTCATGCAGCTCAATAACAAAAAAACAAACAACCCAATCCAAAATGGGCAGAAGACCTAAATAGCCATTTCTCCAAAGAAGATATACAGACTGCCAACAAACACATGAAAGAATGCTCAACGTCATTAATCATTAGAGAAATGCAAATCAAAACTACAATGAGATATCATCTCACACCAGTCAGAATGGCCATCATCAAAAAATCTAGAAACAATAAATGCTGGAGAGGGTGTAGAGAAAAGGGAACACTCTTGCACTGCTGGTGGGAATGTGAATTGGTACAGCCACTATGGAGAACAGTATGGAGGTTCCTTAAAAAACTACAAATAGAACTACCACATGACCCAGCAATCCCACTACTGGGCATATACCCTGAGAAAACCATAATTCAAAAAGAGTCATGTACCAAAATGTTCATTGCAGCTCTATTTACAATAACCAGGAGATGGAAACAACCTAAGTGTTCACTATCAGATGAATGGATAAAGAAGATGTGGCACATATATATATAATGGAATATTACTCAGCCATAAAAAGAAACGAAATTGAGCTATTTGTAATGAGATGGATGGACCTAGAGTCTGTCATACAGAGTGAAGTAAGTCAGAAAGAGAAAGACAAATACCGTATGCTAACACCTATGTATGGAATTTAAGAAAAAAAATGTCACGAAGAAACTAGGGGTAAGACAGGAATAAAGACACAGACCTACTGGAGAACGGACTTGAGGATATGGGGAGGGGGAAGGGTGAGCTGTGACAGGGCGAGAGAGAGGCATGGACATATACACACTAACAAACGTAAGGTAGATAGCTAATGGGAAGCAGCCGCATAGCACAGGGAGATCAGCTTGGTGCTTTGTGACCGCCTGGAGGGGTGGGAGGGAGGGAGACGCAAGAGGGAAGAGAGATGGGAACATATGTATATGTATAACTGATTCTCTTTGTTATAAAGCAGAAACTAGCACACCATTGTTAAGCAATTGTACTCCAATAAAGAGGTAAAAAAAAAAAAAAAAACTGTTGTGAGGATCAAATGAATTACTATTGATTGGGGGAGGATATCCGCCATCAATACCCAAGCATCCCTGCACATTCTTGCTGGGTTTGCCAAGGCTGAAAGGCCCGACAACACTTCAGCCAGGCCATTTCCCAAGGTTGTGTTTGTAGCAAGTGACCGAGATGATGAGGTACTAATATCAACCCTCCCCAAAGAGCAGGCTTGCTTCTGCTTACCATAAAAGTGGCAAGTCGGGCTTCCCTGGTGGCGCAGTGGTTGAGAGTCCACCTGCCGATGCAGGGGATACGGGTTCATGCCCCGGTCCGGGAGGATCCCACATGCCGCGGAGCGGCTGGGCCCGTTAAGCCATGGCCGCTGAGGCTGTGCATCCGGAGCCTGCGCTCCAGAACAGGAGAGACCACAACAGTGAGAGGCCCGCGTAACGCAAAAAAAAAAAGTGGGACGTCCATCAAGCTCAGTGTTCCTCTCCTGTAGTGCAACTGACTGCCTGGGTAGGCATCCGTCCTGGGCTACCTCATGGGACTTAGGACTGTAGTGAACCAGCATGTCATGCTGACATTCTGGTTACTGGTTTTGTAATGAATAAGAAAGCATCTTTTGTTGCTGACCCAGGAGTCTTGAGTCCTCTGTAATCATCCGGGAAACAGCAACAGATCGGTAAGCAGGATAAAACCCCAGACCCTGCACGGGTCTTGACAATTATTGGGTTGGCCAAAAGGGTCATTCGGTTTTTCCTGTAAGATGGCTCTAGTAGCACTTAGTTGTCTTTAACTTCATTCAAAATAATTCTGTTAGATTGTACATGACAGCTGTCATATCAGCATGCATTTAAAAAAAGACATTAAAATTGGTGAATTTTTGTGTAGCCATTTTAGTATTAAAGATGGAAGAAAAAAAGCAACATTTTCAGCATATTATGCTTTATTATTTCAAGAAAGATAAAAACACAACCGAAATGCAAAAAAACGATTTATGTAGTGTATGGAGAAGGTGCTGTGAATGATCGAACATGTCAAAAGTGGTTTGCGAAGTTTCGTTCTGGAGATTTCTCATTGGACAATGCTCCACGGTCAGGTAGACCAGTTAAAGTTGATAGCGATCAAATTGAGACATTAATTGAGAACAATCAACGTTATACCACACCGGAGATAGCCATCATACTCAAAATACCCAAATCAGGCGCTGAAAATCATTTGCACCAGCTTGGTTATGTGAATAGCTTTGATGTTTGGGTTCCACAGAAGTTAAGGGAAAAAAACCTCCTTGACTGTATTTCCTCATGCAATTCTCTACTTAAACGTAATGAAAACGTTCTGTTTTTAAAACAAATTGTGACGGGCAATGGAAAGTGGATACTGTATAATAACGTGGAATGGAAGAGATCATGGGGCAAGCGAAATGAACCACCACCAACCACACCAAAGGCCGGTCTTCATCCAAAGAAGGTGACGTGTATATGGTGGGATTGGAAGGGAGTCCTCGATCAATGAGCTCCTTCCAGAAAACCAAACGATTAATTACAACAAGTATTACTCCCAATTAGACCAACTGAAAGCAGCACTTGACGAAAAGCGTCCAGAATTAGTCAACAGAAAACACATAATCATCCATCAGGGTAACGCCAGACTGCATGTTTCTTTGATGACCAGGCAAAAACTGTTACAGCTTGGCTGGGAAGTTCTGATTCATCCGCCCTATTCGCCAGACATTGTACCTTCAGATTTCCATTTATTTCGTTCTTTACAAAATTCTCTTAAGGGAAAAACTTTCAATTCCCTGGAAGACTGTAAAAGGCGCCTGGAACAGTTCTCTGCTCAAAAAGATAAAAAGTTTTGGGAAGATGGAATTATGAAGTTGCCTGAAAAATGGCAGAAAGTAGTGGAACAAAAGCGTGAATACGTTGTTCAATAAAGTTCTTGGTAAAAATGAAAAATGTGTCTTTTATTTTTACTTAAAAACTGAAGGCACTTTTTAGCCAACCCAATACATGCAAGGTACTTAGGGTAACAACTGGCACGTATGATCTTACTGGTTACTGAGAATCAGTTCTGGGCAGGCTTGAGTACTGCACTTGGTCAGTGAACCAAGGCTACCACCCAAGGATGAGGATGACCCAGAGGAGAGCCAGCAGGGCCCTGCACACAATGCATGGTTAAAACCATGTTGACGTTACCTTCACTGAACTAGGCTAACTCAGACTCCAGAAACAGGACAGTAAAGTTAACTTGTATTTTCATCCTTAGCATTCAGCCTTAAACAGTCATCTTTCATGACTGCCAACTTTTTTTCTAACTAGAACCCAGATGTCATGTATTTATGTTAGGGCAGATTCATTACAGCTCTCAATAACCTTTGACTCCCAGAATGTCAGAGCTGAATGGAACCTTGAAGACTTTATTTCAACTCCCTTATTTTACAGAATAAACTGACACCCAGAGAGAAAAGAGATAAGTGACTTGCCCAGCGTTACATTTTAAGAAGTAGTTAGCTTACTCTCTATATAACCTTTTTAAATTGCCAAGAAGCTCTTAAAAAAATACAACTTAATAGGATCAGTTATATATCCTATTTAGCTTATTTCAACTCTGTATAGCATGATTCTATAAAATAAGATGCACCTTGAAAACACGAAGCGGTGGTACTAAGATCAAAATGAAGTTTCTACTAGTTTATGGCAACATGGTTGATGACAGGTGTAGATAGGAAATGCTTTTAAATAAATCTTTCACATTCATTCATTGATTTCCTATCCATTGGCCACCCATCTGTATGTTACTTCTGATTTTGTAATGCCATAGGATACACCATTAATAATATTTGCAGAAACAAGTGAAAATGATGGTGATGATCTTCAGGGTTGGAAACATGCAAGTGATAATAGATTACTTAAAGGGAGGGCTGAAAGCAGGGGTTTGTAATGTAACATTCTGATCCACAATTAGCTACAACAGAGCTGGTAGAAAGAGCATGGAGCCCTGCACAATTCCTACTTTAAGGTATAGGCAATGCCTCAATTCCATTTTACACAGAGATATGGCCACTTAAAGCTTCGTATTTGGTCTCAGACCTACTCGGCTTATATAAAAATGGAGGATTTGGAGCTCTCAGAAATTCACAAGACCATCTGAAAACGGTCTGATGAAGCAAGCATAGGATATACGCAGCAAGCCTGAGAATTTAGAGATCAGAGAACATGAGTTAGCGCTGCTTTAGTAAAACAAATACATGAAAAGCCAAACCACCAGCATGGATAAAATCCAGGCTACTTTTATTTTTTTGCATTGTAAGATTATTCTTCCCTTTAATAGCTTGTTTAAAGACCATTAGCTACTCAACCAAAGGGGGAGAAAAATGCAAGCTAATGCACTGCCAATGAAAAACAAGCTGTGAGGTCAGCCCAAGAAAAGATTATTTCTACTCACAAACGTTCTGTGTACACACTGACTCTTCTGGAACACATTGATTTTGTAATGCAAGGTATTAGACTGCAGAGCATATTATTAGAGGAAATGCTTCTGCCAAATTTATTTTAACCCATCTTAACTTTCCATAAGTTCTTGCCTTGAATCGTGGGCAATGTAAGTGAAGAGAAATTGGAGTTATGACACAAACTTCAAAAAAATGCAGTCTTACCTGTACAATCTGTAACCATGTGAAGCACTGCGGGACAAGAAAGTCAAGAAAATGACTAGGAGGAGGGCAGAAAGGGAGGAGCCTTAGGTCAGAGAAAGTAATCAACGTATTGAACCTGTAGCCTAGATCTTCAAAGACACAGCTCTCTACATTTGAGGGCTGCAATCATTCACAAGCAGGTTTAGGACAACATAGTACATACATGGACACCTTATACTGTTTTCTCCGAATCAATGACAAATGGAAAACACCTATGATAAATGAGACATTAATCTAAGTTCTGTGCCTTGCTGAATTTCTCATCTGGTGTGAGAATAAAATCCAACTGGTCTTAACTGCAGTAGCTAGCCCGTATGGCACCTCTGTGTGAACTAGGAAAAGTGGTCCCCGGAAGTCACAGTCCTGTGAATAGGCAAATGATTTGGTAAGTGATGTGACCTCTGTGGTCTCACACCCGTGAGCGGGGCCCAACCATACACAGCGGCCCTGGTCTCGATTACACATTTAAGTTCAAAATGTCAGTGTGCAGTCTACACAAGGTCTTGCTTTCTCCACATAGAATCTTCCTTAAGCAGCTTCAGCCAGCATAATATGCTGTTAAGCCTTTGAGATTTTATCAGTGATTGATCTTGAAGCACATAAAACACCACCTCCAGAGTTGTCCCTCCCTCGACCAAAACGAAAGGTGAAAAACGCCACCTGTCCAGCCCCAACAATTATCACTCATCTCCTGTTTTGAGGAAAAATCACCCACCTGATTGGGTCAGTAAATGGTTAGCTTAGAAGTTGCAGGTTGGAGATGGGTTGCCAGCCTAAAGCTACCTGAGTCCGCAAAGCTCAAGAAATTATATGCCTATTGCCACGCAGCACAATAACAGCACTAAATTGCTGTCTGGAAAGCAGTGGTTACACAATTTCTTTAGTAAATCTGCGTGGAGTGTAGGCCTTTTGCCCAAGTCGATTTCTCATACTTACCCACTCCACCCATCCCCAGTTCTATTACCTCATTAGTGTAGCCTGGTTTTTCAATTTTAACCCCACAAATGTCTAAATAAGGAAACTTAATAGTTCAGACTTCTTTGTAAAGTTTTGCTCACCCAATTATCCATATGCGGCAACTTAGAGTGTATTAAAAAGGCTAAAAAACAAAGACAGACACTTCAAGTACCAAATTGGCCTGTGTATGGAAATTGAAACTAGAGCTAGTAACATAAACTTAGTTATATGCGTGTGTATCAAAGAATTACATGAACCCTTTACTGACAGAACTCAAGAAGACGGTCCTTTGCCCAACTGTCTACAATTTCCCTGGGAGGGAAATTCTTGCATATAACCCCACTCCACAAATTGCAAAATGAAGAATGAGTGATTACCCAATTAGTGAGTGGAGCCAAAAATCTTAATTTGGTCTCTTTTCTCAACACAGTAGCTGTTCTAAGGAGCCTCTCCACACTTGTACAGTCAAACTTTCCAGATAGTTCTACAGAATTAAAGACACAAGTGAACTTAACTGGAGCTGTACTTTATGATAGCACTTTATGTGGAGCAACTTTGAACGACATTTTACCATTAATTTAAAGCTGTATTTGTTTAAAGAGCTCGATGACATGTACATTAATTAGGCACACATGAGATTAAAAATCTGTTTTTTGAGGCAACTGGGGATATTTGATTATGAATTGAGTGTTAGATGATACCAAGGAATATGTTAATTTTTAAAGATGTGACAAAGTCAGTAATTTTTATAGAGATGCACACTGAAGTACGCAGGAGTAAAATGACGATATCTGGGATTTGCATTAAAGTACTTTAGCACGGAAAAAAATAAAGGATGGATGAAGCAAATGTTGAAAATCAAAATAACTACTATACATAGTTAATGGTATAATACCCAATGGTGGTTCATTATACTATCCTCTCTACTTTTTAGTATGTTGAAATTTTTCATACCTTTTATTTTAAAAGCCTTATTAACTAGCCCATATTATAACTAAAGTGAAAACTCTATTTTAGCTCTTTTATTGATACTTTTAGCTAGGGGAAAGACCAACAAATTAAAGGTAGAGAAAAATTCCTCATAATTTTGAGCAGATCTTTACAAAAGCATGTGGATATCTATCACAGAAGAACAAATAGAGGTGTTTTTTTTTAAGGATTTTACCCAACATCTTTTCTCCCTTGGACGAACACCAGAATTGCCAGGTGATTGAATCAATAACGTTTGTGAAATCATTCATTCCTAATGAAGTCGTAGATTCCTACCTAGGCCTGCCTGAATAGCCAGCTGAGAAATTTCTCACTTGCACTAGGCACCACGACATAGAGCCTAGCAGACGGAGAGACTGGAGGCCGATTTGCTGTTCTGTATCTGGTAGCAATGTAGCTGACTCTCGCTAAAGCAATACAGCAAAACCTTCATTAAACCAAAGCCTGTGTAAGTGGTGATTAGTAAGATTTTGCTTTCTACATTCTTTCATGAGAAAGGCACCAATACCCTTTTCCCCAGGCCACCTCACATAAAGCAAGCAAGGATCAAGATTCAGCTGAATGTCTGTTCAAGCTACAGCCCAAGTAAATCATTTAGACTGAAACGGATTCAGCCTGATCAGGTAAATAAGTTTTAAATTAGTGTGAATTGATTTATTTCTACTACATTCATAATAAATAGCTATGTGAAAATGTATCTCAGCCTCCCTTTACATGCATCATTTTTGAGCTGTCTTCCACTTGAGTATCTTCTACAAGATGCCCACTTGGATATCAAGTATATAACTGTATTTCAAGTCATCTGTCCATCATCTTAGTTTCTTCAGTCATGAGACAAAAGAAAATATCAAACAGCCAAAATCTGACAGAAGGAATTGGTCTCTTCTGCATGGCAGACGGAATATAGGACCAGGAGAAAGTTGGGTCTTCAATAATCATCCCGATGGTGCTACTGATATCCAGTGCTATTTAGTCAAATGTGCTTATTCATGTAAATTAGCATATATTATGTATGTACTATTTTCAGAGCATCCTGTTATTTACAGTGTTCTTTGAGACCAGGTTGGAAAAGAATATGATTTTACTTCAATGACATGTTGCTATTGCCAGAGCTCTTGACACTCAGAGTGAAATCTAGGTGGATTACAATGATAATTGTTCCAAAAAAGGAACAAAAAAAGAGATTGAATAATTTTTCACTTTCAGAGTGCCTGAAGCATAATGACTCAGTGCTATAGCTAACTTTGACAAGAGAACTGAGAGCTTTTAAACTTATCTCTAGGTCAGACTCCTTAACACATCAGTGACTCAGTTTTCTTATTTGTACAACAGCAGTAAGCTGCCTGACAAGACAGAATTGTCATAGGTATCTAGTGAAGCTTTCTTAACAGAAATTTTAAATGCCTCAAATTGACACATGGAAAGAAAAGGATAGCCTGATTCTTTTTTTAAAAAAATTACAGTGAAAAATAAAAGTTAAACTCACATCTTGTATTCATTAAACACAAAGAATTATTAGCAGAAGGACAGAATGTATAATCTTTCAAATGGACAAATGGAATTGGAGAGAGAATAAGCAATCAATCAGCATGCAGCCATATTATGGCACTTCATACAATAATAATCTTAGAACTATCAAATTGCAAGAAAGCCATTAAACTATCCAACCACAATACATTTGATTCAGGTAATGCAAGGGGTTAACAATAATGCTCTATACTTGCATAGCAATATAGAATTTCCCATATGCTTTCTCATTCATTACTGTGTTTTATCTAAACCACCTTGTAAAGCAAATCAGGGAAGCGTTTATCGCTGACTGGCAGATGTTAATCAAGGGCTCAAACCTCTGGTATTAAACAGCTCATCAGAGATCACAAGCAACTAAAAGATAGAATAAATACTGGAACCCAGGTCCTTTGGTCCTCCATTCAGTATTCTTTAGCCAATAATCTGATATCTCCTATTAATACCAATAAAATATTACTTGGGTCATCATCAGTTGTTTTTTTTTAAATTTTTATGGGAGTATAGTTGATTTGCAAGGTTGTGTTAGTTTCTACTGTACAGCAAAGTGAATCAGTTATACATATACATATATCCACTCTTCTTTAGATTCTTGTCCCATATAGGTCATTACAGAGTATTGAGAAGAGTTCCCTGTGCTATACAGTAGGTTCTTATTAGTTATCTATTTTATATATAATACTGTGTATATGTCAATCTCTATCTCCCAATTTATCCCACCTTCCCCAACTTCCCCCTTTCTTCTATGGTAGCCATAAGTTTGTTTTCTACATCTCTGACTCTATTTCTGTTCTGTAAATACTTTCATTTGTACCATTTTTTTTTTTTTTTGATACTGGTTCCCCACATGGAAGTTCAGGCTGTGACATCACAAGAACCCAACCAAACAAACGAGGCAGTAAGGGATGAGATTGTCCAGCCAAGAAGTTTCTCGACTTTCAAAATTAGAGAAAGGACACAGAAGAATGTACAGATAGGTTCATTTGATGAAGCATATATTCTAAGAGAAAAAATGGCACATGTCTTTTTCAAAAAGCCTCTTTTCAACAATTTACACTCTCAAAATGTCTGGCCTATAGGGAAAGAATCCCCAGCTAATAATCATTTGTTGAGTAGCTCTGCACACCAGCACCGGTCTGCAAGGTTTTCAAGAATAGGCATAAAGCAGGACCCTTGCCCAGAAGCAGTTTAAAATCTTTTGGAGGTATGAGATCAGCATATAACATTCAGACCCACGATAGGAATTCAGAATAAGGAAGAGCCTTCAGTAAGCTGAAGTTTAATGGAAGAATGAGAGAATTATGAGGCACCAGCTGGACTGTGAGAGGCGGGTTAGATTTATAAAGGAGAAATATGGTGGACATTTCCAATTTGGTGAAGATGTTCAGGGTGGGTAGCAGGAAGGAGAGGCAATGGATCGGCAGGAGGAAACCGAGATGTAGAGAAATATGCCGAGTAAATGGATGAGCTAGGAAATGGATGAATGGATGCACTGCAATTGGAATCCAGGTCTCTAACCCTAAACATCAAACTCTTATGCCATTCTGCTCCTCCTAACTGGTCTTCCTGCCTCCATTCTGGCATCCTTGTCCAAGAAATTCTCCATTGTATTAAGTTTCTTTCTGAAACACAATTCTGATCAGCTCAGTCTCCTCCTTAGCATTTTTTCAATGACTTAGTATGGCTTTCAGAAAGAAGCTGAAACTCTAACATGGCATACAAATACCCATCATGAACTGGACTCACTCTCTTTTCTAACGGGTCTACCATATGGAACCTTTGTTTCAGCCACTAACATTTATCCACAGCTTCTTTACTGGACATGCTACCACGTCTCTCTACCTTTGTATTCGTTGTTCTTTCACTCTTAAATGCCTTTCTCTCCCCTTCTTCAATTAATGCCTTATTCTTCAAGCCTTGGTGCAAATGTCACCTACTGTGGTAAGCCTTTCCTTACCACACTCAAGCATCCAATTAGATTCAGATGCCTCTCCACGTTTCTATTATCACCCTGCTAATACATATTCCCATTGTTCCTTATCACACCACTCTGTAGTCATTAATTAACTTCCCTGTCTCCCTCACTAGACAATGGCACCTTTGTATCACCAATCTTCGGAATAATGCCTAGAACATAGTACATGCTCAGTAAGTGTGTGTCATACAGGAACACACTGTGCTCAGCCTTTATCAATTAAAATCAAAACATGATTTATCCAACTAAAAACAAATAACCAAATACTCAGGAAGTTATGTAAGAACCAGAACATTAACTTCTGTTATTTCAAGTTACTAATGTGACTCTACTATCTAAACAACCAAAGCCTTCAGGAATTATACAGAAACACAAAGTCAAAATGCAAAAACATCAAAGAATGTTAAGCCACTCTACACCATGGTATGTGTGTGAGGACTGCTGGTTCTACCTTAACACTAGCCTCTATTAATGGTTAAGTCACTGCCTTAAAAACGTGGGATTTAGGATGTCCCCTTCATGACACTTCTAGAGCTCTCTGTACTACTTGAGTTGACAAAATACATTCCATGGTTGACATCAAATTACTAATTAAGATTCATGCTGTTTGATGACATGCTACAATCTGGGCCTAACCAGATAGTTACATAAAATACAAAGCTCTACTACTAAGGCATTATCCAAACTGTGATGAGTCCAAAACAAGGTTGCCTTCATTAAAAAGAACCAAAATAAAAGGGTCATTATGAGGATGCACAGATGAAGAAAATGGAAGTAAGCTTTGTCAAATTGATTTAATTAATCTCAAGCAGAAGTCGTTAAGAGTCCTGAAATGTCGCTCTGAAAAAATTCTAATACCCATCAAAAGGTTGAGGATATAAATGAAAGTAGTTCCTCTCTATAGAAAACATGCCTTCCTTCTTCAGTTTCCCAGAACAATGAGAAACTAAATGAAAACAACTGAATCACAAGCCTTATACTGTACGCATCCACTATACCATAGCTATCAATTTAAATTTTGTATGCAGTAAAAACTTTCATTTTAGCTAATACTATATAGGTGTGTGTAATTAACCGCTTACTCCCAGACGCACTATCTTCAATATCTACCACTCGTGTGGTCAGTGTTATTTCCCTTCTCCCTTGTCGGTGACCTCCTCCTCTCCCCAGTCTCTTCAAGTGGAATCAACCGGCATTTCCTTTACTCTCTCTCTGGTAACCCAAAAGTTCTTATTCTTCTATAGGAGACATATGCCTTTGAGAAACTGATGAAAACTATGAGGCCCAGAAAACTGAATGTACCTACATACACTCAAATTTTTTCATATGACTTCAGTTTAAGAACCCTTATCCCCCATAATCACCTACACAAATAATTTCTACTACCATATGGTTCTCTTTTACAATCCCCCACAACTCCTTTACACACACACACAAACACAATTAAGGACTACTACAGTGGTTAACAACATAATACTCAAAATAATAAAATTTAGTCTAGGTAAAGCTTTATTTTACCAGCAATATTTATTAAGAATCCCAGATGAACTCCTCTCTACATGGCCTTAGAACATGTTGAGCACTTCAATAAGACAACTCAAAATAAGGAGTAAGGCATTTACTTTAAAAGTTTTCCAAGTCTTATTATTTGGTCAACTTTCTTGCCTTAAAATGTGCTGAAATGTCTTCCTAAATTTATGTTTATAAACTCTGACATATCTGCTTGTAAAATCAGGTAAGGCTCAAAAATTATTTTGAGTACAAAAGCAATTTCCCATTGATATTCAGAAACTCTTGGATTCAAATACTTGTTCTACTATATCAAGCTATACTCAACACCGAATAGTGTTAGCTAGGAACTGAAAGTGATACCATCTCATAACTTTCTAGTTACCTTGTCAAAGCATAAAAGATGAAACAGGACAAATGACCAAAAGGATGGGAAGAATAGAATCAAGGTGTTATTACTAACAGACAGAGATAAGTGCTTTTTCTTGAGCTCACACATCCTAAAAGTGGAAGGCTCTTGCTAGATGTACCAAACTCTTCGTGGAAACTATCAGTTCGCTTTTACTTTTGCTTAAACTTTTAATCACTGTTTAAACCAGTTTTGTACTGGATCCAAAAAGAAAAAAGAAAGAAAGAAACATGATCACTCTTTTACCGCAAACTGATAAAATTTCAACATCAGGATTTTTAAATACATTAAACTTTGGTAATACACTCGCAAAACTTTTCCAAGTTTTATAACAGGGGCACCCATTAATCCCATTAACCCCCTGCCAGTATAGACAATTCACAAAGAGCTTGTGACTCAGTTCCTTCACTTGTAAATACTTGGGAGGGGGGGAATATGAGGACACATCAAGTAATTCTTACTTTGCCTCAAGTTAGGGTGGAATTGATGAGACTTTAGACTGGTTGTTTTATTCTACCCCACTAGGTCCCTTTCCACATAATGGAAGGCTACATATTTCCTGTAACGATAACACTTCGGTCACTGTTTTCCAATCTGGATAGTTCATAATTGAAAGGCAAACAGCAGGCAAGGGAGAGAAGCACAACAGGTACATACCAAATGGCCAGATACCCTAAGAAAAGGCTATAGTTATACGTCACTGCCTCCTTCCTTATTATAATCAAGTTGCTGGTTAAAACAGAAAACTAGATATGCAACATGGGGCTTGTGCTCCAGACCTAAACGAAGAAACTTCAGACAGAGTATTTGCTGAATTTGTGCTAGAAAACCATATCCCCTCTGCCACCCAAATTAGAAAGTTTATTGATAAATGTCTGCCTAACATTTGACAGTGTTGGCAAAAATAGTCTTTGGCCAATATACTGTAAGAATTTGACCTGTTTTTAAGTTTCACTATTATTAAACCATTTTCCTATAAGCTGAAGGAGAAAAAAAAAAAGAGGAACCGTTTTAACTGATGAGTTGAAGACACTCCAGTATTTCTCAATCTAATACCAGGCCCCATAGATTTCATTCCTCTGCACATGAAGTCAGGGGCAGGAAATGGACTGCTCCCCACTGGGGCACACACTCTCAGGACGGGGAGATTTGTGCGGTCTGCCTACTGCTTTTGAGCGTTCTTAATCAACTAACTGGAAGTACTGGACGACTCTGACGATTACACACACGACAGTCGGTGGTACCTCAGCCAGCCTCTAACTCCCACGCTCCCCCCACTCTTCCAAATAAATGTTTCTCGGAAGAGCACATGGAGAGGCAAGGGGAAAAAAATCATGTAGGCGCCTCTTCCTTAGATATCTGGTCAAGTAGAAAGACTGGGGGCCTACGTTGTGTGTTTTTTGTTGTTGTTTTGGGAATTTTTTTGTTCGGTTGGTTAATTGGTTGTTTTGGGGTTTTTCTGTAAGTCTGTGGGTGGGCTCCCAAGTAGTGGGACTGAAAAAAAGAGCTAGGTTCCCCTGCCCGAACCCTAAGCTTTAAGAGGCAAAAACCCAGCAACTGACAAGGGTGGGAGGGGAATGGAATCGCGCAAAGAAGGTTCGCGCCCACAAGTTAGACAAACAACAGCCCCTACCCGGTACTCGGGGTCTCCCCAAGTTGGGGTGGGGCCTTTCTCCTTCCCGCACCGCCTCCCGGGCTGCCAAGAGGGAGAAAGGGGTTAAGTGGAGAAGGGGGTGCTCTTCCGCCCCCACGCCGTCTCCGCGCCTCGGCGTGGCCGCTGCTTTAGCGGCTCCCGGAGTTGTACAGCGAGGTCGCGGTCACCCTTGGGAGGGGGCCCCGGGTCCCCCCGTGTTCAACGGCAGGAGGATCCCGGGGCTCTCGCTGTCCCCAAGGCCGGCGGGGGCTGCGGGAGCACTCACCAATTTAGGTTTGTTTTTCGTTTCCTCTTCGTTGGCGGCCCGGTTCCCCGCGCTCCGCTTGTTGCTTCGGCCCCCACCGGGTTCCTCGCCGCAGCCTCCGGCGCCCGACGCCGCCGCCGCCCCGGGCTGCTCCATCTTTCTCCGGCCCTGTCACCTGTGCCCTGGAACCCCACCTCTCCTCCACTGAGGAAGCCCCTCGGGGCGGTCCCGCTGCCCCGCGTGGATTTGGCAGCACCTCCTCCTGAGAGGGGGAGAGAGTGGGTCTGCCGAGTTCACGTCCCCAGGGCTCCCGACGCGACAAGCCGTTGCCACTATTCTGCGCTGGGGCAAGCCCTGCCCCCGAGCGGCTGCAATTACCACGGTCGCCGCCGCCGCCGCCCTCAGGGTGGTGTTTAGGGTGGAGGGAAAGTAGGTGCCTATCTCTTTAAGAGGGCCTCCGCACACGTGATTCATCAAAGTGCCCGCAGTCCGCCGCCCGGGCGCGGAAAGCTGCTTCCTACTCCTGCTGCCGAGCCGGCCGGGCTACTGAGCATGCCCGGCACGGCGACAGCTGCCAAACTAAAGGACTTTAAGCTGCGGTTAAGCACTGATTTCCCTTCCTAGGGGCCTAGCGTGAAATGGGAGGGAACTAGCCAAGAGAGAGGAGGTGTAGCCCATTTTACAGATGGGGACACTGAGGCCCGGCAGGATTCACGTGTGAGTTTTACCTGAGTCTCCGCTTCCACTCGTGTAGGCCAGAGCACCTTTCCCGGCTGGCCGAGGCCTCGCTGGGGGTGTGGTTGTGCTCCCCTCCGTGGGAGGGGTTGATTGGCAAGGCAACTAGCATCCTGTAGGAAGACCCCCAAGGGGAGCGCTGATTAATTGCCTAGACAGACTGTACGGGTGAAAGTGTAAGGAGTGGGTGCTTTCTGTTGCCATGATTGCGTTGCGACCAAAGAAATACAGTCGTTCCTTTATTCCCAGGCTGCCAGGTAGTAGAAGCAGCAGGCGCCCACTGCCTAATCCCAAGGAAGTGTAAGGCTCTTTAGCCAAAGCACCTATGGAGAGCTAACAATTGGATTGAGTGCTATTTTCAGTTTCCTGAGCTACTTTGGGTTTATAGTTGTTGTGGGGAGCGAATAAGATCATGTGTGTCAAAGCTTTGTTAAAAATGTAAATCTCTAGACAAATGCTAGGTGATTTGGTGCAGCGGCAGCAACAGGGCACCGCTGGTATTCGTAATCTTTCCTCCTGCAGTTGTCAGGAAGAGGCCCACGCCGCTTTAAAAATAAAGTTCACATTGAGAACATTAGCGGGGCCGGGCAGAACTTGAATGAACCACCATCATACAATCTAGAGAAGCTACCTGAAATGTAAATTTAGATACCAGGTCTACAAACATGCTCATGTGCCTGTTATTCAGGTATCTTCAGGCTATGACCCTTTTGCCCTTCTCCCCTTCAACCTAACTTCTGCTATGCCGAAGCTAATATGTTTATGAACATATTTTTTGAGAGTGCATTAGGATAAATTTGACCATGCTGTAGGTGTGATTGTGATGAGGCAATTAACTTGGAAAGTAGAATAAAAAGAATGTTAGACATCTGAAAGCGGTCTTAATCCTGGCTTTGCCATTGTCATTAACTTTCTTTTTAACCATGCAGATGGTAAACTACCCAAGGACAGCAGAGAAGAGGGAATACATGCTCCCAGACAGGATGGGCAAGGAGCCCTAAGGTAAATTTGCTTTGTTGAAGTTTCTGTTTGACTTAAAATTTGATGTATATTCTGAATTTAACTCACTACACACACACACACACACACACACACACACACACGTGTGATTTGAATTACTTAAATGCCCCCCCTCCTGAAAAATGGCATAGAAGTGGTTGCTGCAGTAAGATGTGACCTGGTTATCCACTGCTTTCACGTAATTCCTGTTTGAGAGATGTGGGTGTGAGCCATAGCTGAGTAACCCCCAAGCTCAAATGTTGCTTAATAATCTGCCCAGTAGATCTTTATTGAGCTCCTTAGAGTATACCAGGTGATATCCAGAGTGCTGTGGGTTAGGAGGATGAAGCTCACAGTCCTGCCCTTTAGAACCTCCTAGTCTACTGGGAGAGGCCAGTTGTTAATGACTGTGCTTCATTGCAACACATAGGAACAGGGAGCCCACGGAGCACATGAGGGGGGTCACCACCGGAGTGCCAGAGACTCTGGGACACCTTACCAAAGAGGATGATGTTTGAGCTGAGCCTTAAGGGTCTGACTGAAGACACTAAGTATTTGTTGACAGCCTACTAAGTGTTTGATACCCTGCTAGGCATTGAGGGTCCAGTGGTGAACAAGACGGATGTGGCTTGCTCTTGTGGAACTTTCTGGCTATCGGGAAGGATATTAAACAAAAAAGTATTGAGCAATTACAAAGCAAAAAAGGAGAGTGAAGAGCATCCCAGGCAAAGGAAATGACCATAGCATGTGCAGAAACTCTGTGGTTAAGAAATTGGAGGTGACGGATAGGGGCTGCTCTTGGCAAGAGAAGCAGAACAGATGAGCAGCTTCCAGATCATGAAGGTCCCCACTTGTAGATCTCATTGGTCTGGTTTTAAAAGCGGTGAAGGCGTTGTAATACAAGTGACTTCTGTTTTGAGTGTGTGAATATTTGAAAATGGATCAACATTATTTTGAGTGTAAGGCTGGGTTTCACCATCCTCAGGCCAGGTGAAGCTACATTTGAAGTCAAATGAGAGGTACATGTAAAAGATGTATAATCTGTACTGCAAAAAGTGAGAAAGTTTGTCCCTGAGATGGCTTACATTTGACTTTATTGTGGTTATCTCAGCCCCATCTTAATTCTGGCTGTTTTCTTTTCAGCATTTTGTTCCAGTTAATGTAAACAGTCATTACAAACAAACAAACCAACCCCCTTCCTTCAAATACCAGGGCCTCTCTTGGAAGCTAACACACAAAAGGAGCCACTGGTCCCCTGCAAGGACACTTTGTCCACTGATTATGAACCAGGCACCTCACCAAGTGCAGTCCTAGGGCTGATCCCACTACATTTCTTTATTTTTACCTTCCTGGGACACACAAATGGGCCGGTGGATGGAGAGACATCTTTTCTCTGATGCTGCAGAAAGAAGAAGGCTACTACCATCAGTTGGGACTTCAAAAGTGTGTGTTAGACCCGCTGACCTTGTAGTCTCTCCCTCTGGCCTCTCATGAGTTTAGCACCCGGTTAACATTAAAAGCCAGCCCTGGGAAAAAAGAAAGATAAAAGGCTGCTAGGCTCTTTCTTCAAACTGATCTTAGAGCCATCCATTACCCCAGAGGTTTCTTTTTATTTTTTCAATTGGGGTAGAGTTGTTTTACTATGTTGTGCTAGTTTCTACTGTACAGCTAAGTGGAGCAGAGTTCCCTGTGCTATACAGCAGGTTCTCATTATTTATCTATTTTATACACATTAGTGTGCGTATGTTAGTCCCAATTCATCCTGGCTTTCTGTGTCTCCCTTCTGCTACGTGTTCTCCTCTAAATAATCTGGGCCATTAATAGAGAAATTAAAGCCAACATGGATTAGACAAAAGTAAGAAATAAACACCTCCAAGGTTATGGAAAAATATTTATGAATTAAAGGTTGCCTGAGAATAAACAAGTATTTATTAAGCACATACTACATGGGCAACACCAAACTAGATGTCGTGCGAATAAAAAAGTACCAGATGTTCTGCGCTAAAGGCATACATGTCTTCCTGAAGAATCTCCTGTTCTGCAGAATTGCACACTAAAAATAACAGGGCTTCTGGGGAAAACGTGGTTAGGGAAGGTCACTTAAACCCAATGCAAATTTGTAATCAGAGCACTAATGTAAACAATAACCATTCTAATAAAAACACTCAGGAGGTTGAATCTCCACTGGCATCTGCACCCAGCATCACAGCCATCAATGCTTGGTAGCCTTCACGCTTCCTCTTTCCCCAACGTGAATCCTCAAGGGCATTTACTTTTAATAGAGGCCATTTTCATCAGAATTAAAAATCTAATTGAGGAGTAACCAACTTTTTAGAATCACACAGTGAAAGGTCTTCACAGCTTCATTATCAGTACTCACAGCTTCACCAGCTAGTTTAATGTGATGGGAAATTTAGAGGTTGTTGAAATCACTAAACCAGTCACAAAAAAGGGGCAGTTTTGTGCAGGATTCTTCTTTTTTTCTGAAAGTCTTCATATTGTGAAGGCTTCTCTTTAATTGTGAGAAAGCTGGCTCCTGATCACGTCAAAACTTAAAGTGCTAAAACACTTCACACGTGAACCAGTTGGCCTTCCACCTAATTTTAATGACACCATTCTCCTATTTACCAATCACTAATGTGCTATTTGTGGTACACAAACCCTTGTAATGGAACAGAGTGTAAAATATAAATTCTTTGCCATCAAAGGTATAAAATCTGCTTGAGAAAACAAACAAGGAAACGAATGTGTGGAACAGTAAGAGCAAATTGGCTGCCTAATTCGGAGGTCCTGACCCAAAATTCAGGATAATGTGGTGAAGGGGTGAGATTTGTCAGGCCTAGAATAGAAGTTTTCAAGGAGAACTTGAACTGCCAAGGGCTGAAGCAGAAATCATACTTGAATAGGCAAAGCAAAGAAAGGAAGTAAGGAAAAGACAACATATGGAATGGCCTGGAAACAATACTGACCAATAATGTAGAGGGGCCAGTGGGGCTTGAGTAGAATGGTGAGAACATAGATGTTGAATAATAGTAGGAAACATGGTTCTCCCCATAGCGTTTGCCCAGTATGTAAACAGATTTAAATATAAGACATAATAGTAGTGACTGATAAGGATATTTAGCAGGAATGTTATAAAATAAAGGAATATTTTAAGGAGCTGGTCTGGCAGTGGTATGCAGAATAACTGGACACTGATTCTCCAACTTATTTTTCTCTCAGTGCAGAATTGTTTTTCCCCCAAACAAAACCTTTACAGAAGCTCAGTATGTACAACAGATACAAATCTAGCTGACCTGTTTGAAGTTACTGTGGGAATGGAGATTGCAGTCCTCATGACCGCTTGGCTTCTCTCTTATCCTCTGAGGCGACCCTTTGAGGCACCAGTGCTGAGCTCTAGCTAAAACTAGATAGAGTCCTGCTGGATAAAGTCATGAGGATCAGAGCTAGAGTAGCCCCAGAGGAAATAAAGAGAAAGGAACGAATCCAAGAGATGTTTAAAGGAACACACTGTTCCTCTCCACAGATTACATACAGGAAACAAAGGGAATGAAAAAGTAAACAAGAATTACTAAAACGTTGGCCCAAGGCAATAAAAACCTAGTAGTAAACTGGGAGATAGTATCTTAACAGGTACTTGTCGTTGGCAGGCAGAGCCAGACCAAGGAGCCTGATACCCAGACACTAAAGAGACTCATTAGGTCAGGACAGGAAAGCTAACAAGGTTCCTGTAGTCACCAACAGAAAGAGTCTGGAAAGGCTGGTAAAGCAGAAGGTTGTGCAACAGTAGGCAAGAAGGCAGACAGCTAAACTCTGGAAGTCTAACGATGGATGTCCTGTCAGGCAGGCAGAGAATAGAATCCAGTCTGGTGGCAGGCACTAGGCAGAGAATGAAGCAAGCAGTACGTAGTAGGAATCCAGTCAGGGGGTTTGGGATTAAGAAACAAATGAACAATCCCTTAAGAGGTCTGGAAAAAACAGTGCTAAACAAGGCAGCGCACCAAGCCTAAATGAATCGGCATGTCAGGTGAAGTCCACGAGAAAAGGCAGAGACAGGCGAATAAAAATGGCACCCAAGAGACCCAGTTACTTCAACTGGTCTGTGAGATCTAAGTAGGACCAGAAGCAATAGGCCCACTGGATGCTAAGCCACCAAACTACTGAAATACTGCTCCTTAAATCCTTTCTGAGTAGAAGCAGGATTGGTCCCAGTAGAAGAAAAGTGGACAACAAGAAAAGGCCTGGAAACAGTAATGACCAATAGTAGTCACTTACCTGGATGTAAAGGTTAATGTGTTGAGTTGTGATGATTACAGGGTTTGGTGTAGCTAAGACATAGCCCAACAAAAATCAGTCTAAGAGATAATAGTGCCAATGTCTCCTTTTGGGGAAAATGTTGAGACTGCTAGAGACTGAGAATTCCCAGATTCGTGCTATCTATGGTTTTATACAGTATGCTGAAAAGCAACCCTTTGAATTTTATCTGGAAAATATGCTTCTAACAAAGAACAGACTTCCTGTTCTACATTAACCAAAGCCCCCAGAGTGCTTTTCAAGAGTGGCTTAACAGATCATAAATGGCAATTGTCCAATCTATAAGTTACTAGGACATAAATGTAGTAATAAACAGTGAGAGAAAAACGTTCGGTTTGCTTGCTAAATTATGTGGATCACAGAAGCACACATTGGTGGTTATAGGGATGCTATCTATTTAATGAAATTGAGGTTTTTTTTAAATCAGTATAAACAGTCTCTTGAAGATGAGTATAGTTCAAAATTGAGACTACAATTATGCAAATAAAATTGATTGTCTCTTTTACTTTGTGGTTTGTGTTTATTTTCTGACCTTTTCAAAATATAATTAACTACATGAAAATTAAGGAATATATGTTTGACATCTGTAAACAATAAAAACATTTTCATATCTGGGCATCAGTAGTTAGGCAAGTCTTAGAAATAGGTTTATTTTTGTTTTACATATTCTCCCACATAAATTTTAACAGCTTTATTGAGATATAATGCACATAACATACAATTCACCTTTTTAAATGTACAATTCAGTGGTTTTTAGTATATTCCCAGAATTGTACAACCGTCACTGCAATCAATTTTAGAATTTTTTCATTGCACCAAAAAGGATCCCTTCCTTAGCCATCTTCCCTCCCCAGTCCTCCCAAACCACTCCTCAGACCCCCACCTCAACCCCCAGCCCAAGGCAACCACTAATTTACTTTATGTCTCTGTAGATTTGCCTATTCTGGACATTTCACATAAATAGAGTCATACAATATATGGCGTTTTGTGACTGGCTTCTTTCTCTGAGAATAATACTTTCAAGGTTCAAGCATCCCACATCAGTTTTTATTTGTTCATTATTACCTATTTTTTTCTTGGATGCAAATACAGATCACTTGTTTAAGCCACCTCCCCTGTTATACAAACAGTGACATATACCTACTTAAAATTCCAAAGAGTTGACATTTTCACACAAACACCAACCTTGCCCCTCCTTTCCTGGCAAAACCAGGAGATCTGGGGTTTGATTTTCCTATACAGTGATATAACAGAAGAATTTATTTCTGACCCAGGGCCTAATGTTTTATGGAAATGACCACAAGCACCATACTTAATCAAGTATACATTATGTACCAGAATAACTCTTAGAAGTTTACATAAATGAATTCAACAGAGAAACCCAGAAACCAATTACATTAAATTGTGTTTTAACTAATACAGTAGCAGAGAATATATAGGTCTTTACTTTCAAGTGTTCCATTATAACATTTTAGAAACTAAAATGTACATCAGATTCATTCAGGAGGTCTTCTTTGAGATTTGCACATGAATTTTTAAGAAAATTTTTGGGAAAGACTTTTCATCATTGGATGATTAATTGAAAACTAGATTCTAGGATATCTATTTTGCTGCTACTTTTATTGTATTTATTTATTTTCTCAAGTAGCCCTGTATCATTGGCTTTCTGCTGCCTTCAAAACAGAAAGGCTAATGTGAGCTGCCGTCTCATCAGTACTAGCAGCTTCACCTCACACCCTGACATTATACAAGGGCAGACCTGCCTCTAAACTCTATGAACCAACCCTGATTTGCATCAGAATTTCCATCCTTTAATCCCTCACCATGTTGTTGCTTTACACCATCAAAATGCCTCAAAGCCTTGGCTTTGATAGTGGCCAAATTCAAAGACACACAGGGCCAAGCTTGATCCTAAATCTACAGAATAAATCTTTTCCATCACAGGCACAGCCCTGTGATAATATATAACTGTTATTAAAAGATTGCTTTTTTCCCTTTTATACTATTTTCGATTATTAAAACTGTAAAGTAATTAGATTTTATTTTAGCTAGTATATTAGAACTTATACATATAATTTTAATTAAATAATATATTAACACATATTGAGTAGTAACTATATCTAGGGCATGGTGCTAAGGATAAGTGACATACACTATGAATGATCTCAACGGGCTTAGGATGTAGTCAAGGCAACTGACAAGTAAGTATACATTTAACTGCAAAAGAATGTTACAGAAGCATATAGGAGGAAGAGAATAGGGGAAGTTTCATGGAAAAGCTGGACCTTTAAGTAGTATCCCAAAAGTTGAAAATTAGAGAAAAGGACATTTGAGAAAGAGGGAACAGCATGACCTACAGCATAGAGAAAGGAAAATGTGGGCTGAGTTTGGAAACTGACTAGTCATCTAATGGGGCTGGAGGGTAGGTTTTGTAATTGTATAGTGGGAGATAAAGCTGGGAAAGCACAATGAGACCAAGGTGGGAAGCCTTGGAATGCCATTCTGAACTCTGAATTTATTATTTAAGCTGTGGAGAGTCATGAGAGATACATGAACAGGAAAAACACATGAGTAACCCTATGTTTTAGGGAAATGCTCTGGCATTGGTATGTAGGATGGTTGTAAGATGAGAAACTAGAGGTGGGGGATATTAGGATACCACTTTCAAAAGCCATTCTCTCATTGGGGAATAAGTATGTTAGCTCAACCTGAGTGCCAGCAATAGGAACCTGACATCATGTAGGTATCCAAGATAGTCCAGAGAAGGAGGAGCTAGAAGGATGAGCCAAGGCAAAATCTGCTAAGAATAACCAATGAGTCAAAAATAAATAGGGAATTCCTTGGTGGCCTAGTGGTTAGGATTCCAGGCTTTCACTGCTGTGGCCCAGGTTATATCCCTGGTCGGGGAACTGAGAGCCGGTGCAGCAATCAATCAGTCAATTAATTAATGTAAAAATGCACAGGACTGGGACTTCCCTGGTGGCACAGTGGTTAAGAATCCACCTGCCAATGCAGGGGACACTGGTTCAATCCCTGGTCCGGGAAGATCCCACATGCCGCAGAGCAACTAAGCCCGTACTCCACAACTACTGAGCCTGCACTCTAGAGCCCGTGAGCCACAGCTGCTGAGCCTGTGTGCCACAACTACTGAAGCCTGTACACCCTAGAGCCTGCGTGCCACAACTACTGAGCCCACGTGCCACAACTACTGAAGCCTGTGCACCCTAGAGCCCGCGCGCCACAACTACTGAGCCCACGTGCCACAACTACTGAAGCCCACGCGCCTAGAGCCTGTACTCTGCAACAAGAGAAGCCAATGCAATGAGAAGCCTGTGCACTACAATGAAGAGTAGCCCCCCCACTCACCACAACTAGAGAAAGCCCGCATGCAGCAACGAAGACCCAACACAACCAAAAATAAAAAATATAATAAAATAAATTTTAAAAAATTAAAAGAAAATGCACAGGACTAAAGTCTCCATTAGACTTGGCTTGTAGACCCAAGAGTTTGTAAGGTAGAGTCAGGATCGTAGGGAGAAGGTGTCTTAAGAAACAAAAGAGAATCAGTAGTAAACAGCCTGGAGGCATCCATAGCTTAACTTTATTGCTTGGTGGATATGAGATGCATGGATGTGTTGGGCTGGTTCAAGCGACCAGGGGCAGTTAGTTAGATATTTTGATGATAGTCTCATGATAATAAGACCATGAATTAGGGCAGTAGAAAAGAGAATGGAAAGATGGGAACAGATCTCACAGGTAATAGTTCCAGGATTTGATGACCTGTTATAGGCAATGGGGGAATGGGAAAAGTAGAAGATAATTCTGAGGTTTCAATACTGAATAACAGGGAGAATGATAATATTGCAATGCAGATTAGGAATCTAGGAGGAGAAGTACACTTGGAAAATATAATACTGAGTTATGTATGAAAGAAACCACATTTCAGGTGCCTGCAGAAGGAAATGGCATTAGACATTAGGTCTGGTGTTTTTGAGAGGGTTTGGAGACAGACATGAAGATTTACAGTCATTTACATAACTACTAGGTGAAGATGTGGCAGTAGGTAAGATAACCAGGGAAGAGAGTATAGAGGGTTATGGGAAGCAAAGAAAGAAGTTTGTTGGAAGCTCATTTTTAAGTGTGGACAGAGGGAAAGAAATCATCCAAGAATATCACTTAACAAAGTTCACTACTCCTGGTAGGTTCTTTGATTTCAGTACTGAGTGACAGGGAGGGTCGTGATAGCAGGATACTAGAATGAAGATTGGGAATCTGGGAAAAAAAACATTTTTGATATTGGATGGTGGGATGCTAAAAAAACATTCGGACAGGTAGGATGGGATCCAGGAAAGTACAATGACACAGAGGCCAGACATTAAAGAGATGGTAGCCAGCAGAAAAATCAGAAAGGATGAAGCCTTTGGTGATAATAAATACAGAAATTGGGAAACTGATGAGCAGATTTCTTCTTGGAAACAATACCCACTTGGAAGACTATACACACGTTAAATTAAAGCTAATGTTGCTCAGAACTCCACCCTTGAGATGGCTTTCAGAGACAGTTCATCAACCAAACAATAAAAACAGTCTAGTTTCTTCAGAGAATGCTCACTCTTGACATACACATGCGTCTCTTTTGGCTTCTTTCTCTCTTGAATCCTCTCTTTTCTCTCTTCCCTCCTTTCTCTCCTTTATTCAGCTTAGTTCATTATCTTCCCCCTCCTGCCAGATGTAGTAGTTCTAACCCCCTCACTGCTCCATGAAAGTCTCTGCTGGAGTTGGCTTGTGACCAGACACAGGGTAGAGGGGCTATGTAAGGTGGAGGCTAGATCCAAGGAGTCAAGTTGAAGCTAATAGCCAGGGGGAGCAGTACTCAGAATGTATCAGAAAGGAGACTGCCTGCCATATTTTATTTGTGTGCTGGAAGCCTGCTCTAAGTGCTAGAGGTTTATATCATGTAAATTACATTAAGTTAAAAAATGCCTAGATGTATCTTTATATATTAAAAAACATACACAAAGCACACAAATAGATAGACACATAGGTAATCCTTAATTTGTCCTGTTAATGTATACACATGCAAACATATCCAAATTAATAATGACAGAGAGAATGAGTATGAATATGAGAGACCACATTCCTTTTGGTTATTCAGGAGTAGGTTGCACCTCATTTTCTAAATTTATTCTTCCTCTCAGTTACTTCTAGAAAGCTGAACTAGCTTAATTTGGACAGCAAGCTACATTTTAGAAATACGTTTCAGAAGCTTTAGCACATAAATCTTAACATCTTGATTCTGAGTTCTTACCTCTAGAGAGCACAGTGAGTTTCTACCTTTAGAGTAACCCAAGATCAGGGGCTCTGATTTAAAGACTTGCCTCTGGGTGATGGTGGCATATCCAGAGAGTTTACCATGTGGGCCTCAGAGGTCAGGATTCTTAGCCACACCTGCCAGCTTTGCACATCAAGGCAGTTCACAAGAAAGGGCCTAGTGGACAAGCCATAGAGATAGAACAGTGATCTGTATGAACAGTGTTGATCTAGAACAGTGGTTCTCAAAGTATAGTCCCCAGAGCAACAGCATCAACATCACCTGGAAGCTTGTTAGAACTAAAAATTCTCAAGCACCAACCCAGACCTACTGGATCAGAAGCTGTATGGTGTAATCCAGCAATTCGTGTTTAACGAGCCCTCCAGGTGATTCTGATGCATGCTCAAGTTTGAGAACCACTGAGGTAAAAGAAAACAAATCATGAACCGGAGGGTTATAGGACAGAGGAGAGAGAACAACAAGGTACCAGCAAGGGAGATGGAATTGAATGAAGGAGGGGGAATCCTGAATTGTACCTCTCCGACTGCCATCCCAAGAACAACACTTCCATTCAGATGTTTTCAAAGTGCTAAACTGCATGTTTAAAATATAGCAATAAATGGAATGGAATGAGAGACCAAATGTTGAACGAAGGGTGAGAACAGAGTCAGGAGTAAATGGTAGAAGAAAAGGATCAAATCCAAACCAGCAGGAGCTGTCAGGAGTAGAACAAAGCACAGCAGTGGTAGATGAGCAAAAGAGGCAAATTGGTTGCTTCTGATAGTTTAGGAAAACTCTGATGCCCCTGACACTCACCATTGTACTACCAGAGAGAACAAGCAGCTCCAGGGGTGGCAATGGGATCAAGGAGATGGGATATATTTATATTCAAAAATTATCTGAGTTCACACATGAAGGAAACAAGACATTACTGTAATCCAGGCCCTTGATATTTCAGCAGGGAGTATGGCTTATGAAACCATCTTATTCCACATTAACAGCTCTCAGCTGTGCATGGAATTTCTAATGTGAACAGAAATCAATGGATCTGTAAGAAAAGAGATACATTTAAATCTGAGTAAGATGGTTTGTGACCTAGTCTTTGTCATAACTTGGATATACTCTGCTAGGAGGCTTTATGGTTATCAGTAACAAAAGTCTGTAAGGAGAGGAAACTAACTAGGAGTGGTAGAGACCCAGGTATTTAAGGTCAAGGATCTGGGAGAACCAATTTATCTGTACAGGGTGGTGGGGAAGGGCAAGGAGGCAGTCAGTCAGGTAGTAAGGCTTGGCAGGCTCCACTGTAATGCAAGCTGTAGTCAGTACCTGAGTATCTACTCAGACAGGTGGACCAAAACAGTGAGGGATCCACACAACAAACGACTGTGTTCAGCATCAGGCAAAGAGTGACCTGTCTGATCAGGCAAGTATCAGATCCATCTGCATGTTGGTCCACAGATCCAACTTCTTAACAGAGTAGTTCTCAACCTATTTTATCCTGGGATTCACCTGATGGATGAAGATCCTTCGTTCAAATCTCCGCTCCTCCACTACTTACTATATAATTTGGAGCATGTTGCTTCATTCCACTGTGCCAGTTTCCTCCTCTGTAAATCAGTACCAACTTCATAGTGCTGATGAGGCTGAAATGAGATAGTGCATGTCAAATGATTGACTCAGGGTCTGCTACATGCAGTGCTGAATACATTTCAGCTATCATCATGAGAGGAAGTACACATTATAGTTTACTCCTCATTTTATGAGACATTATGACCTTGGCCAAGTAATTTAACTTTACTATGCCTTAGTATCCTCATAAGTAAAATGGGGTTAAGAATAATACTTCCATCATAGGTTGCTTTCAGAATGAGATTAATTAATGCATAGAAAATGCTTAGTGCAGTACTTGGCACAAAGTAAGTAGTCATTAACTGTTAACTACAATTATTACTTCTCGCAGTTATGTGCAATTCCCTGGACTTTTTTTTAATAAATTCTATTTTTTTTATTTTTCAGTTTTATTTATTTATTTATTATTTTTGGCCGTGTTGGGTCTTTGTTTCTGTGCGAGGGCTTTCTCTAGTTGTGGCGAGCGGGGGCCACTCTTCATTGCGGTGCGCAGGCCTCTCACTGTCGCGGCCTCTCTTATTGCGGAGCACAGGCTCCAGACGCGCAGGCTCAGTAGTTGTGGCTCACGGGCCCAGTTGCTCCGTGACATGTGGGATCTTCCCAGACCAGGGCTCGAACCCGTGTCCCCTGCATTGGCAGGCAGATTCTCAACCACTGCTCCACCAGAGAAGCCCCCCTGAACTCTTTATTGAGGTGTAATTGACAGACAACAAACTACACATATTAAAGTGTATGAGTTGATAAAATTTGTATCCAAAATAGTCAAATTCATAGACATGAAGAATAGAATGGTGGTTGCCAGGGGTTAGGGCAGGGAGGAAAAGGGGAATTGCTAATCAACAGATATAATTCAGTTATGCAAGATGAATAGGCTCTAGAGATCTGCTGTACAAAGTCATGCCTATAGATAATACTGTATTGTACACTTGAAAATCTGTTAAGAGGGTAGATCTCCTGTTAAATGTTCTTACCACAATAAAATACTTTTAAAAAGACATATGTATATAACCTTGTGCAATTATCAGCTCAGTCAAGAACATGAACGTATCCATCGGCCCAAAAGAGTTTCCTCCTGCCCCTGTGTAGCCCTCCTTCACACTCCAAGCTTGTCCCCAGGCAAACGATGATCTGCTTTCTGTCACTGTAGAGTTGTGACAGAAAAAAAAAAAAAAACCTGCATTTTTATACAGTTTCGCATAAATGCAATCATAGTATATACTCATTTTTCCTCTGGCTTATTTCACTCGGCATCTTTATTTTGAGATTCAGCCAAGCTGTTGGATTCTTATTGCTGAGTAGTATTCCACTGTATGGATATACCACAGTTTGTGTATTCAAGTATGTCTTCACGTATACATAGGCTTTCATTTCTGTCAAGAAAATACCTAGGTGTGGAATTGGCTGGGTCATATGGTAGCTGTATATCTAACTTGTTAAAAAACTGCCATGATTAGGGCGCATCCATACAGTAGAATGACTGAGCAATAAGAGGATGAACAATTGATATGAAAAAAAAGATACGTCTCAAAATAATTATACCAAGTGAAAAAGAAAATAGTGCATAGTATATGATTTCATTTTCATTATATAGTATTCTTGGGAATGCAAAATAATCTATAATGACAGAAAGGAATCAGTGGTTGCCTGGGCATCAGGGGAGGGAGACTGTAGGGGCAAGAGGGACAGATTAGAGAGGGACTTAGGAATCTTCTGGGGCTGAGGTGTGTGTTAATAATCTTGATCATGGTGGTGATTTCATGAGGATATGAATATGTCAGAGGTATCAAACTGTACTTTTGGATATAGACAATTTATTTTATATCAGTGATGCCTCAGTAGAGCTGTTAAAAATGTGTCACAAATAAAAATTTTCTTTAGATATCCAAAAAAAGATGTACAACATGATTAATATAATTAACACTGCTGTATGTTATATACAAAAGTTGTTAAGAGAATAAATCCTAAGAGTTCGCATCACAAGGAAAAGATACTTTTCTCTTTTTATTTTATATCTGTACAAGATGATGGATGATCATTAAACTTATAGTGGTAATGATTTCATGATGTATGTAAGTCAAGTCATTATACTATATACCATGAATTTATACAGCACTGTATGTCAATTATATCTCAATAAAACTGGATTAAAAAAAAGAAAAAAGAAACTGCTGAAGTGTTTTCCAAGGAAATGGTATAATTTTACATTCCCAACAGCAATGAATTAGAGTTCCAGTTGTCCTGTGTCCTTGGCATTACTTGTTAATGCCATTGTCTTTTAATTTAGCCAGTCTGATAGCTACATGGTGGTTTCTCGTGGCTTTAATTTGTATTTCTCTCATGACTAGTAACATTGAGCATCCTTTCACTGTTTATTTGCTATCTAAATGTCTGAAGTATCTGCTCCAATATTTATTTTTAATTGGGTTGATGGTTTTCTCAGTACTGAGTTTTGACACTCTTGTATTCTCAGTAAGAGTCTTATATCAGATATATGCTTTGCAAATATTTTCTTCCAAATCTGTGGCTTGTTTTCTCATTCTATTAACAGTGTCTTTTGAAAAGCAGATGTTTTAATTTTGATGAAATTACAATTTACTGATTTTTATTTTATTGACTGTACACTGGGTATGATATCTAAAAAATCTTTGCATAACCCAAGTTCACGAAATTTTTCTCCTATGTTTTCTTCTAGAAATTTTATAGTTTTAGATGTTACATTTAGATCTATGATCCATCCTCTGAGTTAAATTTTGTAATGGTGCAAGGGATTGAAATTCTGGTTTTATTTTTGCTTTTGTACATGGACATCCAATTGTTCCACTATCATTTGAAAAACCATCTTCTATCCACCTTGCACTTTTCTCACACCTTTGTAAAAGATCAGTTGTCTATATATGTGTGTGTTTATTTCTGGACCGTTTATATTCTATTCGTCTATTTGTCTATCTTAGGTCAATACCACATTGTTTTGATTGCTGTAGTTCTATAATATATTTTGAAATTAGATAGCATTAACCCTCTAACTTTGCTCTTCTCTTTCAAAGTTGCTTGCATTTCTATATGAATTTTAGAATCAGCTTGTAAATTTCTTTTTTTAAAAAGCCTTCTGGGTCTTTGTAGGAATGCATTGATTCTATAGATATATTTGGGAAGAATTGGCATCCTTACAAAATTTAGTCCTTCAATCCATGAAAAAGTTATCTCTCTCCATTTATTTAGGTCTTTTTAAATTTCTCTCAGTAATGGTTTCTGTTTTCAGTTCAAAGGTTTCACTTCTTTTGTCAGATCTGTTCCTAAATGTTTTATAGTTTTTGGTCTACTATAAATGGTACTTTTAAATATTTTAGCTTCCTATAGGTCATTGCAAGTATATAAAAATACAATTGATTTTTATATACTGGTCTTATATCTTGCAACTTGGCTAAACTCACTTATGAATTCTAGTAGCTTTTTTGTAAATTCTATTGAATTTTCAATATAAACAATCATGTCTTCTGCATATAAAGACAGTTTTACTTAATCCTTTGCAATTTGGATGTATTTAATTTCTCTTTCATGCTGGGTAGCACAAGCTAAAACCACTAGTAATAATGTTGAATAGAAGTGTTTAGAGAGGGCATTCCCTGGCAGTCCAGCAGTTAGGACTCTGCATTTTCACTGCCAAGGTTGGGCGTTCAATCCCTGGTAGAGGAACTAAAATCCCATAGGCCCCACGGTTCAGCCAAAAAGAAAAAAAAAACAAGTGGCTAGACAGTGTTGGATTTTGTCAACTTCCTGATTTCAAAATTTAGTAGAAAGCTATAGTATTCAAGACTGTGTAGTAGTCTTATAAAAATAAATCAGAAATAAACCAATCACTTATGGTTAATTGATTTTTTCTTATTGGCCATGCCTCATGGCTTGCAGGATCTTAGTTCCCTGACCAAGGATCGAACCTGGTCCCCCCAGCAGTGAAAGCACTGATTCCCATCCACTGAACTGCCAGGGAATTCCCTGGTCAATTGATTTTATTTATGTATTTATTTATTTATTTTAACATCTTTATTGGAGGATAATTGCTTTACAATGGTGTGTTAGTTTCTGCTTTATAACAAAGTGAATCAGTTATATATATACATATGTTCCCATATCTCTTCCCTCTTGCATCTTCCTCCCTCCCACCCTCCCTATCCCATCCCTCTTGGTGGTCACAAACCACCCAGCTGATCTCCCTGTGATATGTGGCTGTTTCCCACTAGCTACCTGTTTTATGTTTCATAGTGTATATATGTCCATGCCACTCTCTCACTTTGTCACAGCTTACCATTCCCCCTCCCCATATCCTCAAGTCCATTCTCTAGTAGGTCTGTGTCTTTATTCTCGTCTTACCCCTAGGTTCTTTATGACCTTTCTTTTTTTCCTTAGATTCCATATATATGTGTTAGCATACGGTATTTGTTTTCCTCTTTCTGACTTACTTCACTCTGTATGACAAACTCTAGGTCCATCCACCTCACTACAAATAACTCAATTTCGTTTCTTTTTATGGCTGAGTAATATTCCACTGTATATATGTGCCACATCTTCTTTATCCATTCATCTGTTGAGGAAAATTAGGTTGCTTCCATGACCTAGCTATTGTAAATAGAGCTGCAATGAACATTTTGGTACATGACTCTTTTTGAATTATGGTTTTCTCAGGGTATATGCCCAGTAGTGGGATTGCTGGGTCATATGGTAGTTCTATTTGTAGTTTTTTAAAGAACCTCCATGCTGTTCTCCATAGTGGCTGTATCAATTTACATTCCCACCAGCAGTGCAAGAGTGTTCCCTTTTCTCCACACCCTCTCCAGCATTTATTATTTCTAGATTTTTTGATGATGGCCATTCTGACCAGTGTAAGATGATATCTCATTATAGTTTTGATTTGCATTTCTCTAATGATTAATGATGTTGACCATTCTTTCATGTGTTTGTTGGCAATCTGTATATCTTCTTTGGCGAAATGTCTATTTAGGTCTTCTGCCCATTTTTGTATTGGGTTGTTTCTTTGTTTGTTATTGGGCTGCCTGAGCTGCTTGTAAATTTTGGAGATTACTCCTTTGTCAGTTGCTTCATTTGCAAATATTTTCTCCCATTCTGAGGGTTGTCTTTTGGTCTTGTTTATGGTTTCCTTTGATGTGCAAAAGTTTTGAAATTTCATTAGATCCCATTTGTTTATTTTTGTTTTTATTTCCATTTCTCTAGGAGGTGGGTCAAAAAGGATCTTGCTGTGATTTATGTCATAGAGTGTTCTGCCTATGTTTTCCTCTAAGAGTTTGATAGTTTCTGGCCTTACATTTAGGTCTTTAATCCATTTTGAATTTATTTTTGTGTATGGTGTTAGGGAGTGTTCTAATTTCATACTTTTACATGTACCTGTCCAGTTTTCCCAGCACCACTTATTGAAGAGGCTGTCCTTTCTCCACTGTACATTCCTGCCTCCTTTATCAAAGATAAGGTGACCATATGTGTGTGGGTTTATCTCTGGGCTGTCTATGCTGTTCCATTGATCTATATTTCTGTTTCTGTGCCAGTACCATACTGTCTTGATTACTGTAGCTTTGTAGTATAGTCTGAAGTCAGGGAGCCTGATTCTTCCAGCTCCATTTTTAGTTCTCAAGATTGCTTTGGCTATTCAGGGTCTTTTGTGTTTCCATACAAATTGTGAAATTTTTTGTTCTAGTTCTGTGGAAAATGCCATTGGTAGTTTGATAGGGATTGCATTGAATCTATAGATTGCTTTGGGTAGTAGAGTCATTTTCACAATGTTGATTCTTCCAATCCAAGAACATGGTATATCTCTCCATCTATTTGTATCATCTTTAATTTCTTTCATCAGTGTCTTATAATTTTCTGCATACAGGTCTTTTGTCTCCTTAGGTAGGTTTATTCTAGATATTTTATTCTTTTTGTTGCAGTGGTAAATGGGAGTGTTTTCTTAATTTCACTTTCAGATTTTTCATCATTAGTGTATAGGAATGCCAGAGATTTCTGTGCATTAATTTTGTATCCTGCTACTTTACCAGATTCCTTGATTGGCTCTAGTAGTTTTCTGGTAGCATCTTTAGGATTCTCTATGTATAGTATCATGTCATCTGCAAACAGTGACAGCTTTACTTCTTCTTTTCTGATTTGGATTCCTTTTATTTCTTTTTCTTCTCTGATCACTGTGGCTAAAACGTCCAAAACTATGTTGAATAGTAGTGGTGAGAGTGGGCAACCTTGTCTTGTTCCTGATCTTAGTGGAAATGGTTTCAGTTTTTCACCATTGAGGAGGATGTTGGCTGTGGGTTTGTCATATATGGCCTTTATTATGTTGAGGAAAGCTCCCTCTATTCCTACTTTCTGCAGGGTTTTTATCATAAATGGGTATTGAATTTTGTCAAAAGCTTTCTCTGCATCTATTGAAATGATCATATGGTTCTTCTCCTTCAATTTGTTAATATGGTATATAATGTTGATTGATTTGCGTATATTGAATAATCCTTGCATTCCTAGAATAAACCCCACCTGATCATGGTGTATAATTCTTTTAATGTGCTGTTGGGTTCTGTTTGCTACTATTTTGTTGAGGATTTTTGCATTATGTTCATCAGTGATATTGGCCTGTAGTTTTCTTTCTTTGTTACCTCCTTGTCTGGTTTTGGTGTCAGGGTGATGGTGGCCTCATAGAATGAGTTTGGGAGTGTTCGTCCCTCTGCTATATTATGGAAGAGTTTGAGAAGGATAGGTGTTAGCTCTTCTCTAAATGTTTGATAGAATTTGCCTGTGAAGCCATCTTGTCCTGGGCTTTTGTTTGTTGGAAGATTTTTAATCACAGTTTCAATTTCAGTGCTTGTGATTGGTCTGTTTATATTTTTTATTTCTTCAAGGTTCAGTCTTGGCAGGTTGTGCATTTCTAAGAATTTGTCCATTTCTTCCAGGTTGTCCATTTTATTGGCATAGAGTTGTTTGTAGTAATCTCTCATGATCCTTTGTATTTCTGCAGTGTCAGTTGTTACTTCTCCTTTTTCATTTCTAATTCTATTGATTTGAGTCTTCCCCCTATTTTTCTTGATGAATCTGGCTAATGGTTTATCAATTTTGTTTATCTTCTCAAAGAACCAGCTTTTAGTTTTATTGATCTCTGCTATTGTTTCCTTCATTTCTTTTTCACTTATTTCTGATCTGATCTGTAAGATTTCTTTCCTTCTGCTAACTTTGGGGGGGGTTTTGTTCTTCTTTCTCTACTTGCTTTAGCTGCAAGGTTAGGTTTTTTATTTGAGATATTTCCTGTTTCTTAAGGTAGGATTGTATTGCTATAAACTTCCCTCTTAGAACTGCTTTTGCTGCATACCATAGGTTTTGGGTCGTCACGTCTCCATTGTCATTTGTTTCTAGGTATTTTTTGATTTCCTCAGTGATCACTTCGTTATTAAGTAGTGTATTGTTTAGCCTCCATGTGTTCGTATTTCTTACAGATTTTTTACTATAATTGATATCTACTCTCATAGCATTGTGGTCGGAAAAGATATTTGATACGATTTCACATTTATTACATTTACCAAGGCTTGATTTGTGACTGAAGATATGATATATCCTGGAGAATGTTCCATGATCACTTGAGAAGAATGTGTATTCTCTTATTTTTGGATGGAATGTCCTATAAATATCAATTAAGTCCATCTTGTTTAATGTATCATTTAAAGCTTGTGTTTCCTTATTTATTTTCATTTTGGAAGACCTGTCTATTGGTGAAAGTGGGGTGTTAAAGTCCTCTACTATGATTGTGTTACTGTCAATTTCCCCTTTTATGGCTGTTAGTATTTGCCTTATGTATTGAGGTGCTCCTATTTTGGGTGCATAAATATTTACAATTGTTATATCTTCTTCTTGGTGGTCAACTGATTTTTGACAAGAGAACTTTGCAATGGAAAATAGTTTTTTCAACAAATAGCACTGAGTCAACTGGGTATACACATGTAAAAGAAAGAAGTTGGATCCCCACTTCACATCATGTACAAAAATTAATTCAAAATGGACTGAAGACCTAAGTGGAGAAACTAAATCTATAAAACTTTTCGAAGAAAACATAGGTGTAAATATTTCTGACTTTGGTTCCTTATGTATAATAAAATGAAACAAAACAAAAAATGGAACTTCATTAAAATTAAACACTTCTGTGCTTCAGAGGACACCATCAAGAAAGTTTTGCAAATCATATATCTGATAAGGATCTAGTATCTAGAATATATAAAAAACTCTTACAACTCCACAATAAAAAGACAATCCAATGTAAAAAAGGGCAAAGCGTTCGAATAAACATTTCTCAGAAGATATGAAAATGGCCAATAAGCACATGAAAAGCTGCTCAATATCATTAGCCATTAAGGAAATGAAAATAATAACCACTATGAGATACCACTTCACACTCACTATGATGGCTATAATCAAGAAGACAGAAAATAACAAGTGTTGGCAAGGATGTGGAGAAATTGGAACCCTCATACATAGCTGGTAGGAATATAAAATGGTACAGCTGGGGCTTCCCTGGTGGCGCAGTGGTTGGGAGTCCGCCTGCCGATGCGGGGGATGAGGGTTCGTGCCCCGGTCCAGGGGGATCCCGCATGCCGCGGAGTGGCTGGCCCATGAGCCATGGCCACTGGGCCTGCGTGTCCGGAGCCTGTGCTCCGCAGTGGGAGAGGCCGCGATGGTGAGAGGCCCGCATACCGCAAAAACAAAAACAAAACAAAACAAAAAACAAAAGAAATGGTACAGCTGCTTTAGAAAACAGTTTGGCAGTTTCTAAAGGAGTTGAACATAGAGTTGCCATGTGACACTACAATTTCACTCTTAGTTGTATACTCAAGAAAGTTAAAAATATATGTCCTCACAAAAACTGGTACGTGAATATTTGTGCCACTATTATTCATAATAGTCAAAAGATGGAAACACCCCAAATACCCATCAGCTTATGAGTGATGTAAGCTATAACAAAATGTGTTATATCCATACAATAGCTATTAGTTAGCCATAAAAAATGAAGAGCTGTTTCATGATATAACATGTATAAACCTTGAAGACATTATGCTAAGTGAAAGAAGCCTGTCACAAAAAGGTTACGTATTGTATGATTCCATTTATATGAAGTGTCCAGAATAGGCAAATCTAGAGACAAAAGTGCATTGGTGGTTGGGGGAGGGGGATGGGGAGTGACTGGTTGTACAACTTTGTGAATATAGTCATAACCACTCAATTGTATAGTTTGAAGGGTTACGGTATGTGAATTATATCTCAATTTTTTAAAAAAGAATTTTTGTATAGTGAATAGCCATGGAAAAGAGAGAGTGTTTTCCTCCTGAGATGACTACCCATTATAAGGTGATAAATTCAGGATTCCTCTCTTAAGATACACCCTATTGCATGAGCAGGTATCTTTCCAGCCCTCTCTGCATCACCCTGTGGGAAATGGTGCTCAGGGACCTGGTACAAGTGCAGATACTGTAGCAAATGCTATTGTTGGTGTTAATAAACTGTCCTTTGTCTCTGACCCCAGCATCTTTTGCCAGCATCTATGAAACTGTGCCAAACTTGTTAACTTGTACATAGGGTAAAATCTCAGACTCTTCAAAGTTCTTGACAAGGACCGTAAAATTAATTTAGTTCAACTTTCTCATTTTACATATTTCAAAGCTACATCACATAGCTATGTATTTTATTTCAAGAAAGCCAAGGAAGAAGAGATCAATAGGAAGAAAAAATTGGTTTCTTTATGGAATGCATTTATCAGCCTTTGACAACTTCGTCCTTAATTTGTTAGCATTTGTCATGCCATATTTCTTTTTATTTGTTAGACTCATATTAAAGTACCATTTTAAATACATGACTCCAAAGAGGATTCTCTGACCTTTTTTTAGTGGTATTTGCTGACCTAAAACCTTCTTCTTCCACTTGTAATAGTATCTTTGAAGGACTAAAGAGAAAAGAGATCTATAACGAAGATTCACTGGTATATGTAGAGATCTGTGATCAATTTATCCTTGGTTATCAGGAAAATGGTGGTATTATGAAAAATAATTTAGACACCATTGGATGTTTCTTGAAGTGTATCATAACTTCAGGATAACTTTTATAAAATAGGTATCTGCTAAGTGATACAGTGCTTGATAATAAATCGGGTTATTTCACTACTTCTGTACCCTGGTTCTTTTTTTATATATATAACTATTTTATTTTTATTTTTGGCTGTGTTGGGTCTTCGTTGCTGCGTGGGCTTTCTCTAGTTGCGGCAAGTGGGGGCTACTCTTCGTTGCGGTGCACAGGCTTCTCATTGCAGTGGCTTCTCTTGTTGTGGAACACGGGCTTTAGGTATGTGAGGTATGTGAGCTGTGGCTCATGGGCTCTAGAGCACAGGCTCAGTAGTTGTGGCGCACGGGCTTAGTTGCTCTGCAGCATGTGGGATCTTCCCAGACCAGGGCTCGAACCCGTGTCCCCTGCATTGGCAGCCGGATTCTTAACCACTGCGCTACTAGGGAAGCTCCTGTACCCTGGTTCTTATATATCATTAGGGATTGTTCTAGTTCTTGGCAAACAATTCATGTATAGTTTGTTTATTTTTTTAAAAACTGTCCTTGAATTTCAGAGTTCTTACATATATCCTTGTGTTCAGTGGTGGCTTAGCTTATAATATCTTATCAAAATAGATTTTTAGTTTGTGTAACACACTCTGCAAGGTCATGATCATCATATTATGACAAAACGTGAACATATTTCTGCTGAGGTTTTGCTACAAATATAAACAGCACTTTACAAAGTTTTTATTAAAAAATATCTACATGGAATGGGTCTTAAGACTTTAGGCAAAAATTAAATAGATGAATAAATTTTCTTGAAAATAATAAGCTCTAATACTTTATGCAATAGTATTAATTAGGCAGTATTCTAGAGCTTAATATATTCCTTTATCTTGGTTGGGTCACCATGGGTCTAGCTGAATTTTCTCCTTCAACATTGCATCTCCTCTGTAATAATATTTAGCACATTTTATTGTACTTGCTTGTTTATATTGATTCCCCTCCTCCAGACGGCAAACTCCTCAAGAACAAGAAATGTGTTTGTCTTTCCAGCTCTAGGACCTATGCCAGTGCCTGGAACAGAGTAGGCATCCAGAAATGAACATCGATCCCCCAGGCAGATCATACCTTTAGAAAGGTAACTCACAGTCAACTAGATTTTGCCAAAAATCCAATTTTTAAATTTATATTAGATGATATATATTTACAGGGACCTTTCTTTGTATTAATATGTGTGGAAACCTGAAATAATAACTGTTAATGGGCTGAATTGCTTATCCTCCCAAAATTCATATATTGAAGTCTTTTTTTTTAATTGAAGTATAGTTGTTTTATAATGGTGTGTTAGTTTCTCGTGTACAGCAAAGTGATTCAGTTATACATACATATACATATTCTTTTTCATGTTATTTTCCATTATGGTTTATTATAGGATATTGAATATAGTTCCCTGTGCTATACAGTAGGACCTTTTTATCTATTTTATATATAGTAGTTTGTATCTGCTAATCCCAACCTTCTAATTTATCCCTCTCCCACTCCCTTTCCCCTTTGGTAACCGTAAGTTTGCTTTCTATGTCTGTGAGTCTGTTTCTGTTTCGTAAATAAGTTCATTTGTGTCATCATGTATTTAAGTCTTAACCCCTGGTATCTCAGACTATAACTGTATTTGAAGATAGGGTCTTTATAAAGGCAGATAAAATGAAATGAAGTCCTTAGGGTGCACCCTGATCCAATATGACCCATGCTCTTATAAAAAGAGATTAGGACAGAGAGACACACAGAGGGAAGACCATGTGAACACAGAGAGAAGATGGTTATATTCCAGCTGAGGAGAGAGGCCTGAGAAGAAACCGACCTTACCGATGCTTTCATCTCAGATTTCTAGCCTCCAGAATTGTGAGAAAATAAATTTCCTTTTAATCCACCAGTCAGTGGCACTTGGTTAAGACAGCCCTAGCAACTAATACAATAGCTAGCAAACTAATGCAGTAACTAAAAGATTGGTTTGGTAAGTATAGAATTTTAAAAAAGAAAGAAATCTCATGGTTCTGTGGGAATATTTTATATACACTACATTAGAGCTTCTTCTCCTCTACAGAACATATACCTTTATAGTAACCCAGTATTTATTTATTTTCTCTAGTATCTTTCCTTTATATAAATTTGCACACACACACTCACAATTCCTTATTCTCTCTCTAGGTTTCATGGTTCTTTTTTTAACAACATAATCCCTCAGTTCCTGGGTGGAATCACAGTAGAAGTAAAAGTTTATTTCCCCATCACACCTCTTATAGTCTCTAAAGCATCTTCTAACTTCTGTGTAACCAGGGGCTATCATCTGCTACTCCTGCCTTACTGACTTACTAGCACAGTATGTGAGCCAGGAAATGTATCTTAGAAAACTATGAATGATAAATGGAATTAGTGGATCAATAAAGAGAAAAGTTAGTTCTCTTATGAAATCTTATTATTCTTCAGGTTTAATTTCAGAACGAGAATTGACTTAATTTTATCACAGGAAAGGGCCTTGTATAGTAGTCTTTTCAAAGGAGGCAATTGTTTTATGATGTGATTTGTTTCCTAGAAAAATTACAAGGAATGAATAGAAATAGTCACAGCTTTCCTCAAAACAAAGTAATATGTTACAATCTTTTGAAGTTAAAGTGTGTTTCCAGCAAGATATACCCAACTCTGGAGACCCATGTAGATAGCGGCTTTGACAAAATACAAAACCTATTAGCCAATTTCTCAGAAGAATAATATTCTAGCCATAGCAGAATATTCATAGGCCATCAAATTTAGTTTGAGAGTACATCCCTGGGATTCCATAAAGACACAAATTAATTCTCAAGAGTAATCTATTTCACAATGAACTTCAAATTGTGTGTTTCCAAACATATAGTTATCTTTTTTATGGAGACATAGATAGAAATATTTTCTGATTGAACAGTAGACAATGGATTGACTTGAGATTTCCTCTTTTCAGGATAAAAATTATGGGAAACATGGGAATTTTTATTCCTGGAATTACTGATCAAATGAAAAACTAAACATTTAGTGACTTCAGGTAAGAGGAATTCACTAGGAAGAGCTGAGTATAAAGTGCCAGGTAACCAGTAAAATGTGAAAACAAAATCAGGGGAATTCATGAGTGTGTTGTTTTTGTTGGCTGTTGTTATTGTGTTGAGGACCACATTCAATCAGCCAAATCAATTGTTGATTTCTTTTTCATCAGGGTGCCTGTATTTGACTTAGGACCAGCTCAGAGGAAAACTGCTTTCCTCTTAGTCTTATCTGGCTCATTTTTCCTTTCTAATGACGGAAAACAGATGGTGTCATTATACTTTTGCAAAATCTCCCTATTCCCCATTTTCCCACTAGGCCTTCCTGCTAAAACTGGCAAGAAGAGAGTAGCAACTTGAAGATCACAATTCTTTGATTTCATCATCCCCAAAGCCTTTTCTCTCCATTCCACTTTAGCCAAATGTTCCCATGGTCACACCCTAGTTTGTACAAAATTTAGCACACTACTTTAGCATCTACTTCAGAATCACTTATAGAGAACTGGTTTAAAATGTGGATTCCTCATGCACCCCACTCCAATGATTCTGATTCAGTAGGTCTAAGGTGGAACCCAATAATATTCAATTTGATAAAGCCCCTCTGTGATTCTTGTGCAAGTGAATTGTTGACCACACTTAGAGGAACACAACTCTAGACAGGTGTGTATCATAGTGGGAGATAGTTGAGAGAACCCTCATTTGAAGTCCTCTGTTTTCCTTGTAAAATAGGTGAGTTTATCTTCTTTCCTGACCTTCATCCCATTAGCACACTTCTATACATCCATCAATATCCAAACCAAAGTAAAACCTTTTTAACTTCTCCCTACCCAGTTGATCAATCTTATTTTGAGTCATTAGGGTATCTCATGCATATGTTTATTATGGTTCTTATCATACATGGTAACAACTGCTTCTGTCTCCTTAAATCTTAGTGTTCCTTAGGGTTTTGTTGTTTGTCTTCCTCTTTCCTTACTCTTCACATTCCTTGGGCAATATCATCTGTGCCCATGGATTCAACTATCACCCCTTAAACTAATGACTTTCAAATCAGTAACTCTAGCTCATGTATCTCTCTGAATCTCCAGATCCATACTTCCATTGGTCTACTGGGCATCTTTACTTGATTGTTTATAGATATCCCATGTCTCAGTATCAAAAACTGAATTAGTTTTCTTCCTGTGTCCCCAACCTCTTCCCCAAACCTGTTCCTCCTCTTCTATTCTTCTGAATGGCACCACCATGTACTTAGTTGTTGAAGGCAGAAATTAAGCAATCATTAATTTAAGGAAGCAATCATTCTTCCCCCACTCCTTCCCTCATTTAATACTGTCAGACCTTTTTCTGAGATATTTCTCGAATCTCTATTCTCCACTCCCTCACTGCTACTACATTGGATAAAAGATAGTTTATTATAGTATATGGTAGTTTATGGTAGAGCCAAGAGTAAATAAAGATGTTACTTGGTAAAAAGCAAGTAAGTATATGTATATGGATTCTTCAAAAAAAATCTTTCATATTTATTCCATTCCTAAAGGTGTTGAAAAGATAATTAGATAGAGGGAAGTACAGAGTAATATGTTAGCCAAATCCTCGTCTTTCATAGCATGGAGTAGATAAATAGTGTCTAAGATCGATAAATTAGGAAATGGCAGAGCAATACATTAAAAATAGCACAAGAATACAATGAGCCAAGTCCAGAATGTGGGAGATTCCTTAGCACAAGTGACCTGGATTATTAAGAAAAATTAAATGGCATGGGAAAATGGGATAAGGGAACTATTATAGATTATTAGAGACTTAAGAAACATACCAACATAATGCAATATGCTGATTTTGTTTAGATACTAATTTAAATAAACAAAAAGATATTTTAGGGATAGTTGGGAAAATTTGAACACAGATTGGGTACTGGATGTTATTAAGTAATTATGATAAAGGTATTGGGATTATGTTTTTAAAAATTCTCCTCAATCTTGTAGAGATACATACCAAAGTATTTATGGGTGAAAAGATACAATGTCAAATATTTGCTTTAAAATACTCCAGGTCAAACCATATACAAAAATTAGCTCAAAATGGATCATAGACCTAAATGTGAAAGTCTAAAACTATAAAAATGCTAGAAGAAAACATAGGAAAAATATTTTAAATCTTGGCTTTGGCAAAGATTTCTTAGCTATGATACCCCAAACACAATACATAAAACAACAAACTGATAAATTGGACTTCATCAACATTAAAAATTCATGCTATTCAAATGATACTGTTAGGAGGATAAAAGGACAAACCAAGCACTGGGAGAAAATCTTTGCAAAGCATATATTTGATAAACGATTGTATACAGAATATATAAAGAACTCCTAAAATTCAATAATAAGTAAACAACCTGATAATAAAATGGGTGTGAGAAAAGAGTTAGCATAGCAGGTCTTATTACTCACTCCTCACACATCTCCAGGAGAACTTGGAGCCGTTACTGAATATTGGACACCCTTTGCGAATGTGGTATCTGGATGGTTCTTTATGTTAACGATTAAGGAGTTTATTGTGTATACCGAAACAGTGGACCATGTCATACTATCTTGTCCGGATTGCTTTGCACAAACATCAAGTTGATTACGTACAACTGACTTCATTGTTCCGTCCTGAGTTCTGGTTGCCATAGCTGGTTGCGTAGCAGGATGTATCCATGTGCCCAGCCGTCAATAAAAGCCTTGGACTCTGCGACTTCAATGGGCTTCCCTGCACAGATGTCCCTATAGTTCACAGACAGAGAAAAAGTATGTCCTCTGGGACTCCAGATGGGAAAGAACTTGGAAAGCCTGTGCCTAACCACTCTGGACTCCACCCAGTAGATATCTTGTTCCTATTGCTTGTGCTCTATAAACTTGTTCTGTAACAGATGTTAGCCACGAGTAAAACCTGTTGCTGAGTCTTGTGAGTCCTTCTAGTAAATTAGCAAATGTGAGGGTGGTCTTGAGACACTTGAGACGATAGGAAAATAATTTGAACAGAAGCTTCACCAAAGAAGATATGAGTGGCTAAGTACATTCAGAGCTGCATAATAATATTAGTCATCTGGAAAATGCAAAATAAACCACAATGAGATATTGTTTTGTACCTTTTGGAATGATTAAAACTAGAAAGATTGATAATAATAAGTACAAGGAGGTAGAGGAATTGAAACTCTCATACACTGAACGTATAAATATGAAATGGTACAACCATTTTGGGAAAACAGTTTGGCAGTTTCTTGAAGTTCTGCACATGCCTACCACACAATTCAGCCATCCCACTCCCATATATTTACCCAAGGGAAAAGAAAGCATGCGTTTGTACAAAGGCTTCATACATGTTCATAACAGCTTTATTTGTAATATGTCAAAACTGCAAACAATCCAAATGTCCTTCTAGAAGTGAATAGATAAACTAATTGTTGTATATTCATCTATCAATGGATAACTACTCAGCAACCAAAATAAAAGAACTATGGATCCACACAATGTGGATAAATCTCAAAATAATTATACTTAGTGAAAGAAGCCAGACAAAAAGAGTACATATCGTATGATTCCATTTATTTAGAACTCTAGAAAATGTCAACTATAGTGTCAAAAGCAGATCAGTGGTTTCCAGATTGAGGAAGGGGTGTGGGGAGAGGCAGAGGATATGAGAAAACATTTTGGGGTAAGGGATATATTCCTTACTTTGTGGCGATGGTTTCATGGCTGTATACATATTTAGGAAGTTGCGAAATTGTACACTTTTTCTTTTCAGAATCATGGTGGTTGTAATGTAGCTTTATTTATTTATTTGGCTGCATTGGGTCTTAGTTGAGGCACGGGGGAATCTTTGTTGCAGCATGCGGGATCTTTTTGTTGTGGTGCACGGGCTCTTCATTGCGGTGCACGGGCTTCTCTCTAATTGTGGCACGTGGGCTCCAGAGTGTGCCGGCTCAGTAGTTGCAGAGCATGGGCTTAGTTGCCCCATGGCATGTGGGATCTTAGTTCCCCGACCAGGGATCGAACCCGAGTCCGTTGCATTGGTAGGCGGATTCTTAACCACTGGACCACCAGGGAAGTCCCTGTACATGTTTAAATATGTGCAATTCATTGTATGTCAATTATATAAAAAACATAAAACTAACAAATGCCATTTAGGAAAACCGTAGCCCAGTGTTACAAATTCCACCGTATCTCCTGTGTTCCCAGCAACCTAAATTGTTTCCTTTGCAAACAACAGAACAAAGGCATAGTGTTTCTAGGCATTGAGCAAGGAAGAGAGGAGCTGAATATTGGAGCTAAAAGTTACACTTGACTCCTGCCCCAAGGACGGGTTAGCTAAGGAGATAAAACCTGAAACTATAAGAAGCTCTAGGAAAAAAAGAGAAAGAAGGGTCTAGATGAAGCAATATTGGCAAAATGTTCATAATTTGTGTAGCTGAATGATGGGTATATGGTATTTTTAAAATAGAAAATGTGTTACTAGCTTTAGCATATGAGTTAACAGAAGAACTGAAACCCCAAACATTCAAAAATGGTTGCCTATCAGTAATGGAACTGTGGGAAAAGGGGCAGCCATTGTTTACTGATTAAATTTGTACCTACTTTGTATATTGCTTTGTTAAAAATAAAAAGTTTTGCAAAAAGTCAACATCAGACCTGTGTAAAAAAAGTGTTCTTCCCTTATGCGAAGTCACTAATTTGTTTAACTCAGTTAATGATTCATGCAGTAAATTTAGCCATTTTGATGATCACTTGATTTTTGAAAGCTGAAGTTTTTTAAAAGTTCTGATTTATTCTTATTTGTACAGTTTTGGTAGAAGAAAAGGATTCTAAAACTGGAGGTTATAAGTACTCAGATATTTGAAAGCCGTTAGGTTTTATTTAAGAATATATAATTTTGGTAAGGCTTTATGAGATGAAAAGAATTATTGACATGCTGCTTATACTTATATATATCAAATATCTTGTACTTCCAGTTGAGAGGTATTTTTATTATATTCTACATCACTATTATCCTTCTTTGCATAATGGAGAGAAAAATTTCAGGAACAGGGGAGAATTCAAGAAAGGAAAAAGAATATCTTTATGCTTCCTCCCCTCATCACTTTGGGGGAATCTTTGACCACCATAAAGGAAAATTTTGAAAAATATGTATTTTTTACATATTTTATCATATGTTAAAAAGTCTATAAATTTGAGAAATTTGGGGTTCTGAGGATTCAGAAAAATGGTTCTGAATTCATAGTGAATTAGAAACAATTGCTCCTAATGGTATCCTAACTGACGAAAGGAATTAGTTGCTGGTAAACCTAAGAAGGTAAGAACATAGGAAATGCCTTATTGGATCAAATCAGTGACTCTCTCCAAGATACCAAGGGATATTTTGGTGGAAGTACCCTGTGCTTTCATTACAAAGCAATAACCTCAAAATGTTTTTCAAAACACCCTGTATATCCTAAAATGTCCTTTCATATCTCATTAGGGATCTACAATCAGTGAATTTCCTAAACCTTCCTTAGGCCTATTTGTAGTAGAGTCTGTGCAGCCGAGTTAAGGGTACAAACTGCAGTCAAACAAACCTGGGTTGGAATCTTAGATCTTGGACAAGTAATTTCTCTGAGCCTCATTCTCCTCATCTGTAAAATGCAGGTAACTAAAGCAGCTACTTGACAAGGTTTTTGGGAGTATTCTGTGAGAAAATTCATGTAAATCATTGAGCATAGGGCCTGACAATTAGTACATAGTAAATCCTTGTTATTTTGTATTTTCAGCCTGTACATTTTCTTGGTGTTAGTTATCAGGTCCATTCTACTAATTAAAAGTGAAAACCTTTTTTACAATAAAGGTTGGGCTTTAAAAAGGTGAAATAGTCAATCATCTACATGGTTTGATTTTAAGAGTATCAGGAAGATTCCAACCCCTTCATTTCCCCTCCCCCCACATAAATACAGCATACTCTACTACTCACTTTCATTCCATCAATAAAGCTCCATTTCCTTATTGACTTTGATCAAAATTCAAGTCAAAATTCAGATGTCACCAGGGTGGGTACTTCTGACTCAAGTCATAGATTGAAGACAGGTGAAATTTTAAAAAGTTAAAAAAAAAATAGATGTCCACTGAAAAAAAAAAAGATTGAATGAAGAATCTAAGAGTTCTTTCAATTCTCTGGGGAGAGACTAGGACAGGCACTGAATGGAGGAGAGTGGAGCAAGGGGTGCTAGGAGCTACCAGGGAAATGGAACTCTCCTCGACCTTATGGCTAGGGAAGCTATTTAGTGGAGTGCACTTTTTCCCAAAATAAGAATCACCTGGGTCATTCATTAGACAAACGGACTCACAGGCCCTTGCCCTGGAATTTGGTAAATGTAGGGTGGGGTTAAGGAATCTGAAGGGTTAATGACCACTCAGGGGATTCTTAAAACCTGACAAGTTTGAAAAAAACTAGAGCGCTTAAGAGCCCAGGCTTTGGAATCAGACAACACCTGGGTTCAAATCCTAGCTCTCCTCCTTAAGGATGACTGATCATGAAGTTAATTAACCACCCTCAACCTTGGTTTCCATCTCCATAAAATGTTTGGGGATTAAATAAATTAATGTGTACAAGACATTGTCTCACATTAGACACTGAAAAAAAGAATTGACATTATTATTATCAAGTGTCTTTTGTTTCAATTCTTTCATACTTATATATGAATCCTTAGAGTCTCCTGGGCAAGGTGCCAAAGAGGTCAATGATTTTCTAGAACTTTTTGTTTGCTTTCTGACATGTCCTTATCTTTGAAGGCAGAGTTAGAGAAATTAGCACTGTTATTGTGATTAGCTGTTGTGGGCCACCTTTTATATCTTAATGCCTTATCATGTAAATTAGGCATTCAGAATGTCTGAGGATTTCTATTCAGACCCTTTTCCATAGGCCCTGATGTCACCTGTCCCTGAAAAGTTGATTTGCCTCGGAGTTACAGGGTTTTCAGACTTTAGTCTTCCGTCTGAGTTCCAACTTGAAAAGACCCAATAACACTCGACTTTGAGTTACAGTTTAAGCGAGGCTTTGAAAGCGCTTCAGAGATTGACTTCCAGGTTAGAAGGGGGCAGGGTGTCAGAGAAACAGAAATGAACAGAGGAAGACAATGCAGGGAAAAGTTAAAGACACATCAACAGTAAAAAGGAAATGACCATGAAAAAAGAGACAGAAAGGCAGGTTGACGGTGCCAGATAGAGGAAGGGGAAGGGTGGAGAGACACAGAGAGAGACAAAGATAGAGAAAGCAGCAGAGACGGAGCTAGACCTGAGGACAGAGACAGACAAGTACAGACAGAAAGAGATCAAGGCATGGGCTGGAAGGAAAGCTTCTCTATTATTAATAAAAGTAGGTTTCTATGGAAATCTCCCTAGAAGTTGAAAAAGGGGAAACTCATTCATTTAACACAATTTTAAAGTAATTACTATGGGAAAGGCACTGCTCGGAATTGTGGTGGAAATACAAGCATTTCAGCCCCTGGGTGGGGGAAGGGTGTGTAAGGCAGAAGGTAATGAGCAGCATGAAGAAATAAAGTGCTTCTTAGTTCAGAGAAGGGAAGAATGCATTCAGTTGGAGGCTGGAGGAGGTAGCTTTGGAGCTGGACCCTGAAGGATGAATAAGGGTTTTAACAGATGGAGGGGGGAAGACATTTTCAAACAATGGGAAGGGCACTGGTAAACAAGAGATGTGTTCAGGAAAAGAGGAATGGTATGATTTGGCTAAAGTTCAAATTACAAGTAGAGGAGTAGTGGGAGAAAGCTAAAAAATCATTTTCTATACAGGAAGAGGGGTTGAAGGTAAGACTGGGGAGCAACTGAGGGTTTGTGGACAGGGGAGTAACAAGTCTGTGAGTGGGAAGCATTAGGAGGACAGAAACCGGAAACCGGAAGCCAGGTAGTGAAGACGTGAAGGATACTGTTGCTATTGTGCGTTCCAAGAGGTGAGTCCTATCAGCTATCTCTTAAACATCCCTTCCTCTCTGTTTTGCAGTGTCCTAGTCATTACTGCTTGGATCAGTAACGGTCCAAAGTCTTGATTGAAGGTAGAGGATAAAATCAAGGGAGAAACTGAAGACGACCTGTAGGTTTCTAATTGGAAGGATGGTAATGTCATTACCAGAAATGGTTTGGAGGAGATAGGTTTAGTTTTTGATATGCAGTGTTAGTGTGGATGAAAAATGTCACCTGCCATATCAGTAAACAAAGGATGTTGCAGCCATGAAGCCCTCAGCCCCTGCAGCTGTCCCAGCTGTGCACCCAGAGGGTATTAGGATGAAGAAAAGCAGGATACTGGCCCTAGACAGTTAAGGTACATAAGGAAGTAATGATTTCGATGAGCCCAGACTCTTGCATCTTCCCATACATACATGGAAAAGTGCTAAATTCATTAACTTGAGATGTGTGTTTTTCTTTAATTCACAGTAATCTTTTGATGTTCCAACTACCTGTTTTTGTTGCAAAACTCCTATGTATCCTGGCTCCTCCCTTACCTCTTTGGAGCACTCCCTCAGAGCAATCTGATAGGCTGTCTTCTGGGCTTAAGTCCTCAGAAACTCTGCTGAATAAAACATAATTCTCAAGTTTTAGGTTCTGCATTTTTTTTCAGTCGACATTAGAGATGCTAGTGCAGCATTTGGATGATATCCAGGAGGTGATTGGATTATGGATCTAGACATTTGGAAAGAGTTTGGTGCTCTAAAGCCTGGAGGTAGACTATGATGTGTTCCAGGAGATGGACTAAAATAGGCTCTGTGGGAAGAGTTCTTATATGCTTCCTTTTAACCCTGAGTTCCTATTCAGTTAGACCCTGGAACCCTGTGTTAAGGGATCATGACTCTCAGTAGTAGATTTAAATCAGTTTCGCCCTTCTACTTGATTGTCACCTCTACTCCTAAGACATCCTTGCAGACCCAGAGGAAAAAGAGAGAGGGAATTAATAGACAGTCATAAGCTATAGGCAGTGGAATGGGATGAAGTGTTCTCTTTTTCCAGCTGAGCACAGCACCTACCAGCTAGATGGGTTACTCCAGCTGATGAGCACAGAGTAACAGCAAATGGTATGAGAATACAGGTGGCAAAATGAGATGGCTCTGTGTCTATTCATGCTGTCCTACTTTGCTCCTCCAGCTAGGGAGAGGGTATTCTGCTGAGTTTTACAGAACTGATAGGACTAGCTCAAATGGCTGAGGAGAGAACCCTACTATCTCCATGTGGGTGCTTGCTTCTTCCTTAAGGACTCAGCCCTCAGCCCTTCATGATGCAGGGTGGGAGGGTGATTTGCTGTGAATAAAAAGGGAGTGAGGCCAGATGAAGAAACACTTGGCTATCTCAGGACCTGTCATCACCTACCTCTCACTGTACCACTTTTAATTCCCTCATTTCTTCCATAGTATTGCAAACCTTTGCTTCCCTCCATCCCCAAAACCTGCAGTGCTTACTCCAACCACATTCAGTGTAAAGTATCCCTTAAGCACTTAAATGTGTGTAGCTTTGTCCTTTAAAACAAGTATGTTCCAATAATGAGGAACGGGTGCTTGGGCCTTCTGTAAGTAACCTCTTTCACTCTGCCAGCTGCTGGACACCTTGAAGCAATTGATCTAGTGCAGTGGATCTCAACTGATGAAATATATCTGAATAACCTAGGGGAGCCCTTTAAACATACAGATGTCCAAGCCCATCTTGTGATTATAACTCCTTTGGTTTTGGAGGTAGGACCCAGAACTATGTATGTTTAACAAGCTTCTTGAGTGATCCTCATTCACATGAAATGTGTTATCAGCAAATTGAATTATTTCCATCTTGGCCATTGACTACAGTAGTTGGGTCTTACAGGCTTTAGGTCCTATTCCCTAGTTGTATTAGCATCCTCAATTTAGTGAGCATGAGTTTCACAAAGGGGAACATGTGAAAAAACGTATGCTCAGTCCCCATTCCATAGCTACTTGATCAGAATCTCTGAGAAAAGGGTGCTGGAATCGGCATTTTTACAAACACCATAGTTAGTTATAGTGCACTAGTCTGCAAACCACACTTTGAAAAATACTGAACTAAGTCTGGGAAGTGAAAGTTGGCAGGAGCGATGCAGTTTGGGGCACAGTAGAAAGAAGAGGTAGATCAGATGAGCTGTTGAGTCACTGCAGCTCAGTAGACCAAAAAGGTCATGGTTGGAGTCTCCGCTGCAGTAATGTACTGGCCTGTGGTTACAGCCTAGGTAAATGAGGCCAGATGACAGCTAGAGAAGACTGCTAACTAATTAAACTTGGTCTAAGGTCAGGCCACCAATTGGCAGACACAACTTCTTTTTTAAGTTGGAGAATATGGATGAGAAGTATAGGAGAGACCTGAAATATAAGAACTTTTCCTTTGACTTCTCAAACCCATTTTCTTATTTATTTCTCTCAGGGCTTAACTAGTTTCCTCTGTAACAGTATCAGCATTGACTCATAAATTATTATTCATTGTTAAATTATGTTAGGAATGCATTCGAAATGCAAGAACAAGGTGTACAATGTAGACACTATTTGACAAGGCACTTAGACTTTCTTTCTTAAGTGACGGAGGAATATTTTTTCTGTGATATTTGAAAAATGAAGGAAATGTTTGTATTTGTCATACAGTATATTTTGCGAAATCATCTGATTTCCTATTAAGTGTCCTTCTTCTATGAAAAGCCATGTAAGGTAGGGCTGGTTGCTTTTCTGTTAGTGGGAGGCACAGAGGGTATAACTCCTACTGGCAGTCAAACTGAGTTTGAGATTTCACATGTACTGTGATTTTCTGTTGTGATTTAAGCTTTTGACTGTTAACATATTACTCAGACTTCTGTCTCCTCTTCCAGTCAACTAGATGGTAAGCTTCCTGAAGGCAAGCATCTTGTCTCAGACTTCTTTATAGTCCTCTATCTAGCACAGGACCATGCTCGTAGTGGTCTCTCAATAAAGGCTGAACATTTTTAATGGCTAAGTAGTATTCTAGTGTGTGTGTGTGTGTGTGTGTGTGTGTGTGTGTGTGTATCACATCTTCTTTATCCATTCATCTGTTGATGGACATTTAGGCTGTTGCTGACATTTGCAGCAACATGGGTGGACTTGGAGGACATTATGCTAAATGAAATTATTCAGAGAGAGAAAGACAAATACTGTATGATATCACTTACATGTGGAATCTAAAAAATACAACAAACTAGTGAATATAACAAAAAAAGAAGCAGACTCACAGATATAGAGAACAAACGAGTTTTTACCAGTGGAGGGTGTGGTGAAGGGGCAATATGGGGTAGGGGATTAAGAGTATTATATATTAGGTATAAAATAAGCTACAAGGATATATTGTACAACATGGGGAATATAGCCAATATTTTATAATAACTATAAATGGAGTATAACCTTTAAAAATTGTGGATCACATTATTATATACCTGTAGCTTATATAATATTGTCCATCAACTATACTTCAATAAAAAGCAATTGAACTTACATGAGAGTACTGAGATGGGAATGACAGGATTGTGCACGTCCACTCCACTTGTGCTAAGTTGTAGTTCTAAGACACAGAGCAGCATGAGATAAGGGATGGTACGATTTTGGCAAATCTGCCCCAGCACTTGCTATTTATATTATGCACCCTTAAGCTGTGATATTTAGAGTTGATGATAGCTGAACCATTTTTAGCAAAATGGGTAGAAGACTAAGAAAATTAGCAGATCTCATTCACAAGAGTTGAAGAGAAGGACTCGTCCTTCTGCTTTGTGATAATGAAACTAGTGACTATAGGCCCTAATGTATGAGTCATAGAAACTTGAATGAATCTGCCCACTTCCACAATATTTGTGCAGACATGAATTATCTGCTACTTACCTCTATACATATTATTTCAGGTGAATCTGTGTATAAGTACACCAGGAGTAAGGAGGAATTGGCCCCTATGTAGACAACTGGGCATAGAGGTAGAACCATTCTTTGTAAAGGAAAGGATTCAACTTTACATACAGTGATATTTCATAAAAAGCAGATATGCTAGGTTTTTTTTGCCTTCTTCCTGACACCTCCACTTAACTAATAATTGCCATGAGAAAACAAGATAACTCTGTTGTGAAAAACACTAAACTTACAGTGTCCTGCAGCTACAAACATAAATCTGAAATAGAAAGGTTGATGTTAACCACCACTTATATGAAAAAGAAAATGCAGTTGTTGACTTCCTAAGACTTTTAAAAAAATTTTTTATTGGAGTATAGTTGTTTTACAATGTTGTGTTAGTTTCTGCTGTACAGCAAAGTGAATCAGTTATACGCATACATATATCCACTCTTTTTTAGATTCTTTTCCTGTACGGGTCATTACAGAGTATTGAGTAGAGTTCCCTGTGCTATACAGTAGGTCCTTATTAGTTATTTATTTTATATATAGTAGTGTGTATATGTCAATCCCAATCTCCCAGTTCATCTCACCCCCCTTCCCCCCTTGGAAACCATGTTTATTTTCTACATCTGTGACTCTACTTCTGCTTTGCAAATAAGTTCATCTGTACCATTTTTCTAGATTCCACATATAAGCAATATTCCTAAGACTTTTAAGAAACAGAAAACATTATGCGAATTAGTTGAGACAATTAGGTATTTAATAAAGAGTTTGGTTTCATTCAACTATGTGAATATTTCTCAGAATTCTTATCAAATATCTGCTTCCCTTTTTGATTCCAGGTCTTCTCTGATAAAGTGCTTCTTAGGTGAACCCAGCCCCACTACAAGTGTCAGAACCAGCCTTTGGTTGAACTGACAGAATGGGCCAGAGAGGGGAAGGATGGGGCTGAGAACCTAGATAGACTTACAGGTGTCAAGCAGCCAGAGAGGCAGGCAATCTGGAAAGTTCCAAGCAGCAGTCATTAGGAAAAGGTCCAGACAGTTAAACAGAGCCCAGATGATATGTTGAGATCCAGACAGACCAACAATTGGTATAAGAGAGGTCTTGTAACAGATGGCAAGGAACAAGTCATGAAGTCAAGGTTTAATGCAGATAGAACCTAATCACAAAGACATATTTTGGACATGAATTCTAGGTTAGGAATGAAGCTAAGATTGGTTATGATAAGGCAGGAGGTCAGAATGAGATCTAAAATGAAGGTGGCAGTACTGATCATTGAGATTATGGTTCCAGAATTGGAGATGACGTTGAACCCATGGGCAGAAATAGAATGGCTTCAGCTACTGGGATTAGTTAGCTGTTGGGGTTCTAAGCTAGATACTAAAATTAGTATATTCCTGTGATAACTTTATTTAGATAGATGCCTGCTGCCATTTCCCAACACAGAGGAAAACTTAATCTTTATATCCTTCTGAGTAGTGCAACTTGCTTATAAAATCTCATCTTAAAATGTCTTCTGTTACATATTCATTCCACAAACATTTATTAAATTACTGTATTTCAGATACTGTGGAATACTGAGGTGAGTAAGACACAGCCATTGGCCTTAGAAAATGTATAGGTTCATGAAGGAGCAAGCATCTAAAGTAATGATTACAATATGGCGTGCTAAAAGCACAAGGAATAGACGTAACTTTCATGAAATCATTCAATCAACCAAATGTATGGGGTGCCTTCTATTTTACAGGCACTGGTCTGGGAACACAGGATAACACTGAGTCCAAACTTGTGGTGTCATAAAAACCTTCCAAGAGAAGGTGAAACTTGATCAGAATTTTGTAAGAGGTAGCCAGGTAAAAGGATGTGGCAGACATTATCCATTCTCCCGTTCCTGCATACAAATAGAACCCTGACTTTTTTAGGCAGCATTGTGTCTAGTTAAAAATTGCCTGCCCATTCATACCCCATTCTAGGTATGAGTGACCATGTAAGTGAAAACCTCTTGGATGGGGCTTTGTTGAAAATCATTTTTTCCCAATGAAAATGAACTTAACTGACAGGTTCTTCACTCTTCCTTTTCTTCATGCTTGGAGTGCAGATATGAAACCTAGAGATGGAATCATCATCTCACAGCCATGAGTACAAGAGCCTCCTTATAATAATGGTAAAATAAAAAGATAATAGTAGTCTTGGTCCCTGATGATACCATAAAACTTCTATTTCCTTTGGGTTTTTGTTTAAGCCATTGTAGCCACTTCTCTATTATGTACTGTTAAACACAATTCTAAGTAATAAGAAGAGTACTGGAGTTTGGTAGTAGAGAGTTCAAGAGAAATTTGCCAGGCATAGGAAACAATGGCACATACAAATGTGTGGAGTGAGAAGCTTTCAGGATGAAGAAACTGTAAGGAAACCAAACTAGTTGGAGTTATGAAGGGAAGGAGACCAGAGATGAAGTTGGAGAGGTAAGTAAAGACCAGTTCCTTGTAATCCATATTAAGGAGTGTGGTTTTGTTGTAAAGGCAATACAGAATCTCTTATGGATTTTTTAATGACTTAACCTTTGCATTTTAGAGAGAACATTTTATTAGAATATTTAGGAACATTTGGGAAAGGAGAGACTGATGGCAGGCAGACTAGATAGGAGATTTATAATCATCCAGGTGATTAAAAACCAAAGCTGGGGCTTCCCTGGTGGCACAGTGGTTGAGAATCTGCCTGCTAATGCAGGGGACACGGGTTCGAGCCCTGATCTGGGAGGATCCCACATGCCGCGGAGCAACTAGGCCCGTGAGCCACAACTACTGAGCCTGTGCGTCTGGAGCCTGTGCTCCACAAGAAGAGAGGCCGCGATAGTGAGAGGCCCGCACACCGCGATGAAAAGTGGCCCCCGCTTGCCACTAGAGAAAGCCCTCGCACAGAAACGAAGACCCAACACAGCAAAAATAAATAAATAAATTACTAAAAAACTCCTACCCCCAACATCTTCTAAAAAAAAAAAAAAACAAAGCTAAGGTAGTAGAAATGGAAATTGATAGACCAGATTGGAGTTATTAATTATAGGTCTCTAGAAGAGACTTGAAATATATCAAGGAGGTAGAATCAATATAGATTGGATGTACGAATTTGAAATGGAGAACATCTCAAGGATGATTCTCAGGTTTCTGTCTTGGGTGACCAGATGGTTCACCAAGATTGGTACTACAGGAGGAGATCATTAAGTAATGATCCAAACTCTGATATCTCTGATAACCAGAGAGAATTTAAGTATGTTTTTCCAATTGTAAAAGTATCTCTCAGGAGCAGTGATAATACAGCCTCAACTCTTAAGGTTGACATTTATATAAACTTAGTGTTTTCAGAAAATTCCTAAGTAGATTGAGATAGAGATAATGGTATTTTACCTTCATACAATACAATGTTTAGGCTGTTCTTTAATATTTCTTAGAACACTGTTAGAAACAGAAACAAAATATGAAAACAAAGATAACAACACCAAAACAGCTATACTACAGGAACCATAGTAATGTTTTTTGTTTCTTTGTTTCCTATTTCAGCCCAGTTCAGCTCGGTAAGGAGAAAATGATGAATAGAAAAGAATAAGAGGGAAAGAAATGTGCCATAAGAGACATTTAACAGATGTTATTTTAATGTGTCTGACATAGCTCTGCATAGTTTTACACCTTTATGAGTTTATTGTGATAATGGTGGCAGAAAGATGCAGGCTCCAGGCGCTGCTAAGTAATGAGGCAATTTTGAGTTTTACTTGATACTTCCATTAAAATCTGTTCACAGTGTCTGTGCTCTTTCAATTTAGCCTAAATAGTACTTACACAAAAAGCCCTAGCAGTGGCAAAGGGAATCAAAACTGCCTGCATTCTTTTCCATCTATATGTCTTCTCTTTGGTTTGGTCGAGCTGAAGGGCAGAGTAGGTTGGCACCTGTTATCAGCCCGTGTAGCTGTCTCACAGTAAAAATAGTGATGTCCAAAGTCTAGTAACCATGACTAGAAAGGTTTGGTTGTGCCTAAACTTCTGTACTTGTTTGCATAAACCAAAAGCCCATATTTGGACAAAAGTAATGAGAGAACTGTAATCATTCAGTTCATCTTGGTAGGATTTGACTTATTGCTACTGCCTTCTGAATTAAATGGATTTAAAGGGGCACTTAAAAGACTTAGAAAAACTACTCTTGCTACAGATGTTCTGCTGCTTTGTTTATTTGTTTGTATTTAGCTGCACCTCGAGACTTGCGGGATCTCAGTTCCCTGACCAGGGATTGAACCCAGGCCACGGCAGTGAAAGTGCCAAGTCCTAACCACTGGACCACCAGGGAATTCCCCCTGCTGCTATTCTTAAACAGTGGAAGACTGCTTCTAATACAAGAGAGGATATTGGTGTGATGGGAGAAAACCAGATATTGTGGAATAACTCGGTTCTTATGAGCTAGAAATATGGATTAGGAAGTTGTTGCCTATGGTCACTTGAGCTTTATTGCCATGTCAAAGGAAAAACTGAAAAAGAAAGGGTTGCTTTATAAAATGTATTTTTGGGGGGACCATGCTCGTAAGTAAGTTTGGAAAACACTCCTTGGAGTAGTCAGACAGTAGGATAGTATTTGCTAAATTATCATTTCAAGGCCTAGATACCTAGGCATCAAGTGTATTTTTACTTATATGTTTAATTCACATCTTTCTGACACAGTGCTCAATAGTGAGAGGAAGTTTACATCCCACACTCTGGGATTGGATAATAAAACACTCCAAGGGGAATTTTTTTCCTGAGCCCGCTTTACATTCATCTCATACTCAGAAGGACAAAGGCTCATTTCACTTTTAACTTTTCTTTTTCCCTGCCACAACCTCATCACAGATGGTTTTCATACAAATGTGTGCTCTTTTGTTTGATTTACCTCAATTACTGTTTCTACCTTTCGTTTCCTAGAGTACTTTGCAGAATCCCAAACTATTTTAATTCCAAAGCAGATTAGTTATATACCAGTACAAAATCCAAGGCTCACCAATCAGAAAGCTAGGAATGAAATAGGTGTCTGTCTGTGAAGGCATTATAGTGATTTGGGGCCGGACCAGGTGGTGAGGTAGTGACAGAAGATCTTCACTGTTGCCACTTTGCTTGGAAGCAGGAAGTTACAGGAAGAAGCAATAATGCCTTAAGAGGAGTATAACAGAAAGGAAAAGAACAAGAAATAAAGCTGAACGCATAGAAATAGCTTCCACTTTACTTTTCATTATATCTAAAGGCTCTAGAGTGCTATCTGACATTTCTAACAGGAGAAACAGTCAATAAAAGGTATGAATAATTTTCATTTATATATACATTTTATACCCCAAATGTGGAAATCAGCCCATCTGAGAATGAGCATTCCTAACTGCACCATCAATGAGTTCAAAATCAACTGGACTGTGACTGTCAAACCCCTTTGAAACAGTCTATTTGTTTCAAAGTCATGTTATTTGCCCTTGTAAGAAGCAAAATAAACAGAGTAGTTTAAAAGAAAGTTGGGAGATAGTTGGGCTTTAAGGATTTGACAAGTTTGAGAAGTAAAAAAGAGAGAACTCAAGTTTTCTTTTATATGATGGGGGGGTGTTTATCCTATTTTTAAAAAATCAGAATCAATAACTAATTTATTCAACAAACAATTATTGAACACCTTCTATGTGTCATTTGAAATATAGTTGATTTACAATGTTGTGTTAATTTCTGCTGTACAGCAAAGTGATTCAGTTATACATATATATGTTCTTTTTCATATTCTTTTCCATTATGGGTTATCACAGGATATTGAATATACTTCCCTGTGCTATACAGTAAGACCTTGTTGTTTGTCAAACCTTTCTTTATTATAGAGTCTAGGTACTAATTATAGAACAGCTACCGAGGTTTGAACTTGTTCAGAGTTAAAAACAATGGTACACCCACATGCTCTTTCAGCCACCTTTCAGTAACCTGCCTGTTTCAAAACTTGGAAGCTTCAGCTCAGATTGTTAGCTTTTACCATTTTTTTTCTTTTTTTTTTGCAAGATACATGGAAAGGTGAAATAGGATAGAAAGTCATTACAATTCAATGGTATTCCTGTAGTGCCTGTAGACAATATTCTGACTTGTTTTTCTCATAGACACTTGGTTATAAATCCAAATGAATATTTTTTTAATCAGTCTTGGAAAAGAAATATCTCATCACAACCTGTTAAGCTTTATTTGTGAGAATATAATGAAAAGTTTAAGAAAGGAGGAAGAGACTTACAATACCAAGGTTTTCATGAAAATTAATCTAATCTATTGCTAAACTCAAATTCCAAGTCTGAGTTTTGAAACAAACTTTCCATGGCATTCTAACTAATCTGCGATGACTGTTACATAAATAGCTTTTTTTTCTCTACACCAAATACAAAATGCTCTCATTTCCAAATCCTGAAAAGCTGTTTGTGATGACATTGAATAAACAGGAATCCTTTTAAAAGAATAGACCATTGCTACAAACAAGTCAATTTCAGCATTCCTTTCCCAGAGCTATTTTGCATATTGGGTCATACAACAGTTTTAGTCCTAGTAACTGTCTATTTTGGGAGCTCACCTACAATCTGGTGACATTATGGGAAAAGTATGAAATTAGAACTGCAATATGAATTTTAAAAAAAGGCAAACATCCAGAGTTTAAAAGATTATATTAGTACTTAGCTACTTTTCATGTAGAAAGGTGCTTTTCAAGCACTAATTAATCCGCTTAAAACCCCTGTGAGCATGGCTGGGCTAGAAGAAAATCAGAGTTTTGAACAGAGAAAAGTGAAAAGTTTCTAGTGGAGCTATATTTTTCCATAACTCATCTCCAGGCAGAATCTCCTAAATAGATGTCAATTAAATTCTGCCTATCTGAATAGTCAGGCTGTTCAGTAGATTAAGAAATTCAGTTTTGCCTGAAACCCTTAGGGGTAACCCAAAGCCTTATCTCATAGTCAAACAAAATCTCAGATTGAGAAATCAAGGAAGCCCAGAAGTATCCTGGATATTTGTACATATTCAGGGTCAGTGATGGACTAATATAAACCTAAATACACTGGTTCTAACTAGAATTGGACATATTGCTAGGAAAATAACCAGTTAACTCACCGTGTCTAATTCCTTACAGGTCAATAATTCATTTCTGACTATGGCAGTTTCATTCAAACTTTTGGGGTGAAGGAATGCATTATGGGTGTCACTGACTGCCACTGGCAGGCCTGAGGCATAAACAAGAGAGAAGACCAAACAGAAGGGAAGAAGTGGTTTTGGTAGAAGATCACCAACAAATTCTTAAGATGTCAGCCATAATTTCTACCAATGGCCTGGAGGGCAGGGAGATAAATGCATTACCTGTTAAAGCAATGGAATGAGTAAAAGTAAATTCAAGGAACAGGTCATGCTAGAAAGTGCAGGAAGATCACCACATATAATAGCCAATTCATGTGAGAACCACGTCACAAGCCAGGATATTGTACGTAGATAGAATCTATGAGCTATCCAAAACACAACTCAAGAAACATGTCAAATTCAAATACAACATTGTGGCAAGGAGCAGCAGTACAACTATCCCCACACACGGCACTTATACACACATGAGTTATCACTTCCTAACATACTTCACAATTGACTTATGATGTTCCCCTCCCACCCTCCCCCTAAAGAATGGAAACTACTAAGGTAGAAAGTTTTGTACGTTTTGTTTACTGATGAATGCATATACAACAGTGTCTGGAATATAATAGGCTCTCAATAACTATTTGCTGACTAAGTGAAGTTTAAGAAATGAGTATGGGATGTTACAGAGTGGATGAATGAGGGGTACAAAGCACACTGAGCTCATTACAGTGGATTGTTTATCAACTACTATTTCTATAGCCATGTGGACTCTATCTTAAAGTACAAGTTCTCTATGGCTGCTGCTTTTTAGACAAATAGAATGGAGACCATTGAAGTGAACTGGGAAAAGGAGAGAGCAACAGGAGAGGGGTCCAGAGAATACTGAAGGGTGAAGGGGTGATATATTCTGTAGGATCCTGTTGTCCATTGTAAGGATTTTGGCTTTGACTCAAAGTGAGGTGGGATGCCATTGGAAAGTTTTGAGGAGAGGAGTGACTTGATCTGACATAGATTTGAAAAGAATCTCTTGGGATGCTGTGTGAAGAATAAACTGTAGGAGTAAAAAGGCCAAAGCAGGGAGACCAGTTAAGACACTACTACAATAATCCAAAACACAGATGATGGTGGTTTGGACCTGAGTGATAGCAGTGGAGGCTTTGAGAACTGATCAGACTGAGGGTATGTTTTGAAGGTAGAGCCAATGGGATTTCTTGATGGATAAGACATGGTGCGTGAGAGAAGGAGAATGAATCAAGGATGATGACAGTGTTTTTGCCCTGAGCAAATGGAAAGATGGAGATATTTATTGAGATGAAAAAGGCTTGGTAGTTGAAAGATTGGGGATGTTAGAAAAAAAAATAGGTTGGAGATTTCAATACATTTTCAGATAATTTTCTTCCTTGGCGGGGGCAGGATAGCAGTGGTGGTGGATACTAATCATTTCATTGTTGCTTGTTTAAGTCAACAAAACTGTGAGTGGGGATTTGGGGGGTTGTTTTTTGGTTTTACTTCTGAGATGGAATATGATGCAGTACAAAGAATCTTCAGAATATCTATCAAGGACAGAATAGATTTTATTATAGTAGATTAATGAGCACATTAAGATAAACTCATTTAGTGTTTTACTGTGATAATTCACTAAGAGAAATTAAGTATTTTTGGTGCCTATTGGTCCTCTTAAATTGACTGATACCAGTAAACTGTAAATTAAATATACATATGTGTACAAGGTGGAAACCACTAGCAAAAACAAGATCAGAGTGACAACCAGCCACACCATATTAAACTAAAAAGGCTACACACACACACAACTCAGAAGTTACACTACTTTCTGAAAGTGAAATCTTAAGGAGTGTATTACTGATTTCATTCTTGTAAAAAATCTGTACAAACTCAGTATGGCTAATATTATGGCGTTTGTTAAGCAAACAAATATTTGGAGACACACCCATATCCTTTGATCCAGAATTCCACTTCTACTAATTTCTCTTGAGGTAATATTAAGGATGTGCACAAAGGTTTACATCCCAGAATGTTTCTCAGGGCTTTTGTTATAATAAAAATTGGAGACTGTTTAAATAGCCAAATATAGAGGATTTTAAAAATTTATGCACATTCACTCAATGGAATACTATGCAGCCAATTCAGAGAATATTGTTGAAGTGTACATATTAGTACAGTAAAACCTGCCTGACATATGAGTGAAAAAAACAAGTTAGAAAACAATATTACATATGACCCCACTTGAAGAGATGTGGGCTTAATCTATTTTTGATAAGAAAAGTTCTGCAAGTGTATACCACAAAATGGTAACTGGTTTCGATGGTGGGATTATGGACAGTTTCTATGGTTATCTCTATTTTCTAAAATAAACTTGTACTACTTTTATAATAAAAATGTTCAAATGCATAGAACAACAAAGATTACAAGAGATTAAAGTATTTCATGCTTTAGAAAGATAAACAAGTCTTGTTCTCCCTGGAGACACACCCTTGTTCATGCATCATAGGATAAACCTCTAACAGCATATTATTACTGGCACTCCCTGGCTACAGTATTTCTGATTGAGATTAGTATGAGTTGCCAAGTTAAGTATTTAAAACACTCACAAAAAGCCCTTCCAATGTAAGAAATGTGGCTAAATACCCACATGTTCATAAGATGACTTTCAGGGTTTTACCAATTACAGTAATAATTTAAACAAATAACAATTAGTATGCATTCTCGCAGAACCTTGTGTGCTTTTGCATTAGCTATACAAAAAAGGGACTAGGGAGAAAACTCTCAACAGAAATGAGAGAACAAATAGCTAGTATCTTTAAGTTTCTCATTAAAGATCCACTTTTTTCTCCATCTGGCCAGGCAAATAATGTAGAGATGGCCAACTCTAGATTATGCAGGGTCATGAGGGGCAGAAGCAACGTGGATAATTGAAATCCACTGATAATCTGGAAACCTAATTTTATCTAATAGTTGCAACCACCTCCTGGACAGAACCCTCAGTAGAGCTGCTAATGAGAAGCATAATTGAGTGGTTTGAGTTCATCTGCTTTCAGTTATCCTTTGCAGGTGCTAATGAACAGTGAAGTGGTCAAAAGGCTGTCAGCCAAAGGAAGTGGTAGGAGAAAAAGCAGGACATGGATAACCCCAGAAACTGGATAATCAGCCTCGAAATTGTTGAGTTGACTAGAGTGAGGATCAGCTATTAATTATCTGCTTAACTAAATTCCACAAGGATATATATCATGAAACCAGATCTTCATATTAAGGGTGTTCATGTATGCAGAGTCTATCTTGGTTAATGTGAATTATGGTATAGTCTTAGAAACTCTCTATACTGCAGTGATTTTCCTGGGCAGCAATGATAGGATATTTATTGTCAGAGCACAGCTAATCAACTACAGGCTCCACGGCTAAATATGGCCAACAGACTGCGTATGAGTCAGGGCTCTGGCAGACAGCCCTTCTTTTAGACCAATGGGAATGTGATTGACTCACTTCCATGCCTTTCTGGGAGAGAATATAAGCATTGCTGGTATCCAAATTGTTTTTTTTTTATTATTGCTCCAAATTCATGTTTTAGTAAACAGCTTTTTGAAAGTATTGTTATGGTGAACATTTTGTGGTTTATGTTAAGCATTTGGTTTTCAAGAATTGTTGAAAATAAATGCTTTTAGAGTGCAGTTATTTTCAAGTATTACACAATAAACTCTAATATTTGTAACTAAAACTGTATCTATGTTTGATTAGTAATTAAGCTCTCAAATAGTTATGAAAGTAATTTCCTTTTATAAGGCTGTACTTTAGGACAAATTGCTTGATACATTCACTAATATTCAGAGCTTCAGCTATTTCTACATATGATTATGAATGCAGCTCTCTATAGTGGTAGTAAAACTGTTTTCCATTTATGGCAGTAGTTTAAAACAAAGTACAGTATAAACTATCTGATATTTGTAAATAAAACTGTATCTGCACATGAATATTAATTATGTTTTCTATAGCAATTGTGAAAGTAATCTCCATTTATAGCACTCGTTTTGAGTAAATGAGAATTTTAATCATTTTAACATCAACTGTTATTTCTTGATCTTGTCCTATGATAGTGTGTCCCTTTGCCCATATTGTGAGCAAAAGGGCCAACAAACTAGTTTTATAAAAGGGGATTGTTTAAGCCATTTGAATATTCTAGATTACTCCTTAACTTTTGCTTAAAACTAAATAATTTTCATTTCAATTACAGATACCATTTACCAAATTCTACCTAACTGAATAAACAAGTCCCCAAATTTCCACTTTAGTGAAAATTTGGGTAAGCTCTAGCCCAATTTACTTCCATAAAAAACAATGGCATGAGTAGATGAATTGTAAAATTTATTCATGTTGCTTTATATGTATTGACTCATGTAATACTTTGGGGAGATGGTACTATGACATCTCTAATTTATTATAGATGAGAAATAAAGATTAGGTAATTTGTCAAAATTCACCTAGAGCTCCTAAGTGGCAGGGCTCAGATTTAAACCCAAGCAGTTGACCTCTGGAGTCAAGCTTTGTAATCCTCCATGCTGTATAGTTTCATTTAGATTTCTGTTGCCTAACATATGCAGCCTGCGTATGACTACTTTTAGGTACTCCCGGACCATCTTCCAACTTTTATCTCTGTTAATTTGGCAAGTGTCTACTACGTTCAAATAGGGCCACAGAAATTCTATTTATACATAGAGTTTGAATTAATTTTCATGTGTTTGTCAATTTGATTTCTCCCACAGTTAATCAGTTCTGTCTTTTATTTTATTTTTTAAACCTTTGCTATTTGATGCCTTCACTTCCACCATGGACATGGATTTCTATTAAACAAATAAACAATAAGGAACTAATTATAATACACTGCATTTGCAAAGCACTTTCACAGGCTTGCTCTCATTTGGTTCTCACAAGTTCATTTATTATTTTTTAATTATAAAACTACTCAAGTGTAGCAGGAGTCTTCGAGTGAAAGGCTAGGTTGTAGAAGTACCCACTGTGGATGGAAACATGTCCAGGCATATCTAGATGCCCAGGAAGACAGACTCATCAGAGGTTTACTTAAATGAGGGTTTAAGGACTCTGATATGAGTTATAATAACTGGGTAAGTTGAAATTAACATCTGCCCCAAACAATAATACCCCTCCCTGAGTTTTGGGAGAATAAGAACCCTCCTTTGAGTAAGAATTCAGTTTAATAGATGGGAAAGAACAACTTTGAGGGAAGTTATTATTGAAAAAACTTCTTTGATTAGGAAAAAAATGGTCTGTGTTAGAGAGGAAGGGGTGGTTGAGTAGAACACGCATGGGGCTGTGCTGTGCTGAAGGCTCAGTGTCAGGGGTATTGCTGACTCTGATAGATAACGATTCAAATAAAAGAGCTCTAGCATTAGAGTCATCCTAAGAACTTGAAAGCACAGGGCAGTGCTATTTGTGGCTTAGTAATACACTGATGTACAAGTAAGGGCAGAAATGACTGTCGGAATGGAATGGAAAAGCAACTAAGGCTACAGTATCGTGGCTGACATCCAGAGGTATGACAGAAGCAGTAGTTTCTGCTAGGGCACAGGTCTGGAGCAGCAGAGGCAGAGATGACAAATGCCATAAGGAGGAGAAAAACCATCACTAGCCATTCATAAACCATGTGAACCACATTCCTTGATTCTGCTCCACCCCCTTGGATTGGAAGGGAGAATGGATCCCAGAGATGCAACTATTGGAGGGTGAGAGATTGATTGGATTATACTGTGATTGGACCCTCCCCTCCCTCTCTTCATTAGAAGAGTCTAAAGAAATGATTAAGGTCACACACATATTATAGATATTTACAATTATTTTACTATCACTACCAAAACCAACCAATCTAGACAAATCCTCATTCAATTGATCACATCTCAATTTTATGTAGAGACAATTCTTAAAGAGTCATCTTTTCCCCCTTTTTTGATTCTCTTTTTTCTCATAGTTTGTTTTATTATTTCCTTCTTTATTTTACACTATTGAGTGCCTGCACATGTAAAGTACTCAACTAGGCCAGGTGGGGATTACAAAAGTGGGTAAGACACAGGTGCTTTCAGCCTAGTGAAGGAGCCAGACATACCCACAAAATATAAAATAGCATCCAAAAGATGGAGAAGTTCAGGAATAGTACTGACTAATAGCTGAAACTGAAATTTCTCATAGGTCCCAAGTTGGTGGAGGGGTCAGATATTTCATATAGAGAGCCAAGTCAAAGGAGCAGGGAAGAGAGGTAAGGAAGCAGGAGTTAAGTAGTGTGACTGCAATCAGAAGTCTGCCAAGGTAGAGCAAGCATGCTGAGAAGCAAGATGAGGAAAAGTCTCTAGGAAATATCACCTCTCTGTGTTAGCATTTAGAGGCAGTAACCTTTGTGGGGCATCTATGACCTTACCTGTGGGTGGGAAAGGAGTTACTAAAGCACCAAGCCTGATCAGATTCAATCTATGTTACTGCTATTTCCTGCAATTTGGCCAACTGACTTTTCAAAAATGTATTTTATTGAACTATAGTTGATTTACAATGTTGTGTTAATTTCTGTTGTACAGCAAAGTGGTTCAGTTATATTCTTTTTCATTATGGTTATCACAGTATATTGACTATAGTTCCCTGTGCTATACAGTAGGACCTTGTTGTTTATCCATTCTATATATAATAGTTTGCATTTGCCAATCCCAAACTCCCAATCCATCCCTCCCCACCCCTTGGCAACCACAAGACTGTTCTCTATGTCTGTGAGTCTGTTTCTGTTTTGTAGATAGCTTCATTTGTGTCATATTTTAGATTCCACATGTAAGTGGTATCATAAGGTATTTGTCTTCCTCTTTCTGACTTACTTCACTTAGTATGATAATCTCTAGGTCCATCCATGCTGCTGCAAATGGCATTATTTCATTCCTCTTGATGGCTTAGTAATATTCCATGGTATATATGTACCACATCTTCTTTATCCATTCATCTGTCGATGGACACTTAGGTTGTTTCCATGTCTTGGCTATTGTGAATAGTGCTGCTATGAACATATTGGTGCATGTATCTTTTTGAATTATAGTTTTCTCTGGATATATGCCCAGGAGTGGGATTGCTAGAGCCAACTGATTTTAAAACTTTTATTTTGGCTCATTTAAATAATAAGAGGTGGTATGTCTACTCCTTACAGCCTTCTTCTGAGAATGGAGCTGTTTTACTGATCTAACCCTCCCTTTCAACTTCAGGGAGACAGGCTCATGAAGGATGAGAATTCTGATACTGAATAAAGGGACAGCCCACTCAACCATGTGTTGTTTATGAGAGAGACTCCCAAAACGCAGCCATCTAGAAATGCCAAAAAGAAATGTGTGGTTGAATGTACGTATGACAGTCACATCCAAAAAGAAAACTGCTGTCAACATTGGTATTGGATAAAATATAATTTAAGAAAAAACATTTAGTGGGACAAAATAAGTTTATATTCATTTAAAAAATCCAAAATGGGGACTTTCCTAGTGGTCCAGGGGCTAAGACTCCGTGCTCCCAGTGCAGGGGGCCCGGGTTTGATCCCTGGTCGGGGAACTAGATCCCCCATGCTGCAACTAAGGGTTCATATGCTACAGCTAAAGATCCCACACACGGCAATGAAGATTCCACGTGCCACAACAAAGACCCGGCACAGCCAAATAAATAAATATATAAAAATATCCAAAATGAAGGTATTTTAGTCTTGAATTTCGTGCACTAAAAAGTAATATCAAAATTCATTAAGCACTTGATACTGATGTTAAAAATAAGTGGAGAAATGAACAGAAACAGGATTACAAAAGCTTAACATATCATCATTAGCCTCTAACTATCAAATAGATTAAAAATATGGAAATATGGGGTACAAGAATATTCATTGCATTATAATATGTAAGAACAAGAAACTGGAAACCTAAATATCCATCAAGAGACTACTGGCTAAGTACATTATGCTAATCCATACAATGGACCATCACAAAGCCCTTAAAAAATGTGGTGTCTCTCTATATAATGGTATGGAAATTTGACCTGGTTATCGACATTATTAAGTAAAAAGTAATCAAGTAATATGTTTAGGATAAAACTTTTCGTAAAGACAAAACTACATGTAAGCTATGTATATACACATTCTCTATGTAAATGCATAGAGAAATGGCTGCCAGAAGTTGTTATCTCAAGGAGAAGAAAAGACAAACTCACTTTTTTACTCAGTGTATTACCTAAATTGTTTGCATTTTACATGCATGTGCTTGTGTTTTATTTTTGTACATTTAAAAAATAATTTTTAGGGGCTTCCCTGGTGGCGCAGTGGTTGAGAGTCCGCCTGCCGATGCAGGGGACACGGGTTCGTGCCCCGGTCTGGGAAGATCCCACATGCCACGGAGCAGCTAGGCCCGTGAGCCACGGCCACTGGGCCTGCGCGTCCGGAGCCTGTGCTCCACAACGGGAAAGGCCACAACAGTGAGAGGCCCGCGTACTGCAAAAAAAAAAAAAAAAAAAAAATTAAAAAAAATATATAATTTTTAAAAATTATATACAACTTGAGAAGAGCAATAACTGTAGATAAAACTAAAACATAACTGCAAGCATACCTTGTTTTATTGTGCTTTGCTTTATTACTCTTTGCAGATACAGCACTTTTTTACAAGTTGAAGGTTTGTGGCAAACCCTGCATTGAGCAAGTCTACTGGCACCATTTTTCCAACAAGAGTTGCTCATTTCATGTCTCTGTGTGAGAATTTTGGTAATTCTCACAATATTTCAAACTTTTTTTTACCATTATTATATTTGTTATGGTGATCTATGATCAGTGATCTTTGATGTTACTACTGTAATTGTTTTGGGGCACCACTAACTGCACCCATATAAGATGGTGAACTTTAACCAATAAACATTGTGTGTGTTCTGACTGCTCTACCAACTGGCCGTTCCCCTGTCTCTCTCCGTCTCCTTGGGTCTCCCTATTCCCTAAGACACAACAATGTTGAAATTAGACCAATGAATAATCCTACAATGGTGTCTATAAGTGTCATGTGAAAGGAAGAGTCGAAAATCTCTCACTTTAAATCAAAAGCTAGAAATGATTAAGCTAAGTGAGGAAGACATGTTGAAAGCCGAGGTAGACCAAAGGCTAGGTCTCTTGCACCCAAAAGTTAGCCAGGTTGTGAATGCAAAGGAAAAGTTCCTGAAGGAAATTAAAGCTATTTGTGCTTATCACATGAATGATAAGAAGTGAAACAGCCTTATTGCTGAAATGGAGAAAATTTTAATGGTGTATACAGAAGATCAAGCCACAATATTCCCTTAAGCCAAAGCCTAATCTAGAGTAAGGCCTTAACTCCCTTCAATTCTATAAAGTCTGACAGAGGTGAGGAAGTTGCAGAAGAAAAGTTTGAGGCTAGCAGATGTTGGTTCATGAGGTTGAAGGAAAGAAGCCATCTCCCTAACATCAAAGTGCAAAGTGAAGCAGTAAGTGCTGATGTAGAAGCTGCAGCAAGTTATCCAGAAGATATATAACTCATGAAGGTAGCTACACTAAAAAACAGATTTTCAGTGTAGACAAAACATCATTATATTGGAAGAACATGCCATCTAGGACTTTCACAGGTAGAGAGGAGAAGTCAATGTCTGGCCTCAAAGCTTCAAAGGACAGGCTGACTCTCTTGTTAGGGGCTAATGCAGCTGGTGACTTTAGTTGAAGCCAGTGTTCATTTACCACTCTGAAAATATTAGGGCCCTTAAGAAATGTTAAATCTACTCTGTCTGTGTTCTATAAATGGAAAAACAAGGTCTGGATGACAGCACATCTGTCACACATCTGTGCATCTGTCAGCACATCTATTGTTTACTGAATATTTTAAGCCCACTGTTGAGACCTACTGCTCAGAAAAAAGATTCCTTTCAAAATATTACTGCTCATTGACAGTGCACCTCGTCACCCAAGAGCTCTGGTGAAGGTGTACAATGAGATCAATGTTTTTTTCATGCTTCAAACACAACATCCATTCTGCAGCCCATGGATCAAGAAGTAATTTCAACTTTCAAGTCTTATTGTTTACAAAATACATTTCGTGGTACTTCCCTGGTGGGACAGTGGTTAAGAATCCGCCTGCCAATGCAGGGGACACAAATTCAAGCCCTGGTCCAGGAAGATCCCACATGCCGCAGAGCAATTAAGCCTGTGCACCACAACTACTGAGCCTGCTCTCTAGAACACGTGAGCCACAACTACTGAAGCCTGCATGCCACAACTACTGAAGCCCGTGCGCCTAGAGCCCGTGCTCCACAAGAGAAGCCACCACAATGAGAAGCCCATGCACTGCAATGAAGAGAAGCCCACGCACCACAACGAAGAGTAGCCCCCGCTCACTGCAACCAGAGAAAAGCCCGTGGGCAGCAACGAAGACCCGATGCAACCAAAAATAAATAAATAGATAGATTACAAAAAAAAAAAGAGAAATACATTTCGTAAAGCTATAGCTGCCATAGATAGTAATTCCTCTGATGGATCTGGGCAAAGTAAATTGAAAACCTTCTGGAAAGGATTCACCATCCTAGATGCCATTAAGAACATTCATGATTCATGGGAAGAGGTCAAAATATCAATGTTCACAGAAGTTTGGAAGAAGCTGATTCCAACCCTCATGGATGACTTTGAGGGATTCAAGACTTCAGTGGAGGAAGTAACTGCAGATGTGGAAATAACAAGAGAGCTAGAATAGAAGTGGAATGTGAAGATGTGACTGAATTGCTGCAATCTCATGATAAAACTAACAGGTGAGGAGTTGCTTCTTACGGATGAGCAAAGAAAGTGGTTTCTTGAGATGGAACCTACTCCTGGTGAGGATGCTGTGAATTTGGTTGAAATGACAACAAAGGATTTAGAATACAACATAAACTTAGTTGATAAAGCAGTAGGAGGGTTTGAGAGGATTGAAAGAAGTTCTACTGTGGGTAAAATGCTATAAAATATCACTGCGTGTTACAGAGAATAATTCGTGAAAGGAAGAATCAATCCATGTGGCAAACTTCATTGTTGTCTTATTTTAAGAAATTGCCGCAGCCACCCCAGCCTTCAGCAACCACCACCCTGATCAGTCAGCAGCCATCAACATCGAGGCAAGACCCTCCACCAGCAAAAAGACTACAGCTCACTGAAGGCTCGGATGATGTTTAGCATTTCTTAGCAATAAAGTATAACATCAACAGATTAAAATAAATTAGTATTTCCATATATGCCTTAGGTAAAATGTAATACCCACTCCATCAATTGAAGTATAATTAATAATTAAGTACCTACTAGGTATCAGATACTGACACAGGTGCTCTGTTATATAGATGAATAAGACATAATCACCTACCTCATGGAGCCCATGGTCAAATTAAAAGAAAGATGAATGATTATAATTAAGACATAATGTTAAGTGCTTTGGTAGAGGTTTGCACACATTAGTGACTCTTAGTACAGTCAAAGGTTCAAGAAAGGCTTTTTTATTTTTAATTTAATTTAATTTTCCCTCAGTATATTTTATTTTATTTTTTATTGAAGTATAGTTGATTTACAATGTGTTAATTTCTGCTGTACAGCAAAGTGATTCAGTTATACATATATACATTCTTTTTTATATTCTTCTCTGTTATGGTTGATCACAGGATGTTGATTCTAGTTCCCTGTGCTATACATAGGACCTTGCTATTTATGCAAGAAAGGCTTCTTGAATAAGTATTTTTTGCTGTATCTTGAGAGGTTGGTTTTACAAAAGAGATGAGGTACCTTGTTTCTTGGCACTAGAAAGGATGAGTAAAAACTAGATGAAGATGTGTGTAGGGAGAGGGGATAGAAGAGCAAATTGGATTGCCTAAGAATTGCTCTTCTCATTTTATTTTCTCTCCATGGCTAACACTGTAATCTAAACCACTATCATCTCTGGTCTAGACTTGTGCAATAGTTGCTTAACTATTCTTTCTCTTTGTAGTTTTTCTCTTTGCCAATTTATTCTCTGCATAGCTAAAACAAATGAGCTTTAAGAACATAAATCAAATCATGCCGTTCCATACCTAAAACTCTTCGGTGGCTCTCGCTCTTGGAATAAAATAAGATCTTGTCTCATTTGGCCTCTCCCCTCCTCTACAACCTCATTCATAACATTTTCCCTGTTCCTCACTAGGCTCAATGATCATGCTTTTCTTTTTGTCCTTGAACACACTACACCCTTTCCTGCCTTTGGTCCTTTGGATTGCTGTCCCCCCAGACCCCGACCCCCACTTTTCCCTAACCCCAAAGCTCCTCTCCACTGCCTATATGCTTTACCCATTTGTCTCATGTTCATCTTTCAGGTCTTACCTCAAATGTCATTTCTTTGGAAATATCTCAGCTGACCATTTTCTCCCGTATACTCTTTGTCAACCAGTTTATTTTCACTATCATACAGCTACAGTCTGTACATGGGTTGTTTACTTACTTTCCTGCTTCTTTATTAGAATGTAAGCACCCTGACTGCAAGGACCTTGTCTGTCTTTATCACCACTATATCCCTATAACTCAGACTAGTGGTTGGCGCATAGTAGGGGTTCAATAAATATTTGTTGAATGGATTAATCTCTGCATAGCAAGAAAAAAAAACCTTTGTAAATAATGCTAAAATACCAATATCAAACTAGAAAAAAATGTGTTCAATATATAGGTAATGTATAACATCTCAAGTGTTAATATCTGTACACATATAGAGCTACTACAAATTACTAAGTAAAAGAATAACAGATCAAATATGCACAAAGGATATAAACTGACAATTCATGGAAGAAGTACAAATAACTCCTACACATATGAAAATATCTTCAACATGTTAATCATAAGAATAGAATTTTTTAAAAGTAGATTTTTAAATCTAATTTAGACCTATTAGATTGGCAAATATTGATATGATTGTTAATAACTAGTACTGACAATCTCATATACACTTATAAAAGTATAGATTGGTAAATCTTTCTGAAAGGCAATTTGATATTATCTTTTAAATTTAAATAGTACATACCCTTTGATCCAGATTTTCTACTTTCAGGAATTTTCCTACAGAAATAAACAAATAAGTGCTGTTCAAAGCAGTGTTTTTCTTTAATTGTGTACATCAATAAGAGACTGGTTTTTAAAAATTATATTTATCAAATAAAATTTTTCCTATATAAAAATGAAGAGACTGGTTCACTATATTATGATAATTTACACAGTATAATAATATGTTAATATTATGAAGCATTTCTATATGTAGTGGCCTGTAAGGATGCAGAATATGACCTTGAACTTCATCCTTGTACTGTTTCTTCCTTTCTTTCACTTCCTGAACTTCCTGGCCCTTTCCCTTGTCATAGTCACCTGTATGGCTTGGAGGTAAATTAGCATAGTTATAGCAAGAATTAAAAGGGAAAAAGTTAATATATACTCTTTACTGTTTTATCTTATTTTGTTTTTAACTTCTAAACTGTCTGTAGAGAAACAAAAGGAAAGGCCCTCTGGAAAGCAGAACATAGAGTTGGTGATGGTACAAAGCTTACAAAGCAAATAGAAGAAGAAAGGACGCTGTCTACCCACTCCTCCCTAGTCCTGGGAGGAGATTAGATTAGAATAGGAGGGAGTGTGTTTGTGAGGGTAAACAAAAAGTCCTTGGAAGTTATCATAATCTAGAGACAAAAACCGGGACCTTGGGGGACATGGATGATAGCAGGGACTGAGGGGCACCAAGTATTCTGTTGGTAGTCACTGTCAGGGAGCCAAATAAAAGCTGAATCAGTAAGAGCAAACATACATCACTAGTCAAGAGAGTATATAACTCTGCCAAGGAATCATGTCACCTCTTAAATGTGAGCTAGAACTTCCCTTTAAGATCTGCCTGTGGTCCTCACTGCTGCTCATGCAGCAGAAGTAGACCCTGAGCTTTTCTGGGTCCCATCCAAACAGTGTCTTGTGGATGCTTCTTTTTGACAATAGCCCAAGACTTTGGTAAGTCTTCCAAAACAGAGAGGTGATGGTGTTTTAGCAGGAAAAGTCCTGTCCATGGTTCTTCAGTGGGACTGGACAGTGATAGAGAAGTCTACTTTTGTGATATAGAGATATAGATATATACACCAAACTGTTAACAGTGAATGAGGTAGAGTGGAGAGATTTTATTTTTACTCTGTTTTGTATATTTCTGAATTGCTTGGATTTTTAAACAATAAAGCATACATTACTCATATAATAAAAAAGGCCACTCTTGAGAAGAATGGAGAAATCTACTAGATAATGCGAATGCTGCATTTTTTCTGACTTGTTGATAAGGAGAATAAATTAGTCATTCCTTCAGAAGCACTTGATGTCTACAGCAATTATTTATTAATGTCAGTGTGTATGGAATGCCCAATCACTTGGGGTCAGGACACCTTTAAAACCAACCAGGGTTCTTTGGGAAACAATCTACTCCAAAAGATGTTTACCAAATATATGTCAGCACAACTGCCTCATCTCCCCATCCTTAAGACCCTTTTGTCTGTGGCTATATTTTTCTTACGTTTTTACAGTTGGCATTTTGTGAACTTCTGTTTCCACCCATATCTCCTGTGGGACTTGCCTCCCTACCATAAACAACTAGAAAGATGCACAAAATATATGAAAGAACTGTTTTCAGACCTTGGACAGTAGGCTGTGCAGTATTTTAGTCCCTGAGAGGAGGGAAATAAATGAGGTGAGCCCTACAACCATCTTGACTTTCTGGTGGAGACACTTTCCAGACAGTAGCACAAGGAAACAATTTCACTGAGTGGAGGACATCAGAATTTAGGGAGGCCAATGCAACTAGAATTTATGAGATTGATTACTGGAGTGGGAGCTACAGAGAGAAATGGCTCCACGAATCTACATAGGAGTCTCCTTAAGTCTTTGGCTAAACCAGTCTGTGCATATGTAGGGTGAAACTCCACCAGGTTGGGCAAAGAAAAATTGTTAGGAAAAGAAGAATTACCAGAAAGCTGTAAACCAAAGAGTTTCAAGAGTTCACACAGGGCTGGAAATCATTTTGGTTCCAACTGGCCAGAAAGGAAGGCATTGCTGAATACTCAGGGCATTTACTAGTGATCTCAGAAGATCATACCTTAGTAGTGGAGCTAAAAGAAGCTTAAAAACAAGCCTCAAAAGCATTAAAATGATCTTCATGTTACGTAACTGTCTGCTAGAATAAAGTTCTACACTCTTTAAAGGACTAGTATAAAATCTAGTCCTCAACAACATAAAATTAACAATGCCTGGCATTCAGTAAAATAATTACTAGACATATGGAGAAGTATGAAAATGTGACTGATAAGCAGAAGGAAAACACAGATGCTGAAATGAGAGATGATAGAATTTGCAAACTAGGATATGTAAACATGTTTAATATATAGATTCCATATATTTAAGGAGGAAAGCATAACTATAATGAGAAGAGAAATGGAAGAGGTAAAAAAGACCAAATGGAGCTTCTATGGATGAAAAATACAGTATCTGAAATGAAAATTTCATTGGATGGAATTAACAGCATTAGATATTGCAGAAGAAAAGATCAGTGAGCTTGAAAACATAGTTAAAGAAACTATGCAAACTGAAGCACAAAGAGAAAGAAAAAGACTAAAAAAAGCCAAAGGGAGCTCAGTGACCATATCAAGCAGTGACAATACCAAGCAGTCTAGCATACTTGTAACTGGAATCCAAAGAGGGTGATGGGGGAGAAAAAAATGTTTGAAGAAATAATGGCCAAATGTTTTCCAAAATTGATGAAAACTATAAATTTATACATCTAAGAAGCTTAAAAAACTCAAAGCAGGATAAAGTGGACATTTGTGTTTACTTGTTTTATGGTTTCCTGAATACTGGTTTATGAACTGGATTATATTCTGAGTTTTAGCTCTAATTTTCCTTATTTCTGGCTTCCTCATATGGTATCTTTCCTGATTTCTCAAAACTGATTGCCATCTGGACCAGGGAAATTATAATGTCCATGTTGACAAAGGGGAGGAGATGTTTATTACTACAATCCCCCTTTGTGCATGTTGAAACTCTTCATTCAGGTAGAAGGTCTCTGTAATCTCTACCTGTCACCATGAGTCCCTTGGGCCTTATCAATGACTTTGTGTTGTTAGGTTTCTTTTATAGTTGCCTAAGATGACAATTCTAATTCTATTGGAATGTTTTAAATAATAAGTACTGTATCTTACAATTACTTCTATTCCTCAAGTGTCTATTTAGCACCTTGTACATAAGCCAATCAATAGATAAAGGCTTATTGATTGGTTAGTTCAGTGGTCTTCCAACTGTAGCATGCATCAGAATCACATGGAGAGTTGATAAATTACAGATTGCTGTGTCCTATCACTAGAGTTCACAAATCATTACATCTGGTGTGGGGCTTGATAATTTGTATTTCTAACAATTTCTAACAATTTTCTAACTGGATTAGACTATATTTCTGAAATTCAACTGTTGAGAGATTACATATATTTCAAGTCTCTCTTTAAATCCTACCTCTTCCATTTGGCAAGTCCTTCTCCCTCAGAATAATAGCTCCTCTTTCTAAGATGTATTTCATAACCTCTCTACATCTCTTACAATATTTGTCATAGTGTTTCTTCTTTACAAGTTGTTTATATAATGTGTTTATCTTGAATACTAAATTGGCTGCAGAACTAGATCTTCAAAAGCTAGACAGAATAATTAACAAACTGACATTTTCCCAAATATGTATCATTATGTGTATGTATTTCTATATCCAAAAGAAATTATTTAATGATTTCATTAGAAACAACTAGGTGATGAAAATGAAGATAGAACTTAAAAATTTCAGTTCCTGCTTCTTTATATGTACCAAGTGAATGAAGTGTTGGATAGGATTTGTGTCCCTGAATTAAGAAGAGTAACTCCAACAAGAAGTGTCTAATTATTCTTCACTTTTAGTCCTAATTATTTTTAGTAGCATGCTCTTAACTGCTGGGAAAGATTGAATATTCCCCCCCACAACACCATCTTCCAGAAGGAACAACTCTAATGAGGGTAAAGGACACATAATTTGAGTTTTGGGTGCTGGAAACAATGAAGTAAACCTGTCAGGTGTGCTCACACGTGAAAGGTGTGGTAAGATGAGACATCTCCATGTCGGGGGACACCCCCCGCCCCCCCCCCCCCCCCCCCGCCCATTCCTTTTTATGTAGCCAAGTGATCATAGGATTAGTGCCTGGAGCACAGAAGACTGTTTAAGCAAGCTCAACTTTAGGATTTTGGAGGAAGATTTTCTCTTTATCAGTCTTCTCACTATCAGAGTGTAAGACCTGAGGGTGGAGAAAAGGGAGGGGTCAAGACCAGTCACTCCTCTTAATTCTAGTCTGGGCCCTAGGCTAGAATGGAGGTCAGGTAGATAAGAGTCATCTTCACTTACATATGGTCCAGCCCAGTTTAACCTGAGACCATATAAAGATTTGAGGCCATAGCTCTAGATAGAATGAAGTTTGTGTTTGTCCAGTGTCTCCTATGTGTTTTTATATACTCCTCAGGAAACTCACAGAGGAGCAGGCATCATGATGGAATCTGAAGATTTTTTTAAATTTAATTTTAAAAAATTTATTCAATTTTTAAAAGTTGCTTTCCATTTACAGTTATCACAAACTATTGGCGATAGTACCCGAGTTGTACAGTACATGCTTGATCCTATCTTACACCCAATAGTTTGTACCTCCCACTTCCCACCCCTATATTGCTCCTCCCCCACTCTCCCCACTGGTAACCACTAGTTTGTTCTCTGTATCTGTGTCTGCTTCTCTTTTATAATCACTAGTTTGTTGTATTTTTTAGATTCCACATATGAGTGATATCATACAGTATTTGTCTTTCTTTGTCTGACGTTTCACTTAGCATGATTTGGGACCCCAGCCATCTCTCTTTCCATCAGTGCTTATGACTAACATATGTGATCTATTATGTATCAAGTTATGTAGGGATGAAGCCTGTTTCATTCAAAGTATCTGATTATAACATCTCAGTAGATGAATCCTCTGTGAAAATGAAATAATATCATTATTTTAATTGAATCGGTAAGTTGTAGGATTCTTTTTATCTTTTAAAAGAAAATTTGCATACTATTTCTGTAAAGCCTGAGTTTTGCAATAGATATAAATATCATCATAAAAAGCTGGATTGTGTTCACTAGAATAGGTTCCTCATTACTTTATTCTCCTGGAGGACACAGCTCTTAAAGAGTCTTCTCTTCATTTCTGTAAGTTCTCTACTAGTCAACACATTGGTATTATGAAGAGTTAATTTATCATTGGCACCAGCCTATCAATAAAACCATTTTCATGGTCAAGTCTAAATGATCCTATATTATTCCAAAAGAGCACAGTTGGAATAAATTATAATTACATTTCTTTTATGCTGAAATGAAAGGTCATTTCCTCAGGTCTTTACTCACACTGAACTATTAAACATGTATTCTAATAAGCCACATTCAACTTTTTTATACACCATCTTTATTGCTTGCTTTCTATCCTCCATTTCATTTACTGATCTGCATTTCTGTTTATGCCAGCATCCTCTAATAATGCCATGACTTGCTCAGCAAAATCCTACCACTTCTGGCGACTGACCAAGTTTATACAATGTGCTTTCACATAAAAGCTTCCTCATTGCAGACTGCTATGTGAACTATTTTGGTAGGGATTTTATAATGCTGCTTTATAATTAAATGAATGAAACTTAAGGATCCAATTTCAAATTAGCTTGTACAAAGTCATTATCTATCATTCTGACCAGAAAAGCAGGAAGCCTATAACATTTGAATAATATGCTAGTGGGAAAGGCATGTCACTTATCCTAAGTCTTAACATCATATTCAAATTTGGACACAGTCTAATTATATTTGATAAAATGTAGGCATATATAAAAAGCACAAATCACTTATCAAGATTTATGTCTTAAAGTATGATAGCATCTAAAAGTTGCCATGTAATTTACTAAATAAAAATGCTACAGTAATTTAACCTAAAGCATCTGGAATTAGCTCATCATCATGTGTTTTGAGGGAAAAATATTCCTAAAGATTTAAATATATTTAGTGATGAACTTGAAGGTTTTTTTTTTTTTTTTTTGCGGTACGCGGGCCTCTCACTGTTGTGGCCTCTCCCGTTGTGGAGCACAGGCTCCGGACGCGCAGGCTCAGCGGCCATGGCTCATGGGCCCAGCCGCTCTGCGGCATGTGGGATCTTCCCAGACCGGGGCACAAATCCATGTCCCCTGCATCGGCAGGTGGACTCTCAACCACTGCGCCACCAGGGAAGCCCAACTTGAAGTTTTTAAGTTGTGAAAATTCAAGTGTACTTATGTTTTGTCATTCTTTCCAATAAAAATACTGAAAAGCGATTAATCTCTCATAGGCATAAATATAAAAGTGAATCATTTTCCTAAAATAGACACCCACTGTGACCAGATATCCATAAAACATACTCCCCGATAACTTCCATGAAATAATATAGTACCTTCTTTTGTATAGTGTTTGCTAAGCATAAATTAAAAGTAGCTGAGTGACAAGCACAGTGTTAGAAAAATTTCCCAAATGTTGATTTTTAAAATCCGTGAATATATGCAATAAATATTATATAGTATTTATTTTTTCCCTGCCCAAATAAGCAGGACCTACATTAGCATTGGGTCATAAATCCAGAAATGCATCTTTCTGCAGTCATTGCATGTGCATGTACACACACACACACACACACACACACACACACACACAAAGAGAGAGAACTTCTTGACAACCGAAAGGAATTCACCAGTGATCAGTCTCTGGTGTCAGAGTAAGAAGTAGTTAAGGGAGTGCTGGTAAATCCCACCTCCTACGCACACTCTTCTGACAAGTGGAATGTGATCCCAGTAGAATGAAAAAGAAGCAAATGTGTCAACTGTAATGATAGTAAAATTCATGCTTAAGGAGTAGCTGAGCCCTTCTGTCACCTGGCTCTGCTGATCATGTCGTTGCTCCATTTCTATTGACAATTAGTATCTCTATCCACATTTCATATCTCAGAAGTTGAGTAAGAGTTCAAAAGTGGAGCAATTCTGGATGATGATCGGCTCCAAGATGTAGCCATGGGAGTGAGTGGTTAAAGGCAAACATTCAAGTCTCCTTAATTTCCTGTGTTAATGTACTTTTGTAATAAATATTATTGGGGTATGTGGTAGGCAGAATTCCAAGATGATCCCAACGACTCTTTTACAATCTCCTCCCCTTAAGTCTGTGTGGAACCTGTGAATGTGTGAGACATCACTCCTGTGATTATGTCATATTTTATAGCAAAAGCGATTTTGTAGATGTAATTGAATACTCACAGGAACCCTTGAAAGGAACTGGACTCTTCCTAATAAAAGCGATTTGAAGCATGACAGGGATTTGATGCAAGGGACTTTCATTCATCACTGGATTTAAAGATGGAGGATTCCATGCAACAAATGACATGAGCTCTAGATTAGAGCATCCCCGGATTTACAGCAGGCAAGGAAACTGGGCGGGCCATACAGTCACAAGGAACCAAATGATGCCACAACCCTGCGAACTTAGAAGAGGATCCTGAGACCCACATGAGAACACAGCCCAGCTGACACCTTGATTTTAGCCTGAGGAGAATCTGTGCAGAGAACTCACTCAGTATGGTACCCAGATTTATGATCTACAGAACTGTGAGCTAATAAATGAGTGTTGTTTTAAGCCACTAGATTTGGGATAATGTTATGCAGCATTCGAGGACTAATACAAGATATACTTTGCATACAATAAAATATATCCATTTTAAGTTTATAGTTTGATGAGTGTGAAAAATGAACACACCACCACAATTAACATATAGGACATTAATGCCCCAAATTCGCTATGCTCCTTTGTCATCAATTCATCCCCTAGCAGCAGGCACCCACTTGTTTGATTTCTGTCACTTTGTCTGATTTCTGTGGCTCTATGTGTTGAATCTTGAATGCTCCTTGTCTTTCTCTCTCTCTCTCATCATATGAGGGCAATTATCATTTTTATACTCTTCTATACAAACCAAAAAAATTTTAAATCACCATTCTGAGTACATAGAATAGCCTCTCTAAATACTTTTTAGTTTATTAATTCCAAAAATATTTGCTGCATACTGGCTCTGTGCCAGGCTCTGTTCCAGGCACTGAGATATACTAATAAGTGAAGTTAAGTCTATCCCTTATGTAGCATATACTCCAAAGATTCTGGGAGGTTGTTGTTTTTTTGTTTTTGTTTTTGTTTTTTTAATGATGTGATTGGCTCCCTGGCTGCGAGTCCTCTAAACTTCACTGCTGGGACCATATAACTCCTATTTACATTAGACTTATCTCAGACATTAGGATAAAGCTAAGTAGACCAAGCCTCAAGGTCTCAGAATTAAGAATCAAGTTTGTCTTGCTGTATAGTTCCATGAATTTGTGTATGAGGAGAATTAACTCTGTACCTTCCATCTTTGTCTAGCATTCAGTTCTCCTGGGTCTGAGGTCCAGCTGTATCCTTCTAAGAACATTGTTCTCAACTCTAGCCAAACCCTAGAATCACTGGGGAAGATATGAGAAAATACTGATGCCCATTCCTACTCCACTTAGCTTAGGCCTAGGTGATGATATTTATTAAAAGCTCCAATGTGTCTAATACTTCTAATTTGCAGCCAAGGTATGAAAACACTCCTCTAGTTTTTTCATGGAGTAGTGTCCTGCTCTTTGAACCTGTATCTATGGTGGGGTTCCTACTTTCTGTTGCCCAGCAGTGGTGCCATCTCTACCCTATCTTTTCCCCTCTGTGGTAACCACTGAAGCCATGCATTGAAAATAACTTGTAAGATGGAAGGAGCCTAGGTCCTTTAGTCACTGAAGGCAAGGTCACCCACTGAATATTGCATTAGACTGTTGTAGAGATTTCTAGTTGCTGCCAAGGATGTCAGTGTGTCAAGATGAAAAAGTATATCCTGTTCTTCTTTAAAGATGGGATTGCTATAAGCAGATATATAAACAGAAGTAGTCAGGACTTCTTGGAAGTCTCCTTTAAAGAGTTTGCTGTGTCCTTCCCTACTTTGTCTTGTCTTCCTATATGAAGGCAGATGTAATGGCTGGAGTTTCAGCAGCCATTATGTAACCATGAGGATAAGGGTCACACATCCTAGGGATGACAAATGAAGACAGTAATGGAAACTGGTTCTCTGATGACATTGGAAGCTGCCATATAAGTCCTGGTATAAAAATCTCCAGATTTTTAATTACATGAAAGGAAAAAAAACTCATGTAAACCAGTATTTTTTAGGTGTCTAGTAGTAATAGCAGAATATAATTCCTAATTCATACATTCCTAATATCATACTTCCTGTGCTTTTAAGGATCTTATCTATTATCACCCACTGGCTCTTCCTGACACCACCTGTCCATCTCTCTGCACTACCTTCTGTGGCTTGCTGTTTGGATCTCTGTTATTTCCTCATGAATCAGTCTTGTTTCTTGATCTTTGGTCATCCTCAGTTTGGTCTGTCTTTCCTTCAGTGGAAACCTGTCACATTCGATTGAGAATGCATGTATAACAATCACTTAAGGAAATTCTAAAATGCTTCCCAGCTAATGTGAATGCAACAACTTGATTCTCTCAGTGTGTTTTCTATGGCCACTTTTCTCAATACCAAATTCAGATGGTCTTGCCAGCTCCATTTTCAGGTGAAAGTGAAAGAAATAGTAGTATATAGATTATATGATGGACAACACCCTGTGAAATCCATCATTCAAGGAACAGAGGAGATTGGATTGTGTGACCTATGATTTATAGGTGGGAAGACACCACTTATCATCTCTAGGAAGATCAGTTATTCCTACTGACTTTGTTCATGCTGTGTAGTATGTTGTTTTCCAGGTCAGGTAAACCTCACATCCTTATTAAAGTTGTTTATTTCCTTTGTTGATCTGTGAAAGTAGGAAAATAATAAAAGATGCGCACAAGATAACTCATGAACCAGTAACTTTTGTTCTCAGTCTGGGAGGCTGAAAGTGAAAATGTGAACTTGTGGTGCACAGCATGGTCTGGTTGTTTGAAGAACATCACGTGATGAAAGCAGTAATAATGGGAGAAGATACACAGACGGTAGGAAAGCCACATCCGTGGGTGGCTTTGTGGCTTCCAAGTTGCCCATTAGCACCTTGAGAAAACCAGTTGAAATGGGTAACTTTGTGTATTTAATTCAAACCAGAAAAAGAAAATGGTAGCATCAGCTACTGAAATTCACATCAAGAAAAATGACTATGTTTTTTCTAAGGTAGACATGTTTCCTCCAGAGTTCTGAAGTTCCTGTGCCTGGAAGATCTTGCATTTTTGGTGTGACTTCATAAAATCTAGTTCTTAAGGTTGAGTTGGTAAAAATGAACTAGTCTGTGCAATGAGGTCCTTTTTTTTTTTTTTTTTGGCCACATCACTCACGTGGGATCGTAGTTCCCTGACCAGGGATCGAACCTAGGCCCTTGGCAGTGAAAGCATGGAGTCCTAACCATCAGGACCACCAGGGAATTCCCGAGGTCCGTGTGTTTAAAATCCAATTGATAATTAATTATTTTCACTTGACTCTTCTTTTTATTTCCTGTCAGTAGTCTTTTATGCTAACGTGACTGCTAGTTCCCCAAAAGTCTTAAGTTAGAGTTACTCAAACTCTCTTAGAAAAATAGAATAGTTTATTTAGAGATAATTTGTAATCATTTGTGTTTACAAAAGAAAATAGTCATGGACAAATGAAAAACACAAACTTTGCCCTCAAACCATTTTAATCATTAGCTTGACCTCCTTAATCATCAAGTTGTTTGTTCTTTAAAAAACTACCAATAAATAGCTAAACTGACTATTATTATATTCTTTAATCTGCACATCATTTCCCAGCCATTTCTTGGAGCTTTGTGGGCAAACACACAGTGTGTTGAGATGTTCTGAATCCCCTACAGCAATTCTGCACAATTTTGATCAGTAAGCAGGAGGTCGTAGTGAGTAAAGAGAAAAAGAGGAATGCTGTGTTATCCGATTCTGGGTTCCAACACCAAGGCCAGGCTCATATTCATCAGTACTTGGAAAGTACCTAGGTTAATCACTCGTTAATGGTAGATAAAAAAGAAATCATAGTCAAGGTATTGCTTATGGACCAGAGGTAGGAATTCAGCCAGGAGACTAGAGTTGAGGAAGGTTGAGGTCTGGTAGAAATGAGGTACAAGGGAAGTCACACATTCTGGGAGGTGAAGGTCAAGGAGGAGGCTCGAAACCTCAGTTTGTTCTGCACGAAGCTAAAGGGAGCTGAAGTAAAGCTGGAGACTTTTACAGTCGGCTTTAAGGTTGACACATCCATACCTGCAGTGGAAATTTTATGATTTAAAGCAAAATTACCTTCAGAGTTAGACAAAGCTTCCTTAAGTTTTAGGGAATTTCATCTAATAGTATCATAACCTTCGTGGCTTCCACCATTAAGTTTGTTGATCCCTTTTTTTGTGGGTCAGGGGAAAAAAAAGAGAAACGGGAATGGATGGGTCCAGGATCGGGGGAGTAGCCAAGCTCTAATACAGAAAATGGCTATCAAGCCAATGCCAATGTCAGTGTCCAAAGGATTGGAGATGACTCAGACGTACTTGGTGTGGCAACAGCTAAGTAATAACCCTTTCACTTCTAGGAACTTATCCTATGGAAGTAATCAAGAGTGTGCTCCAAAGTATAACTTTTATGTTCTTCTCAATATTGTTGACAATAGAGAAAAGCTAAATGACCAACAATACGGGAATAGTTATATAGGTATGCTACATACACCCATATGAAGGAATGTATATGCAAACATAAAATTAATGTTTTAGAACAATATTTATTAACAAAGGTAAAGTTAACTTTAAATAGATTACATAAAAGTACAATGCATAAAAGTAGCATGTTCTACTGTAACTGAACTTATTTACAAAACAGAAACAGACTCACAGACATAGAAAACAAACTTATGGTTACCAAAGGCTGATACCAGGAAGGTGGTGGTGGGGGAAGGAGATAAATTAGGAGTTTGGGGTTAACATATACATACTACTATATATAAAATAAACAACAAGGACCTACTGTATAGCACAGGGAACTATACTCAATATCTTGTAATAGCCTATAATTGAAAACAATCTGAAAAAGAATATATACGTATGTATAACTGAATCACTTTGCTGTATGCTTGAAACTAACATAACATTGTAAGTTAACTATACTTCAATTTAAAAAAAGGAAAAAAAAGAACAAATAAAGTTACTCCTTTGTCTCTTCAAAAAAAATTAGCATTTTCCCCACACTCTATCCCCAATATCCTGCATTATTCTCGCTAATAGTACTTATCACCATGACAGACTTTGTATTTACTTGTTTATTTTAATTATCCGTAGCCTTTCCCCTCATTAGAATGTAAGCACTATGAGGGCCGGGACTTTTTTTGGTTCACTATTGAATCCTCCATTCCTAATACAATGCCTGGTATACAATGGGTGCTTAATAAATACCTGTTGAATGAATGGCTGAATAATTCTAATGTATGTTATAGGTCAGCACAAAGTACAGAAGCATAGAAGAATGGCTCAAACACAGTATAGATGATGATCAGGGAAGACTTCCTGGAGGAGGCAATCCCTGAATCTATATAAAGCATGGTAAAGAGAAAGATTTCTGGAGGTGTCCTGTTATCTATAGGCTGTCCAGAGCCATAATAGGACCACATTCTCAACTTGAAATACAACTTGTCACCTAGATTCTTATTGCTGTGACCCCTTCCTTAGTTGGACTTCCTCAGAGTTGTCTGCCTGTGGATACTGCAGTGAATTGCCTGGCTCTCCTGAGAGGACCAGCCTCATAACTGAGTTCTTTTCCCATTTTGTACTTAATTAGTTTCCTCTCTTCCGCCACCAAAGGCTTGGCTTGGTCCTCCTCTAAGCCTATCCATATTATGATTTACCCTATTTTTTAGTTTACTTCATGCTCCAAAACTCTTGTAACTAACATATAGGAAGCTCAGAATCCTTAGATATTATTATATGTTGAAATATTTCACTGTGACGCAGGAGTAAAACTAGATAGAATTATTTTCTAGTAAAGTTACTCTCCTTTCCCATATCAGGCGTCTTAAACTGAATAATAATATCAATGACAGTAATGAGAACAGCAATATCACCCCATACATTTGCACAGCATTCTAACTATATATGTTCAAAGCCCTTGTGTATATCATTAGAACCTCACAAAAAGTCTATGAGGTACGCGAGGAAAGGATAATTATCACCATTTTACTGATGAGAAAAGCAGGTAAAATATGAATTGTGACTTCTCCAGTTTCACAAAACATCTTAAACCTTGGTCTTATGACTTAAAGGCCTGAGACATACTAGAAATTAGGTAAAAAAAAAAAAATTCTGAAGTGGTAACTTGCTTCTAAAAGAAAAAAAAACTACACACGTTATATTAATGTTCTATAAAGGGGAAGGGAGGGAGGACACAAAGAATTTGTGCCAAAATATAGGAAATTATTTTTTTGGTCATTATTTTCTGCTCTGATGGAGAAAGTTGTATAGATTTTGTTCAGTTTACAAATTATATAAACAGAAATAGATTGAGTTCATGTAGTTTCAAGTAATTTGAATTGCAAAAAATGTTGTAATAAACTAAACCTGTCCAATTAAAGGATTATTTTTAAATACGACAAAATATTTGAGTGCCACTAAAACAAACAGGGAATATAAGATAAACATATTAAGAAATGAAAACAAAATTCCACTTCAAAGAGGTCATTGCTTATCATATTAGACAACAAAGAAAACAAAATGAAAATGTTTAATTTTGGTTATCAGATTAAGATAAAATAAGATCTATAGTAATAGAATGGATTTCTCCATGAATTAAAATATAAAAATTTAATCTTCAGTTTCAAATATTGTATCTCAAAATTTAAACCCTGCTCAATGTATGGCCCCATCTTCATTAAGGAGCTAGATTTACAAATGTTGTATTATACTGAACACTTTATTATTCAATATAGTGTCACAAAATTAAACACTTAGAATGTGGGCTAAATGCATTTACATTCCAAGTATTGCATTGCCAATATTAAACTTGCAGGATCAAGTTAAAATTTTGTTATCAGTATGAAAATTAGTCATAGCCCATTTAATTATTTAATATAATTATAATATCATCAAGGGTAATTAGATAGGTAGGAAAATCAATTATATAGGACCCATGTAAAGTTTTAAAACAAAAAGAGCAGTTGGTATAGATCCAGTATGAATGTACCTGGTTCTTAGCCAAGACAAAAGCACCAAGGTAATTCCTGCCAAGATTTATGTAAAATAAAATTACATGGCATCTAGCTGTATTGTAGTAATATTGACATAACAAAGAAAGTTTAATCTTTTGGAATAAACAACATATTTAAAAGCTCGTAGCATCTTATGTGAGGGCATCTGATGAAGTACAATATGAAAATAATCAGACTGAAAAGCTGATGGAAGAGATTCTCCAAATGGATAGTCTCTATTCCCACATTCTATATCCAGCAAAGCAAAAAGTTCTGCTTTTGTTGATATACTTTGCATTTGAGTGAAAATATTGTACTAGAGTGATAATAATTATATATGACAAAATTATACACCCTCTGAGTTGAAGGAGACCTCACCTAGCATCTGATTGAACCCTTTAGTTTGCTGAGGCAGAGCAAGAGCTCTGTGTGACTTTCCCAAAGCCACAAGGCAGAGCTGGAACTAGAATCTAGAGTTTTCTTCTCCTTGTCCAGAACTCATTTCTCTGTAACATACTACTTTACATCTGAGACAAAAGTGCAATTTTACAAAGCACTCCAGATTCTTAGAAGTCAAGTTCAACATAAGGATGACAATTTCTAGAATACCAAACACATAAATGTTCCCCGTACACTGATGGGAAAGGAGGCATGGTTATAAAAAATCTATACTTCAGAAGACCATTGCACCAGTTCACCTTTATTCCCCCAAGTCAAGCAAAGCAAACCCTTTCCTTATTTTGATCTGGATGATCTGATGGGAAACAGAACAGATGTTCAAAAAAACCCTTTCTATTTCAGTAAATGGAATTCTCTGCCAGCTTTAAAAAAGCAATTACTTTAACCCTTTTAAAGAACAATATTTGGATCAATTCACCTGCATCCAAATCCATTGTGAAGATGACTGAAATGATTGGAACCACTGCGCTTTGATTTTTTTAGTGGAAATACATAATCATGACTGAGGCTTAATCTTGTCCTATGTGCATAAATTCCTTGATATTCCTCTGAAGTCCACCTATTCCCAAATTCATGAACATATTTTCATGTTTTTACAGTCCTCTGCATTTCTCTTGAAATATATTTTCATTTCTTTGACATATCCTCACATACAAGCTTTTCAAAATTCACTAAAATCTTATCCTAGTTGGTAGCCACCCTCCTTGTCCTCCTTCTCCAACGCACAAAACATGCTTAAGAGTAGAAAACAACAAAGCCTATTAAGATACACATGTGTGTAGATAGCTAGATACCGTCACAAGTGAAGTAACTCACTCTACTATTTGCATTTTAAGGTTATTTGAGAATAGTCAGAACATCCTAGCATGTTAATTCAGTAAATGTCAAGTATTTTCCTCTATATGCAGTAATAAAAAAGCAGTCCAGGGAGAGGCTATGCCCAGAAGCCTTAAAGAAAAATCACTCAGGAGACTTCCCTGGTGGCACAGAGGTTAAGAATTTGCCTGCCAATGCAGGGGACATGGGTTCGATCCCTGGTCCAGGAAGGTCCCACATGCCATGGAGCAACTAAGCCCATGCACCACAACTACTGAGCCTGCGCTCTGGAGCCCACAAGCCACAACTACTGAACCCGCACGCCTAGAGCCTATGCTCTGCAACAAAGAGAAGCCACCGCAATAAGAAGCCTGTGCACCGCAATGAAGAGTAGCCCCCGCTCACTGCAACTAGAGAAAGCCCCTGTGCAGCAACGAAGATCCAACACAGCCAAAAATAAATAAATATAAATAAATAAATTTATTTTTAAAAAAAGAAAAGAAAAATCACTCAGAAGTTGCTGTTATGGGTTGAATTATGTCCCCCCCAATAATTCACGTGTTAAAGTCTTCACCCCCAGGACCTCAGAACATGACCTTATTTGGAAATAGGGTTATTACAATTGGAATTAGTTAAGATGAGGTCATTAGGGTGGGCCTTAACCCAATATGACTGGTGTTTTTATAAAAGGGGGAAAGTTGGACACAGAGACAGACACACACAGAGGGAAGATGATGTGAAGAGACACAGGAGAAGATATGGTCATCTAACAGCCAAGGAGAGAGGCCTGAAAAAAATCCTTACTCATAGCTCTCAGAAGAAAGCAACCGTGCTGCCACCTTGCTCTTGAATTTCTAGCCTCCAGAACTGTGACACAATAAATCAATAAATTTCTGTTGTTCAAGCCTCTCAGTTTGTGGTACTTTGTTGTGGCAGCCCTACTAAATTAATACAGTTGCCTATCTGAAATTTCAGACAAAAATAAACACTTAAAAAAGTCACTTAGATTTTACATTGATTAATCAAATATCATAAAATAGAGTCTACAGAAGTGACACCTGATAAGGACTTTAGTGTATATGGTAGTTTTTTTTTTTGTTGTTGTTGTTTGTTTTTTAATCAAGAGAAATTTCTGAACTGATTGGGAAATTCATTATTTAAACAAAACCTCACTTTCTTAACTAATCTGGTTTTATAATTCAAAATAGATTTGAGGGTCCCCTAAAAACCACACACTAGGGATAGAGTGGTAAATATAAATCAGCTGTTATCTGCTTTCATGAAGCTTATAGTCATGTGGAATATAATTGTGTGTGTGTGTGTTGGTTTTAACACACATTGAAGAGGCCAAGGCATGAATAGGAATAGAACTCAAATTTAAGTACTTCCACACATTATTTAATTTTCACAACAATTCTATGAGATATGTATTATTATTATCTACATTTTAAAGATGAAGAAGCTGAGGGACAGAGAAAATAAACTGAGAAGTAGTAGAACTGAGATTCCAGCCCAGATCTAACTGCAAAATTCTGTTTGTTCCACTCATCTACTTTTCAGAAAGAAAGGGAGAAAGAGATAAGGAGAGCAACACTGTTGGTGGGAGTGTAAATTGGTACAGCCACTGTGGAAAACTGTATGGAGATTCCTTAAAAAATTGAAAATAAAGTTGCCATATGATCCAACAATCCCACTTCTGGGCATGTGCCCAGAAAAAATGGAAACTTTAATTTGAAAAGATACATGCACCCCAATGTTCATAGCAGCACTATTTACAATGGCCAGGACATGGAAGCAAACTAAGTGTCCATACACAGATGAATGGATAAAGAAGGTGTGATATATTATACACACACACACACACACACACATACACACACAGAGGAATACTACTCAGCCATAAAAAATGAAATGAAATAATGTCATTTGCAGCAACGTGGATTGACCTAGAGATTATCATACTAAGTGAAGTAAGTCAGACAGAAAAGACAAATATTAATATGATATCACTTATATGGGAACTTATATGGGAAATCTAAAAAAATGCAAATGCACTTATTTACAAAAGAGAAACAAACTCACAGACATAGAAAACAAACCTAAATTACCAAAGGGGAAGGGGAGGAGGGATAAATTGGGAGTATGGGATTAACAGATGCACACTACCATATATAAAATAGATAAACAAAAAGGACCTGCAGTATAGCACAGGGAACTACATTCAATATCTTGTAATAACCTATAATGGAAAAGAATCTGAAAATGAATATATATATATATATATATATATATGAATCATTTTGCTGTACACCTGAAACTAACAAAATATTGTAAATCAACTATACTTCAATTAAAAAAAAGAGAAAGAGTGTATGCACCTACATAATCCATATAGTGCTACATATGTATATTTGTGATTGCACTATCAGAACATGTATATCTGAGATAGATTAGATATGAGGTAAAGTACTACATCTGGTCATTGGATTTAGCTCAAAGACACATTAATACCTGAACAGTGATTTTTTTTTTTAACTTTCCATCTAAAACCATTCCTGCTTCTTAGCACCACATTTCTATCAATGGCAAACAAAGATTCTATTACTTACCCAGACTTCTCAGGTAGACCATATACCCATTACTGAGTTATTGATTATGTACATCTCTTCCCCTTCAAGTGTGAATAAAAGGCACTGTCCAAGGTTGGTGTTGGAAAATTGACAGGGTAGCCTCAGAAACTTGATTGGTCTGTACCTTGAGATTAGCTCTATGGTCCAAAGATGAACTCATATTGACTAAATTCACAAGCAGTAATCCAGGATGCCAAAAAATTGATTGACAACAAAAAATATACAACTCTCATAGTGGATGGAATGCTAACGTTGGAATGACCAAAGTATTCTCTCCTTATAGGAAGCCCTACCAAACAGGAGGACTGTTTGAGGAGCAAGCAAGGAGTAATAGTGGGATGAAATTAATAAGTACTGACAATTAGTTCTGAAGGATCAATTGGTCCATTTCTGGAATAGGCATATACCTGTGAAAGGGCCTAAAGAACCCTATGGCCTTGACACTCTTCCCTGAGCAGTGCCAGGATGAGTATTGCCAAGGCTATTGTCATTCTCTTCCTATACTCCTGTCTGACAGCCTGCTTTCTCATGGACCCATTCTTTCCTTAAGCATTTTCATGTATTTTGTTAGTTTTGCTCTAATCTGGGTGCCATTCTTTCTTTTCTTTAGCTTCTCTTTGCCTGTCTATGACCTGGTCCATTAGGACTTGATTTTATAGTTTTAACTCTTAGAGTGTTAAACAATTTTCAGTTTGCTAGAAGGTATCTTACTCCCCTCTTTCTTGCAGGTACTTTCTACAGTCTGCAAAAATCTTACCTCCTTAGTTTTCAGACACAATTCTCTCTTTTGTAATTTTTGCCTTCTGGGTCTTTGTGAAAACTCCCTGGCTATTTTTAGAGTAATATTATGTCACTTTAATAGAAATTTTAAAGTCCTTTAATGCTAGGAGCTTCATCATATTTTTCTAATGTGCATTCTTATTTAGATGAGAGAGGAAGAGAAAAAGATTTTCCTATGGGAACTGATTTCAAGTTCAGAGTGATACTTGATTAGTAAAGAGCAAAAATAAATATTAGTTATGAGATGTTTAAATTTTCCACCTTTTTCTCATATGTATATACATATTTTTATAAATATACATGTATATTCAAGTTCAATATCATAAGGATTCTTTGCTTTGCTTTGTAAAATAGATGAATTCCAGGGAAGTTCATCATAAAATGTAGTGCAAAGAGCCCTAGAGATGAAGTCAAAAGTCCTGAGGTCTTTACTTTCTTCCGGTGCAGTTTGGCTGTGTGGCCTCGGCAAATACTTGAACACCTAGTGCCCTGGTCCTTCCACTTATAAAATGAGTGTCATGCTAGGACATGGGTGACAGCAGGGCAATGGTCTTTAGGTTTGACTGGGATCAAGAGTCTGCCTGGGGGAAAGGACAAAGGTGCTGGGATTACCAGGAAGTTCTTATAAAGGGGATAATACTTGACTCCTGTAACTCAAAGAGCACTTGTGAAGAGGGTCACAGGAAGCTAGGTAAGAGGAAGTACTTTGAAAAGAATTAGCTGAAACTTTTTTAGAAAGGAAAAGGTAAGATAATGACTTTGTTTCTGACACTGTACATGCCATGATACCAACAATGCTAAACCTAGTGGAAACTCTAGCCTTATCTAAAATTTCATTTTGTTTCCTTTGGAAACCTTTCCAGAGGAAAGGTTCATATACACATGCCTATTAGCTATCACTTCTATGTAGACAGCCCTCATATATATCCCAACCATAACTTTTATCTTGAGCTACAGAATGGCATTCTCCCCTGCCTGTGGATTATCTCCACACACTCAGCATCGTTAAAGAAGGCGTCATCTTCTACATCAAACTTTCAACTACAAACAGTTTCTTCTCTTAATACGTCAAATATGTAACTGCAGGTTTAGTGTAGACTTTTTTATCCTGTGCCCAGTGATTTGTCAAATTCTGTATGATCAAATACTACATCTCTTACTCTCACTTTCACTCCCCCCCTTTCCATTCCTCTTCAACCATCTTATTTTGGTCCCTCATTGAATATTATCTGGATTACAGTGAGTCTCCTCTCTGTTCACCCTCTTTCACCTGTCTCTAATCCATCTTCCACAAACCTGGAGATTAACCTGAAACATACATCTGATCACAACACTCCTCTGGTAAATTCCCTTTGGTGGATTCCTATTGCCTACTAGAGAAGAATATAGCACAACAAGGCTTTTCATGATCTGGCTCCAATCAGCCTCACATTTCACTACTTTGCCACAAATATGTTTCAGCCACAGTAAACTACTTATAGTTCCTATAATCTGTCATGCTGGCTTTTACTTACCTATATTGTTTCCTCTGTTTGGACCAGTCTTCCTGCCTTCTCACTTAACCATTTTCTCTGCCTTGCTAACTCCTACCTGGCCTTTAAGACTCAGCTTAAATATCACCTCTTCCAGGAGGCCTTCCTTTATATCCTCCATTGTGTTTGCATGGCTCCCTTGGCATGATACTTTTCTAACACATTCTATTACAATTGTTGATTAATTTCTCTGTATCCTTCCCTAGACTGTAAGCTCCTTGAAGACAAGGATTTTGTCTCATTCATCTTTGTATTGCCAAAGCTAAGAGAGGGTGCTTTGCACAGATAAATACCTGTTTGTTAAATAAACAAATGAATATAAACTTTATCATTAAGATTCTGACCAGCATACCACAGGGCAGAAATTGGAACATATGTCACCCAGAGACTGAGGTTTAGGTTAGGGAAGCAAAGTAATTCACTAGAATCCAAGTATCAGGCAAGACAGAGCAGAACAAAGTGATCACACTTAAGGCCCAGGAGATGGGAGAATATACTAGGGACATAGAACAAATGCCAAGATCATAAACCAGAGGAAAAATTTAATCTGAACAAGGTTAAGATTGTGAGTACCAAACACAGAGACCATGCAAGGATGCTGTTGTTGACAAATCAGTCAAGGCGCTCAGGCTTTGGTGAGAAGATTTAGACCAGCTCTTGAGTGGGAATGTCCAAAAGATGTATTACATCTGGCTTCTGGGCCTCACGTATGACAAGTATTGCGTCAGACAGAAAATCTTACTGAGTCTGAGTTAGATCTAGAGACCTGGCAGATGCAGATGTATGCTACACTGGATTAACCATATTTGCATTCAGCATTGCTATCTAAGGAGCAGACCAAAGTGCTCCTATTTGTGAAAGGTGAGCTTAATGCAACACATGGTTACAAAAATCAAAATTGTCATATTAAATTGTCCTTTAAAAGGTTCTTTTTAATGGTGATTTTCATGGTTAATAAAGCCATTAAGTACCCAAAAGGAGTGACCTTATCATATACTTTACATTTGAGCTTTAATGTACAAATCAATATACAATTGATTTAATTAAGGAAGCTGCAGCTAGTTCTTTCACATGACTCACTTTACATTTGTAGAATATTTCAACTGCCAAGAATTTTGCTATAAGAAGTGAGGCTTTTATGAATCTTAAATGATTATTTAAATAACTGTGGACTAATTCTGTATTAAGTATAGATCAGAACATATTGGAATGAGTTTCTTAGGTCTGAGACTTTTTCATTTTACTCTGTCTTACATTTCTTCCACTAGACGTGCTTTTTAGGCAATCTCAGCCTAATTAACTCTCTGTTGCTCCAAAAGGCTGTTTTTTTCTTTAGCAAAGACAACAGCTCTTCTACTCTGAGGAGATATAGTGACAATAAAATGTGTAAATAAAGTTACCTGAGTAATTTTTGAAAGACACATTTGACAGCTTTTGGAAAACACCAATATAGTCTGACAAATTGTGGTAAGATTGGACACATCCGTTGGACTATTTCATTCTTCATGTTTTACACTCTACCTTGAAGGCAGGGGTTGCATTTGATTCATCCTGTGGGTCACAATTCTTGGCACATAGTTGGTACTCAATAAATATTGGCTAAGTGAATGTGACTTTACATGACAATTTTGTTGCTGCAACGAAGACTGGAAATTCTCTTATTTAACATTCTTCATATTCCACCTCTGCAATATTTATAACCTATTCTCCTTCCTCTAACTCTTTAATCATTAATGGCCAAATGGAAATTTATATGACCTAAGGCTAAAGCCATCAAATTTGGATTAAATCTTAGTTACCCATTACAGTGAATAATTTTCTTAAAATCTTTATTTTAGACAGTCTCTTTTTACCGAGCATGAAAATATATAATTAGTATATATGATATAATTTGAAGTATCAATTATGTTTAAACAAAATATTATGCTTCTCTTTTAGAACTTTTTTATTAGAGGCATGGAGCTTATACCCGGAGAAAAGTGGTTTGCCTGGTGAATTCATGAGCTTGAAAATGAAAACAACCTTGAGGAATTATCCAGGACATTTCTTGGACAACCATCACAATCTCTTCAAACAGTTCAGACTAATTTCAATTAATATTATTTTTAGAGATTCCCCACCTGAGAAAGTCCCTTTGGTAACCCAGTTGAAAGTTTACCAGAGGTTCTTCTTTATGTGTCATCTAAAACCTTTCTGGTAAAACGCCGATTTGTTTCCTATTTTCTATATTCAGTGAAGATACCAAAGGAATTGGCCTGGAACTATTTTTAAAAACATTTTGGGCTTAACAAATGCACACTACTATGTATAAAATAGATAACCAACAACATCCTACTGTGTAGCACAGAGAACTATATTCGATGTCTTGTAATAACCTATAATGGAAAAGAATCTGAAAAGGAATATATATATATATGAATATAGAGGGGGAGACCTTCAAGATGACAGAGGAGTAAGACGTGGAGATCACCTTTCTCCCCACAAACACATCAGAAATACATCTACATGTGGGACAACTCTTACAGAACACCTACTGAATGCTGGCAGAAGACCTCAGACCTCCCAAAAGGCAAGAAACTCCCCACGTACCTGGGTAGGGTAAAGAAAAAAGAAAAAACAGAGACAAAAGAATAGGGACGGGACCTGCAGAAGTGGGAGGGAGCTGTGAAGGAGGAAAGGTTTCCACACACTAGAAGCCCCTTCATGGGGGAGATGGGGGGGTTGGCAGGGGGGAAGCTTCGGAGCCATGGAGGAGAGCTCAGCAACAGGGGTGCAGAGGGCAAAGCAGAGAGATTCCCGCACAGAGGATCGGTGCTGACCAGCACTCACCAGCCTGATAGGCTTGTCTGCTCACCTGCCGGGACGAGTGGGGGCTGGGAGCTGAGGCTCAGGCTTTGGAGGTCAGATCCCAGGGAGAGGACTGGGGTTGGCTGTGTGAGCACAGCCTGAAGGGGGCTAGTGTGCCCCAGCTAGCCAGGAGGGAGTCCAGGAAAAGGTCTGGACCTACCTAAGAGGCAAGAGACCATTGTTTCGGGGTGCGTGAGGAGGGGGGATTCAGAGCAACACCTAAACGAGCTCCAGCGATAGGCGCGAGCCACGGCTATCAGCATGGACCCCAGAGACGGGCATGAAATGCTAAGGCTGCTGCTGCCGCCACCAAGAAGCCTGTGTGCAAGAACAGGTCACTATCCACACCTCCCCTCCCAGGAGCCTGTAGAGTCCGCCACTGCCAGGGTCCCGAGATCCAGGGACAAGTTCCCCTGGAGAACACACGGCACACCTCAGGCTGTGGCAACGTTACGTTGGCCTCTGCCGCCGCAGGCTCGCCCCACATTCTGTACCACTCCCTGCCCCGAGCCTGACTGAGCCAAAGCTGCTACTTTAACCTCGTCCTGTCTGAGTGAAGAACAGATGCCCTCAGGCTACCTATACACAGAGGCAGTGCCAAATCCAAAGCTGAACCCCAGGAGCTATGTGGACAAAGAAGAAAAGGGAAATATCTCCCAGCAGCCTCAGGAGCAGCGGATTAAAGCTCCACAATCAACTGGATGTACCCTGCATATCTGGAATAACTGAATAGACAACGAATCATCCCAAAATTGAGGCCATGGACTTTGTGTGATTTTGTCTGTATAGCTTTGCTTTTACCATTTCTCCTAGGGTTCTGACTGTCTGTTTTTGTTGCTGTTGTTTTAGTATAGATTTTAGCGCTTGTTATCATTGGTGGATTTCTTTTTTGGTTTGGTTGCTCTCTTCTTTCTATTTTTTTTATTAATTTTAATTTTTAAAATTTTGAATATTTTTTTCTTAATAACTTTATTTTATTTTTTCTTTCCTTCTTTCTATTTTTCTCCCCTTTCTTCAGAGCCATGTGGCTGACAGGGTTTGGTGCTCTGGCTGGGTGTCAGACCTGCACCTCTGAGGTGAGAGAGCTGAGTTCAGGACATTGGTCCACCAGAGACCTCCTGGCTCCAAGTACTATCAAATGGTGAAAGCTCTCCCAGAGATCTCCCTCTCAATGCTAAGACCCAGCTCCACTCAACGATCAGCAAGCTACAGTGCTGGACACCCTATGCCAAACAACTAGCAAGACAGGAACACAACCCCACCCATTAGCAGAGAGGCTGCTTAAAATCATAGTAAGATCACAGACACCGCAAAACACACCACCAGACGCAGTCCTGCCAACCAGAAAGACAATAGCCAGCCTCATCCACCAAACACAGGCACCAGTCCCTTCCACCAGGAAGCCTACACAACCCGCTGACCAACCTTACCCACTGGGGGCAGACACCAAAAACAACAAGAACTATGAACCTGCAGACTGTGAAAAGGAGACCCCAAACACAGTAAGTTAAGCAAAATGAGAAGACAGCAACACACAGCAGATGAAGGAGCAAGGTAAAAACCCACCATACCAAACAAATGAAGAGGAAATAGGCAGTCTACCTGAAAAAGAATTCAGAATAATGATAGTAAAGATGACCCAACATCTTGGGAATAGAATGGAGAAAATACAAGAAATGCTTAACAAGGACCTAGAAGAACTAAAGGGCAAACAAACAGTGATGAACAAGACAATAAATGAAATTAAAAATTCTCTAGAAGGAATCGCTAGCAGAATAACGGAGGCAGAAGAACGGATAAGTGACCTGGAAGATAAAATAGTGGAAATAACTACTGCAGAGCAAAATAAAGAAAAAAGAATGAGAAGAATTGAGGACAGTCTCAGAGACCTCTGGGACAACATTAAACACACCAACATTCGAATGATAGCAGTCCCAGAAGAAAAAGAGAAAAAGAAAAGGGCTGAGAAAATATTTGAAGAGATTATAGTTGAAAACTTCCCTAATATGGGAAAGGAAATAGTCAGTCAAGTCCAGGAAGTGCAGAGAGTCCCATACAGGATAAATCCAAGGAGAAACACACCAAGACACATATTAATCAAACTATCAAAAATTAAATACAAAGAAAAAAAATTAAAAGCCACAAGGGAAAAACAACAAATAACACACAAGGGAATCCCATAAGGTTAACAGCTGATCTTTCAGCAGAAACTCTGCAAGCCAGAAGAGAGTGGCAGGGCATATTTAAACCGATAAAAGGGAAAAACCTACAACCAAGATTACTCTACCCAGCAAGGATCTCATTCAGATTCGACAGAGAAAGTAAAACCTCTACAGACAAGCTAAGAGAATCAGCACCACCAAAGCATGTTTACAACAAATGCTAAAGGAACTTCTCTAGGCAGAAAACACAAGAGAAGGAAAAGACCTACAATAACAAACCCAAAACAATTAAGAAACTGGGAATAGGAGCATACATATCAATAACTACCTTAAATGTAAATGGATTAAATGCTCCAACCAAAAGACCTAGACTGGCTGAATGGATACAGAAACAAGACCCATATATATGCTGTCTACAAGAGACCCACTTCAGACCTAGGGACACATACAGACTGAAAGTGAGTGGATGGAAAAAGATATTCCATGCAAATGGAAATCAAAAGAAAGCTGGAGTCACAATTCTCATATCAGACAAAATAGAATTTAAAATAAAGACTATTACAAGAGACAAAGAAGGGCACTACATAATGACCAAGGGATCAATCCAAGAAGATGATATAACAATTGTAAATATTTATGCACCCAACACAGGAGCACCTCAATACATAAGAAAAATGATAACAGCCATAAAAGGGAAAATTGACAGTAATACGATCAGAGTAGGGGATATTAACACCCCACATTCACCAATGGACAGATCATCCAAAATGAAAATAAATAAGGAAACACAAGCTTTAAATGCTACATTAAACAAGATGGACTTCATTGATATTCGTAGGACATTCCATCCAAAAATAACAGAATACACTTTCTTCTCAAATGCACATGGAACATTCTCCAGGATAGATCATATCTTGGGTCACAAATCAAGCCTTGAGGAATTTAACAGAATTGAAATTGTATCAAGTATCTTTTCTGACCACAATGCTATGAGACTAGGTATGAATTACAGGAAAGAGATCTGTAAAAAATACAGACACATGGAGGCTAAACAATACACTACTAAATAACCAAGACATCACTGAAGAAATCAAAGAGGAAATCAAAAAATACCTAGAAACAAATGACAATGAAAACACGATGAACCAAGACCTATGGGATGCAGCAAAAGCAGTTCTAAGAGGGAATCTAATAGCAATAAAATCTTACCTCAAGAAACAAGAAAAATCTCAAATAAACAACCTAACCTTACACTGAAAGCAATTAGAGAAAGAAGAACAAAAAACCCCCAAAGTTAGCAGAAGGAAGAAATCATAAAAATCAGATCAGAAATAAATGAAAAAGAAATGAAGGCAACAATAGCAAATATCAATAAAACTAAAAGCTGGTTCTTTGAGAAAATAAACAAAATTGAAGAACCATTAGCCAGATTCATCAAGAAAAGGGAGAGGACTCAAATCAATAGAATTAGAAATGAAAAAGGAGAAGTAACAACTGACACTGCAGAAATACAAAGGATCATGAGAGATTACTACAAACAACTACATGCCAATAAAATGGACAACCTGGAAGAAATGGACAAATTCTTAGAAAAGCACACCTTCTGAGACTGAACCAGGAAGAAATAGACAATATAAACAGACCAAATACAAGCACTGAAATTGAGACTGTGATTAAAAATCTTCCAACAGGGCTTCCCTGTTGGCACAGTGGTTGAGAACCCGCCTGCCGATGCAGGGGACACGGGTTCGAGCCCTGGTCTGAGAAGATCCCACATGCTGCAGAGCAACTAAGCCCATGTGCCACAACTACTGAGGCCGTGTGCCACGACTACTGAAGCCCGCATGCCTAGAGCCTGTGCTCCACAACAGGAGAGGCCACTGCAATGAGAAGCCTGAGCACCACAGCGAAGAGTAGCCCCCACTCGCCTCAACTAAAGAAAGCCCGCGTGCAGTGACGAAGATCAAACACAGCCAAAAATAAATTAAATAAATAAATTAAAAAAAAAAATCTTCCAACAAACAAAACGCCATGACTAGGTGGCTTCACAGACGAATTCTATCAAACATTTAGAGAAGAGCTAACACTTCTCCTTCTCAAACTCTTCCAAAATATAGCAGAGGGAGGAACACTCCCAAACTCATTCCACAAGGCCACTATCACCCAGATACCAAAACCAGACAAAGATGTCAGAAGGAAGGAAAACTACAGGCCAATATCACTGATGAACTTAGAGGCAAAAATCCTCCACAAAATACTAGCAAAGAGAATCCAACATCACATTAAAAGGATCATACACTATGATCAAGTGGGGTTTATCCCAGGAGTGCAAGGATTCTTCAATATACGAAAATCAATCACTGTGTTAAACCATATTAACAAATTGAAGGAGAAAAACCATATGATCATCTCAATAGATGCAGAGAAAGCTTGTGACAAAATTCAACACCCATTTATGAAATAAACCCTCCAAAAGTAGGCATAGAGGGAACATCCCTCAACATAATAAAGGCCATATTTGACAAACCCACAGCCAACATCATTCTCAATGGTGAAAAACTGAAACCCTTTCCTCTAAGATCTGGAACAAGACAAGGTTGTCCATTCTCACCACTAATATTCAACACAGTTTTGGAAGTCTTAGCCACAGCAGTCAGAGAAGAAAAAGAAATAGAAGGAATCCAATTTGGAAAAGAAGACGTAAAGCTGTCACTCTTTGCAGATGATGATACTATACATAGAGAATCCTAAAGATGCTTCCAGAAAACTCCTAGATCTAATCAATGAATTTGGTAAAGTAGCAGGATACAAAACTAATGCACAGAAATCTCTTGCATTCCTGTACACTAATGATGAAAAATCTGAAAGAGAAATTAAGGAAACACTCCCATTTACCATTGCAACAAAAATAATAAAATACCTAGGAATAAACCTACCTAAGGAATCAAAAGACCTGTATGCAGAAAACTATAAGACAGTGATGAAAGAAATTAAAGGTGATACAAACAGATGGAGAGATATACCATGTTCTTAGATTGGAAGAATCAGTATTGTGAAAATGACTCTACTACCCAAAGCAATCTACAGATTCAATGCAATCCCTATCAAACTACCAATGGCATTTTTCACAGAACTAGAACAAAAAATTTCACAATTTGTATGGAAACACAAAAGACCCTGAATAGCCAAAGCAATCTTGAGAAAGAAAAACGGAGCTGGAGGAATCAGGCTCCCAGATGTCAGACTATACTACAAAGCTACAGTAATCAAGACAGTATGATACTGGCACAAAAACAGAAATATAGATCAATGGAACAGCATAGAAAGCCCAGGGATAAACCCACGTACATAAGGTCACCTTACTTTTGATAAAGGAGGAAAGAATATACAATGGAAAAAAGATAGCCTGTTCAATAACTGGTGCTGGGGAAACTGGACAGCTACATGTAAAAGAATGAAATTAGAACACTCCCTAACACCATACACCAAAATAAACTGCAAATGGATTAAAGACCTAAGTGTAAGGCCAGACACTATAAAACTCTTAGAGGAAAACATAGGCAGAACACTCTATGACATAAATCACAGCAAGATCCTTTCTGACCCACCTCCTAGAGAAATGGAAATAAAGACAAAAATAAACAAATTGGACCTAATGAAACTTAAAAGCTTCTGCACAGGAAAGGAAACCATAAACCAGACTAAAAGACAACACTCAGAATGGGAGAAAATATTTGCAAATGAAGCAACTGACAAAGGATTAATCTCCAAACTTTACAAGCAGCTCATGCAGCTCAATATCAAAAAAACAAAGAACCCAATCCAGTAATGCGCAGAAGACCTAAATAGACATTTCTCCAAAGAAGATATACAGATTGCCAACAAACACATGCAAGGATGCTCAACATCACTAATTATTAGAGAAATGCAAATCAAAACTACAATGAGGTGTCACCTCACTCCAGTCAGAATGGCCATCATCAAGAAATCTACAAACAATAGATGCTAGAGACGGTGTGGAGAAAAGGGAACCCTCTTGCACTCTTGGTGGGAATGTGAATTGGTACAGCCACTATGGAGAACAGTATGGATGTTCCTTAAAAAACTAAAAATAGAACTACCATACAACCCTGCAATCCCACTACTGGACATATATCCTGAGAAAACATAATTCAAAAAGAGTCATGTACCACAATATTCATTGCAGCTGTATTTACAATAGCCAGGACATGTAAGCAACATAAGTGTCCATCGACCGATGAATGGATAAAGAAGATGTGGTACATATATACAATGGAATATTACTCAGCCATAAAAAGAAACAAAATTGAGTTGTTTGTCGTTAGGTGAATGGACCTAGAATATGTCATACAGAGTGAAGTAAGTCAGAAAGAGAAAAACAAATACTGTATGCTAACACATGTATATCGAATCTAAAAAATAAAAATGACAAAACAAATGGTTTTGAAGAACCTAGGGGCAGGATAGGAATGAAGGTGCAGATGTAGAGAATGGACTTGAGCACACGGGGAGGGGGAACGGTAAGCTGGGATGAAGTGAGAGAGTGGCATGGACTAATATATACTACCAAATGTAAAATAAATAGGTAGTGTGAAGCAGCCACATAGCACAGGGAGATCAGCTTGGTGCTTTGTGACCACCTAGAGGGGTGGGATTGGGAGAGTGGGAGGGAGACACAAGAGGAAGGATTTATGGGGATATATGTATATGTATAGCTGATTCACTTTGTTATAAAGCAGAAACTCACACACCATTGTAAAACAATTATACTCCAATAAAGATGTTTAAAAAAATAAAGAATATATATATATATATACACACACACATATATGTATATAAAGCTGAATCACTTTGCTGTACACCAGAAGGTAACACAACATTGTAAGTTAACTATACTTCAATTTAAAAAGTGGTTATAAAAAGAAATTAAACAAACAACACCCCCCAAACCCAATGAGGCAGTAGTACAAAAAAAAAAACAAAAACAAACCCAAAAACCAAAACTAAGCAAACAAAAAAACCACTTTGTATCATTGATGGTAGTGTTGAAATTATTCTCAGTCTTCTTAGCTTTTGTTGATTTATCTTCACTTGTGTTCCTAGCTCTATTTTTTCTGTCCCCACTATCTGGAATACTTTCTTCTACCCTTCCAGTTTATTATTCACCATTATTTTCCATTCATTTCAAAAGTGGTTTGTGGAACTTGGAGTCACTGCTTGTAATGAAAAAAAAAAAAAAAAAAGGTAAGCTCCCGGTCTCTTCCTGATGAAGAATTTGCTATCTAATATGACAAAATTAAATGATAATATAAGGCAGGGTTTGGCAAAGTGAAGTCCACGTACCAAATCCAGCCTGTGTCTATTGTAATAAAGTTTTATTGAATCGTAGACAAGCTCATTCATTTGCAGATTGTCTAGGGCTACTTTTGCCCAAGTTGTACCATTGTGACTGAAACTGCATGGCCTGTAAAGCCGCATATATAGTATTTGACTCTTTATGGAAAAAGTTTGCTGACCTAAGGCAGTCAATGATTAAGGGTTAACGGAGTGGTCAACATTTAGTAGGTACCTGTAGGAAGTGATTCTCAATCTGTGTAAGAAAGAGGCAGGTTTGTTTTTTTTTCTCCAATTTATCATGGACTTTAAAAAAATACAATAAAAATAAATCATTAGAAACATGAAACAAAGACATACAAAATACAAGCCCAAAGTTTCTAGTATTAAATTCAGCCAATATAAAATCACTTTGTCAAATTGCTGTAAGTTTCTAATTGCTACCCTTAGTTTTGGTACTTATCTCATCATGGAGCCATAACAAACAATTCATATAAGGGCACCAGCTCAAGCACCATACTTTGAGTAGCACTTGTCTAAAAAATATCTAACTGAACCAACCTCCCTTGCTCGACACACTAGATTTTTTTTTAAGTTACTTTTCTTTTTTTTATATTTATTTTATTTACTTATTTGCTTACACCGGGTCTTAGTTGTGGCAGGCACGCTCCCAGGTTGTGGCTTGTGGGCTCCTTAGTTGAGGCACATGGGCTCCTCAGTTGTGGCATGCAAACTCTCAGTTGCAGCATGCATGTGGGATCCAGTTCCCTGACCAGGGATCGAACCCAGGCCCCCTATATTGGGAGCGTGGAATCTTAACCACTGTGCCACCAGAGAAGTCCCTCGAGACACCAGATTAATACAATCTGCAATCAGGTTATGGTCAACAAGACTTCAGGCCTGTGAAATATTCTGTCTCTTTAAGGTAACTTTTTGTCCTTCTGTTCTGATACGTTGTGTTGATATAATTTAGGTCCTAGAGGACAATTTTCTTTCTCTTATTTTCAGGAATTAGTACATTGCAAATGGACTCATTCTAGGCAAGCTAACACTACAGTATTATCTTTTTTTACTGAAAAATAATTGTTTCAGGCAAGTCTTTAGGAACAGTGCATTTTCCTCCTTGCCGACAAACTTACGTAAGAAGTAAAGTCATCTATATCTAGATTGTGGTGGTGGTTATACATCCATGTGCATTTGTCAAAACTCATAGAACTATACCCCTAAAAGGAGTGATTTTTACAGTACGTAAATTATCCTGAAATAAAGCTGACTTTAAAAAAAAATGAAGATTATAGGGCACTTTCCACTGAAGTTTCTCTTTTAGTAGGTAGGAAATGCTAGCACCAGTGGGGTTAGAAATATGTGAAGTGTATTGGCTGAATGTTCCTGTACCCTCTCCCCATGAAGGATGTCTTACCTTCAGGAATAAAAATATTCAAGTCCAGGGCCCAAGCCTCTCTCCCCAGGAAGGTGCTATTTGGACAAAACTCTAGCTTTTGAGGTTTGTTATCCCTTTAGTGATCGACCCTTGCTTTCCTTAGAGACATAAACTTATTCAGTTAGGATGCAGTCACGTGTTGGAGGTCTGTGAGTCATTCTGACCATAATAGGGGACTTTGCGTGTTTCTGTTCTGATCAATTTTGTAAATTTTCCTCATTCGTGACCAAGTTCTTGTGGTAGAGATGAAGGTTAGCAAGAGATATCAGACTGTAGACTGCAGATAAGTGGTCAGAGTATTCAGTGAAGGAAGAAGGCATAAAGTGCTGTAGCCACAAAGGTTTCATGGAAGAGACGGGTTTAACATGGAGATGGTTAGGATTTGTACAGAAAAGTATTCCAGATGTGAAATTTGAGGCATACTGCTAAGGCATTCTAGCTGGACCAGAGGATTACCATTGGTATGTAGTGTGTGGGACAAGGTAAGAAAAACAGATTTATCCTGTCGGCAATAAGAAGCCATGACAAGTTTTTCATGAGGGATGTGTAATCCTTGTTAAAAATCTGGCTAAAATCCCACTTGCTCAAGCCTATACTTAAAGTTCATATTGTAAAAGACTTGATAGCATCCTATTTTCTGTGTTTGCACTTTCTTTTTATTCTAGACCATGAGCTCTTACGGGCAGGAAATCTCTTACTTTTGGTTGACCTGGAGTGAGCAGTTCTTGCTGAATTAGTTCGAAAGCATTCTTTATTCCTTTAACCTACTGCAGTCTTATAGGCTGATCTTTTAGTCAGTATCAGATTTTCTATCTCTCTCTTGAATATTCAGTGTGAATCTTGTAAGATTGTTGTCTATAGTTGGAAACTTACCTAATAGTTCCTACTCTAGTTAATACAAGTCATTGCCATGCCCCCCCCCCGCCAGCTTTTTTTTAAAAATAGCGATGCAATGCTGACTTATGTTTGTCTTGAGTTCATACAATCTTAAATCCTTGGCAGGGGATTTAGATATTTGTTGTGCAACACAATCTTTGGAAACTTACCATAAAATGCTCTCTGAAAGTGGAAATTATGTTTTGAAAGGCTGGCACCCTGCAAAATAAAGTAGATTCCCTGCAAGGTTGACAGCAAGATTTATAGTTGTTTCCCAACTTGTCCTGCCAAACAACCCTGTCGTGTCTCATCATGGTTACTCTTGGTTGCCAAGCTTGAGTGGTAATCAGAAAATCTTGTGGTAACATAAATTGTGGTGCGTCACTTTTAGGCTTGGGAAGGAATAAATAATCTACCAAGGACTTTGTCTCCTTTAATGACGGCAGGGGATGGGAAGAAAGTTGTCATTAGAGTTTTCCATATCAAAAGTGCCCCACTCTTCCACCCTTCCCTCCCCAATCCCGTGTTGACTGAGCCTCCTCTGTATGCTCAGAGCACCCCGCAGTTATTCTTTCAAAGTGCTTACCACATCGTATTCCCATCGCCAGTGTACATGTCTATTTGTTCCACATTGTGTCAGTGTTTTCAATGATGGGGACTGATTCTTCGTCATCTCTGTATCACCAATGGCTAATGGAGTGTCTGACGCATGGTGGCTAGTTAATGAATATTTGTTGAATTTAACTAAGACTAATAATAATAATAGCTAGCATTGAGTGCAATTACTTTGTACCAGCCACTGCTTTAAGGGCTTCACAAGTATTAATCCATTTAACCCTCTCTACAATCCTATTCAAATTATACACATCAGAAAAATAACAATGAAGTTAAGTAAGTATCAGGTAAATTCGAGATTATAAAGCTGATGAGTGGTAGAAATATGTGTTTTGTGTGTATGCATGTATGCTTTACATAAGCATGTATGTATTCCATGATATACTATGTTTATTTAACAGTGGATGGAAATATGTTCTTTATCCATTCCCCTATTGATGGACATTTAGGTTATTTCCTTTTTTTTTTTTCCCTATATAGAGAATACCATAGGACATGTTTGAGTATGGATATTTCTCCAGAGTTGATGAAAAGGAATTCGTGGGTCATAGGATGGGTGCATTTTTCCTGTGATAGACATGGCCAAACTGTTGTCCCAAATGTCTGTGAGAGTGATGCTAGTAGTTTCTCTACACAAAAGATAACTGGAATGAGTGGAGAGATATGTCATGTCCCTAGATGGAAAGTCTCAGTTTTCTAAAGAAGGCAGTCCTCATCAAATTAATCTGTAAATCCTATGGAGTTCCAATTAAAACCCAAGAGAAATTTTTAAAGAAGTTTGACAGGCTGATTCTAACTTTTAAGAGGTAGAGAAAATAAGCAAGAAAATTTGAGAAATTTTGAAAAAATAACAAAGAAGGAGTGGTAATGTTACCATGAAGAAACGTTTGGGAGGAATGGAGAAGAGATGGGGGAAGGTGAGAAATAAAGAAAGGCTACCAACTAGAACAATTTCCATGATATATTATAAACGAAGCCTGTAGAATATAATTTCTACCTTTAATACTACTGCAAATATGTGAAATTTGAAAATGCATATATACAAGGACTGGAAGAAAACCTGGCTAAAGGAAAACATTGACCCAGTTAGGTGATGGGATTGTGGACTATTTTTGTTTTGGAATGCAGACTTTTTAATATATTTTTTTTCAATAATGTGCATAAATATAAACATGATCAGATTAAGGAAAATCTTATTTTCTTAATTTTTAATATTGTCCCATCTTCTTCCTTCACAATGTTGCCTATGACAATTCAGATAGCATTGATGTCATTGATTCAGGTGTCATTAATTATTGCTCCTTTAGGGCAATGTTTTACTGTCTGGAAACTAAGAGGTTTGGGGTTTTGTTTTTTCTTTTTATTCTAGAATTTCACCACAGTGTGTCTAGGTGCGGTTCTTTATCCATACATCCTGCTTAAATGGAGCAGGGCCCTATGGTCCTTCCCCCCACCACCATGTCCTCCGCCTGCCTTTTGGCTGTGGAAAAACTTTAACCAAAGAATAAGTTTAATCAGAGAAGTGAGAAAATGCAGAAACAAAGGAAAACAGTCCAACAAGACTAAATAATAATAGTTCAGTCATTAAACATAGTTAAGGACATTTAGTTCCTTCTCAAGGGCTATAGATAATATTCTGAGCCATATCCTTTGAGCTTATACTGAAACCCCTACCAGGTGGAAAAAGTTAACTACATGATGACCAGACTGTAGCCATGACATACGCTGCCACAATTCTGAGAACTGGCCTCAAGGAAATGGGAACAAACCGACCCTGGAACTGAACATTAACTATACCTAAAACAATCAAGGTGACACTGGTCAGACCACTGCAGGACCAATTTCAAGATGACTCTCAAGACGGGAATTTCTCTGCAGTCCATTGGTTAGGACTCTGCCCTCTCCTTGCCAAGGGCCGGGGTTCAATCCCTGGTTGGGGAACTAGGATCCCACAAGCTGTGCAGCACGGCCAAAAAAAAAAAAAAGAAAAAAGAAAAAAAATGACTGTCAGAGCTGACTGTGCTGTTTCTCCATGTACCCCCCTCCATTCACCTATAAAAGCTCTTGCCTACTGATTGGGGCAGGGGGAGGAGTTGACCTTTGGACAGGAGTCCACCCCTCCCCACCAGTTGCTGGCATCTGAAATAAAGCAAACTTTCCTTTCCATCAACCTTGCCTCTTTATTGGCTTTTGAGTGGCGAGCAGTTGGACCCCCACTTTTGGTAACACTGCTTGACAACTGATGGGCCTGTTAAATCTGAGAACTCATGTCTTTCTTATAGTTCTGAGAATTTTTCTTTTATTATTGTTTTGTCTCTTTCCTTCCTATCTACTTTTTGCAAATCTCTTCTGGGACTTCCCTGGGGGTCCAGTGGTTAAGACTTCACCTTCCAATGCAGGGGATGCAGGTTTGATCTCTGGTTGGGGAACTAAGATCCCACATGTCTCACAGTCAAAAAGCAAAACATACACACACAAAAGCCCAAAAAAAACAAACAGAAACAATATTGTAACAGATTCAATAAAGACTTTACAAATGGTCCACATCAAAAAAATAAATACATAAAAAATAAAAATCTCTTCTTTTTCTCTTGGCACTGATTGTAGACAAATGCTGGAACATCTGGATATACACTCTGTGTCTCCTAACTTTTCTTTCTTGTTCTGCACTACATTCTGAGAGACGCTTGTTTTATTGAAGGGGCGCTAGTGACTAGAAGGGAGCAGTCTAAGGAAGGCTTCTGGGGTATTATTGAAGTTTTCTTTCTCTTTTTTTTAAATTTTTAAATTTAATTTAATTTATGTTTTAAACAGCATGTTCTTATTAGTTATCTATTTTATACATATTAGTGTATATATGTCAATCCCAATCTCCCAATTCATCTCACCCCACCCCTCACTTTCCCCCACTTGGTGTCCATATGTTTGTTCTCTACATCTGTGTCTCAATTTCTGTACATGGGTTTAGCCTCCATGTGTTTGTGTTTTTTTACGTTTTTTTCCCTGTAACTGATTTCTAATCTCATAGTGTTGTGGTCGGAAAAGATGCTTGATATGATTTCAGTTTGCTTAAATTTACTGAGACTTGATTTGTGACCCAAGATGTGATCTATCCTGGAGAATGTTCCATGAGCACTTGAGAAGAAAGTATATTCTGCTGTTTTTGGATGGAATGTCCTATAAATATCAAATACATCTATCTGGTCTATTGTGTCATTTAAAGCTTGTGTTTCCTTATTAATTTTCTGTCTGGATGATCTGTCCATTGATGTAAGTGAGGTGTTAAAGTCTACCACTATTATTGTGTACTGTCGATTTCCTCTTTTATGACTGTTAGCAGTTGCCTTATGTATTGATGTGCTCCTATGTTGGGTGCATATATATTTATAATTGTTATATCCTCTTCTTGGATTGATCCCTTGATCATTATGTAGTGTCCTTCCTTGTTTCTTGTAACATTCTTTATTTTAAAGTTTATTTTATCTGATATGAGTATTGCTACTCCAGCTTTCTTTTGATTTCCATTTGCATGGAATATCTTTTTCCATCCCCTCACTTTCAGTCTGTATGTGTCCCTAGGTCTGAAGTGGGTCTCTTGTAGACAGCATATATATGGGTCTTGTTTTTGTATCCATTCAGCGAGCCTGCGTCTTTTGGTTGGAGCATTTAATCCATTCACATTTAAGGTAACTAGCAATATGTATGTTCCTATTACCATTTTCCTAATTGTTATGGGTTTGTTTTTGTAGTTCCTTATCTTCTCTTGTGTTTCCCACTTAGAGAAGTTCCCTTAGCATTTGTTGTAGAGCTGGTTTGGTGGTGCTGAATTCTATTAGCTTTTGCTTGTCTGTAAAGCTTTTGATTTCTCCCTTGAATCTGAATGAGATCCTTGCTGGGTAGAGTAATCTTGGTTGTAGGTTCTTCCCTTTCATCACATTAAATATATCATGCCATTCCCTTCTGGCTTGTAGAATTTCTGTTGAGAAATCAGCTGTTAACTTTATGGGAGTTCCGTTGTATGTTATTTGCATTTTTTGCTTGTTGCTTTGCTTGTGCCGTAATTTTTCTTTGTCTTTAATTTTTGTCAGTTTGGTTACAATGTATCTTGGCATGTTTCTCTTTGGGTTTATCCTGCCTGGGACTCTCTGTGCTTTCTGGACTTGGGTGGCTATTTCCTTTCCCATGTTAGGGAAATTTTAGACTATAATCTCTTCAAATATTTTCTGGTCCTTTGTCTCTCTCTTCTCCTTCTGGGACACCTATAATGCAAATGTTGTTGCATTTAATGTTGTCCCAGAGGTCTCTTAGGCTGTCTTCATTTCTTTTCATTCTTTTTTCTTTATTCTGTTCTGCAGCAGTGAATTCCACCCTTCTGTCTTCCAGTTCACTTAGCTGTCCATCTGCCTCAGTTATTCTGCTACTGATTCATTCTAATGTCTTTTTCATTTCACTTATTGTATTGTTCATCTCTGTTTGTTTGTTCTTTAATTCTTCTAGGTCTTTGGTAAACATTTGTTGCATCTTCTCGATCTGTGCCTCCATTCTTTTTCCGAGGTCCTGGATCATCTTCACTATGATTATTCTGAATTCTTTTTCTGGAAGTTTGCCTATCTCCACTTCATTTAGTTATTTTTCTGGGGTTTTATCTTGTTCCTTCATCTGATTCATAGCCCTCTGCCTTTTCATCTTCTCTATCTTCTGTGAATGTGGTTTTTGATCCACAGGCTGCTTCTGCTGTCTGCCCTCTGGTGGATGAGGCTATCTAGGAGGCTTGTGCCAGCTTCCTGATGGGAGGGACTGGTGGTTGGTAGAGCTAGGTGTTGCTCTGGTGGGCAGAGTTCAGCATAACTTTAATCCACTTATTTACTGATGGGTGAGGCTGGGTTCCCTCCCTATTGGTTGTTTGGCTTGAGATGACCCAGAACTGGAGCCTACCCGGCTCTTTGGTGAGGCTAAAGGTGGACTCTAGGAGGGCTCATGCCAAGGAATACTTCCCAGAACTTCTGTTGCCAGTGTCCTTGTCCCTGCAGTGAGCCACAGCCACCCCCCGCCTCTGCAGGAGACCCTCCAACACTAGCAGGTAGGTCTGGTTCAGTCTCCCCTGGGGTCACTGTTCCTTCCCCTGGGTTCTGATGCACATACTACTTTGTGTGTGCCCTCCAAGAGTGGAGAGTCTCTGTTTCCCCCGAGTCCTGTTGAAGTCCTGTGATCAAATCCTGCTAGCCTTCAAAGTCTGATTCTCTAGGAATTCCTCTTCCTGTTGCTGGACCCCCAGGTTGGGAAGCCTGACGTGGGGCTCAGAACCTTCACTCCAGTGGGTGGACTTCTGTGGTATAAGTGTTCTCCAATTTGTGAGTCACCCACCCACCAGTTATGGGATTTGATTTTATTGTGATTGTGCCCCTCCTACCGTCTCACTGTGGCTTCTCCTTTGTCTTTGGATGTGGGGTATCTTTTTTGGTGAGTTCCAGTGTCTTCCTGTTGATTATTGTTCAGCAGTTAGTTGTTATTACAGTGCTCTCGCAAGAGGGAATGAGCACACATCCTTCTACTCCACCATCTTGAACCAATCTCCTCCCTTTCTTTCTTTCTTCTTTCTTTCCTTCATTCTTTCTTTCCTTCTTTACTTCCTTCTTTCTCTTTCTCTCTTCTTTCTTTCTTTCCCTCTCTCTTTCTCACTTTCTTTCTTTCTCTTTTTCACTCTTTCTTTCTCTTTCTTTCTCTCTCTCTTTCTTTCTTTCTGTCTTGTTTTCTTTCTCTCTCTCTCTCCCTTTCTTTCTCTCTCTCTCTTTCTTTCTTCTCTCTCTCTCTCTCTTTCTCTCTTTCTCTCTCTTTCTTCCTCCCTTTCTTTCTTTCTTCCTTCCTCCCTCCCTCCCTCCCTCCCTCTCTCTCTCTCTTTCTCTCTTTCTTTCTTTCCCACACAGCTTGCAGGATCTCAGTTCCCCGATCAGGGTTTGAACCCAGGTCATGGCAGTGAAAGCCCAGAATCCTAACCTCTAGGCCACTCAGGGAACTCTCGGTTCTGTTTCTTGATCTTAGGTTGGTTACATGCAATTGCTCGATTGGTGAAAATTCTTAAGCATTAGATGGCTAATGAATACACTTATTTCTTTTCTTTTTTTTAAAATTTAATTAATTAATTTATTTTTGACTGTATTGGGTCTTTATTGCTGTGTGGGGGCTTCCTCTAGTTGCAACGTGTGGGGGCTACTCTTCATTGCAGTGTGCAGGCTTCTCATTGCAGTGGCTTCTCTTGTTGCAGAGCATGGGCTCTAGGTGTGCGGGCTTCAGTAGTTGTGGCACACAGGCTCAGTAGCTGTGGCTCATGGGCTCTAGAGTGCAGGCTCAGTAAGTTGCGGTGCATGGGCTTAGTTGCTCCACAGCATGTGGGATCTTCCCGGACCAGGGCTCGAACCTGTGTCCCCTGCATTGGCAGGCGGATTCTTAACCACTGTGCCACTGGGGAAGCCCATAAATACACTTATTTCAATAAAGAATTAAAAAATAATAATTTCAAGGTTTTTATTGGCCTGAACAACTGGAAAGATGAAATTGCCATTCACTGAGATGAAGAAGGCTGCAGGTAGAGTAGCTTTGGGGAGAAGCCCAGGAATTGAAATTTGAATATCTTGAGTTTGAACTGTCTCTCAGATATGGAGGAAGAGATGTCAATTATTGTGTTCAATTTTCCTGATAAATTCTCTTAGTCTATTTGGGCTGCCATAACAAAATACCACAGATTAACAGTCTTATAAACAACAGAAATTTATTTCTCAAAGTTCTAGAGGCTGGAAGTCCAAGATCAGGGTGCCAGCATGGTTGGGTGAGGGCCCTCTTCCGGGTCTCAGACTGCCAACTTCTTGCTGTGTCCTCATGTGGTGGAAGGGGCTAGGGGAGCTCTGCAGGGCCTCTCTTATAAGGACACTAATTCCATTCATGGGGGTTTCACCTTCATGACCTAAGCACGTCCCAGAAGCCCCAACTCCTAATATCATCACATTGGGCATTAGGATTTCAACGTATGGATTTGGGGGACACAAGCATTCAGACCATACCACAAGTCAAGTAAGTCCTTCTCCTTTCTTCCTTTCTTCTTTCTTTTTCTTCCTTCCTTCCTTCCTTTCCTTCCTTCCTTCCTTCCTTCCTTCCTCCTTCCTCCCTCCCTCCCTCCCTCTTCCTTCCTTCCTTCCTTCCTTCCTTCCTTCCTTCCTTCCTTCCTTCCTTCCTTCCTTCCTTCCTTCCTTCCTTTCTTCCTTTCTTTCTTTCCTTCTTTCTTTCTTTCTTTCTTTCTTTCTTTCTTTCTTTCTTTCTTTCTTTCTTTCTTTCTTTCTTTCTTTCTTTCGCCTTCCTTCCTTCTTCCCCTTCCTCCCTCCCTCCCTCTTTCCTTCCTTCCTTCCCTCCTTGCTTTCTTTCTCTCCCTCTGTCTCCCTCCCTTCTTCCCTTCCTTTTTTTAATTTGATCCCACCTGATTTCTATCTTTTGGGCATTTCTTTTTCCAGGCCTCAAGAGCACCTGTTCTTATTTTTCAGCCTGTCACAGTGATTCAAATTCTTTGCTTCACTTTTTGAAACCTCAGTTTCCTTACCTATAAAATGTGCCAAAGAATAGCTGCTTAGCTCATGAATTTATCAGCTAAGGACCGAATGAGATTATAGAAAGGAAAGTGCTTGGTAAATTGTATACTCTATAAAATGTTAAATTTCTGTTAGCTCTTACTTTTTCAAGAGTGATTGATTTCATGATTTGATATATGGACTCTGTTTTCTTTCTAATTGTGATTGTTTTCATTGAGTTTAGATGGCCCACATTTTAGTGGTGACATACTTGAAATCTCCAGTTGTGGTTAGCAGGATTATGGGAAGTGGGACCAAGGATATTTAGACCCATTTCTGATCCCAAGTTTTTTTCTGCCACATGACATGTTGAGTTGAAAACAATGGACCTCCTCCTTACTCCTTTTATAAATGTTTACAGCACTCTTCTTCCACTCACTCCCCTAAGGACAAGGATTAAGCTTTACTCATTTTGGTAGCCTCAGTGCCTGGCATAGCATGTCACGTAGTAGGCAGTCATTTCATGTATATTTTTTTAACAATTGATTGGACTTTAGCAACAATTTTTGTCTGGACTGACTCGAGGGATATTATTAGTGTGATAAAAATTTTTGCTTAAAAATATTCCAACAAGGTTTCACTGGCATGTTCATAGTGCCAATGGTGTGGGTATTTGTTTTAAGCAGAAAAATTGCCTTATTAGGACTAAATTCAGCATGGTTGTCCACAATTGAAACACTAATTATAACTTAAAAAACTGAAAAAGCTATACTTATTGAGAACTGCTATTTATTGAAATTGTCTCTAATGTCACAGTAACCCTGAAAGTCTCACTTTTGTTAAGATGCAGAACTGGAATGCATATCCTGGTCTGACTCCAAAGCCAATGTAACCAAGCAGGACCCTATGGACCTTCCTGGGACAGACTGCTCCCCACACCCTCTGCTTTAGCTCTTCTCCTTACTGTTATACCTAGATAACAGTATCTGGTGCACATTTCCTGGGTTATTTTACAGATGCTAAAACCCCCACCAAATGGAAGAGGCTAACTACACAGTGACTTTGAGCACGTAGCCCCCCAGGCCTACTGGAGCCTAAGGATTGATAATGTTAACTCCATGACACTGCCCTGTTACCTCACCATCAACCAATCGAGAATCGTGCATGAACTGATCACACACCCTGAGACTCCCCTCCTTCACCTGGCCTTTAAAAATGCTTTCCTGAAATCCATTGGGGAGTTTGGGCTTTTTGAGCACTAGCTGCCCTGGACTCCTTGCTTTGTGCTCTGCAATAAATGCTGCACTTTCCTTCATCACAACCCGTTGTCAATAGATTGGTTTTACTGTGCATGGGTAAGCAGACCCAAGTTTGGTTCTGTGACACCAGCTCATTTAACTCTTCTGCCTCTAATTTGTTTCAAGCCAAGTAGGTAAGAAATATCAACTGGCAGCAGCCTTATACAATTTCAGTTTTCTGTTGTTGGGGTACACTATTTACCCTATTTTTGATCCATTTATTCACTTTTTTTTAGTGATAAAAGTAGTTTCTGATCCTCTTATTCTGTGTCATACTGACTTGCTTTTTTTCTTTTTCGTTCTTTTTTTCTTTTTTTGTTATTCGAACTCACACTGAGACTCTGAAAGATCTCGCCAGTTGTAGTCCTTACTTTTTCCAAATGAAGAAGAGAAATGGCTTTTTTTCACAGAACTGTATCTAATTTTAGCATTGTTTATGCAATGACTTTGAAAGTATGTTCTCAAATTGTCGTTAGTCTCTTTGTGTAGCCCTTGTGGCCTAAGCAACAGTTGAGTTTAAATATTATTACATTTAGAGAGAGAAAAGGGCCTGATCTAGAAAAATGCAACAGACATTTATTGAGTGCCTACTATGTGTCAGTGTAATTACAGACCCTGGGGAAACCCAGCAGTGAAAAATGCATACAAAAAAGTAGAGACAAAAAAGTATATATTTATACTAAAAAGTGATCCAATGGCAATGAAACATGCATTTTAAAATTCCTCTATAGATGATGTAATTTTTCCTTGAAACAGGTTATATACATTTGTGGGTTTAATATCTGCAGTATAATGATATTATTGTAAATGAGTAAAACCAAAGAGTAATATTACTTGCCCATTTTTTTTGTTTTTCTCTTTTGGATGCCTCAAACCATTTGCTAAGTATAAATTTGTATCTTAGCCTTTTGGTAGTAACCATTAATTTAAAGCAATTTGGGGCAATGAATGCTTCTACTTCAGTGAGGACTTCTGCTCAAAGCTTACTCTACATTTTTCTGGAGTTACATGCTGTTTGACATAAAAAGGAGACTATAATATTTATCATATGTTAGTGAGATGGAAGATCTTAAAGTGGAGGAAACTGCTTTTTAATGCTTTGGCAGGAATTTTAATAATTTCACAGTAAGAGAAAATACAGCTTATTTGGGGGGCAAGGATTTAAAATACCTCAGCAAATTTTAACTTTCATCAACTTTTCTATATGTACCCTGTGACAAAGGTGACTACAGAGTACCGTTTTACTCCTGGTATGTTGGTGGTGACACATGGCTTTGTCAAAGAATGACTCCGCAGAGACCTGTCTTGTAGCTTTGGAACATAATAGATGCTTCTCTACTCTGCTCTATCCAATTCCAATTTCTCTTCCCAGTCAATGCCCTGCCACCATTGAACATTTGATTATCGATTCATTCTGATAGTACTCGTTAACTGCCTCTTGTATGCTGATCTCACATCAATTTCAAAGCTCCTGGCAACAGGGTCAGTGTCTTCAAATTTAAAACCCTTTTAATTTTTTAAAATTTATTTTATTGAAGTATAGTTGACTTACAATGTTGTGTTAGTTTATGGTGTATAGCAAAGTGATTCATATATCTATCTATCTATCTATCTATCTATCTATCTATCTATCTATCTATATTCTTTTCCATGTTCTTTTCCAATATGGTTTATTACAGGATATTGAATATAGTTCCCTGTGCTATATAGTAGGACCTTGTTGTTTATCCATTCTCTAGACAATAGTTTGCATCTGCTAATCCCAAACTCCCAATCCATCCCTCCCGTACCCCCCTCCCCCTTGGCAACCACAAGTCTGTTCTCTATGTGTGTGAGTCTGTTTCTGTTTCATAGATAAGTTTGTGTCATATTTTAGATTCCTCATATAAGTGATATCATATGGTGTTTGTCTTTCTCTTTCTGACTTACTTCAATTAGTATGATAATCTCCGGGTCTATCCATGTTGCTGCAAATGGCATTATTTCATTCTTTCTTATAACTGAGTAGTATTCCATTTTATATATATATATATATACATACCACATCTTCTTTATCCATTCATCTGTCCATGGACATATACGTTGGTAAAACCCTTTTTTAAAAATTTTTTTTGTTGTCGTTTTTTTAAAATTTTATTTGGAGTATAGTTGATTTACAATGTTATATTAGTTTCAGGTGTACAGCAAAGTGAATCAGTTGTACATATACATATATCCACTCTTTTTTTTTTTTCTTTGCGGTACGCGGGCCTCTCACTGTTGTGGCTTCTCCCGTTGCGGAGCACAGGCTCCGGACGCGCAGGCTCAGCGGCCATGGCTCATGGGCCCTGCTGCTCCGCGGCATGTGGGATCTTCCCGGACTGGGGCACGAACCCGTGTCCCCTGCATCGGCAGGCGGACTCTCAACCACTGTGCCACCAGGAAAGCCCTATATCCACTCTTTTTTAGATTCTTTTCCCATATAGGCCATTACAGAATATTGAGTAGAGTTCCCTGTGCTATACAGTAGGTCCTCATTTGTTATCTATTTTATATTTAGTAGTGTGTATATGTCAATTCCAATCTCCCAATTTATCCCTACCCCCCTTACCCCCTGGTAACCATGATTTTGTTTTCTACATCTGTGACTCTACTTCTGTTTTGTAAATAAGTTCATTTGTACCCTTTTTTTTAGATTCCACATAAAAGCGATATAATATGCTATTTGTCTTTCTCTGTCTGACTTACTTTACTTAGTATGACAATCTCTAGGTCCATCCATGTTGCTGCAAATGGCATTATTTTGTTCCTTTTTTATGGCTGAGTAATATTCCATTGTATATATATGCCACATCTTCTTTATCCATTCATCTGTCCATGGACATTTAAGTTGCTTCCATGTCTTAGCTATTGTAAATAATGCTGCAATGAACATTGGGTGAATGTATCTTTTTGAATTATGGTTTTCTCAGGGTATATGCCCAGTAGTGGGATTGCTGGGTCATATGGTAGCTCTATTTTTAGTTTTTCGAGGGACCTCCATACTGTTCTCCATAGTGGCTGTACCAGTTTACATTCCCACCAACAGTGCAAGAGGGTTCACTTTTCTCCACACCCTCTCCAGCATTTATTGTTTGTAGAGTTTTTGGTGATGGCCATTCTGACCAGTGTGAAGTTATACCTCATTGTAGTTTTGATTTGCATTTCTCTAATTATTAGTGATGTTGAGCATCTTTTCATGTGCATCATGGCCATCTGTATGTCTTCTTTGGAGAAATGTCTATCTAGATCTTCCACCCATTTTTTTGACTGGGTTGTTTGTTTTTTTGATATTGAGCTGCCTGAGCTCTTTGTATATTTTGGAGATTAATCCCTTGTCAGTTGCTTAATTTGCAAATGTTTTCTCCCATTCTGAGGGTAGAACCCTTTTCTTTTAAACTTTAGCTTCCCCTTCAACACATACCATATAGTAGGAACTCAAAATTTACTTTTGGATTCATTCATTTAGTCAAGGTGTAGGGATAAGTATCAGCAGTGTGGTGCCACGGAATGAGCACTCTACCATTTACCAGCTGTAGGACCTTAAGCTTTTCACAATCTCTCTGCGTTGGAGTTTCTTCTTTAAAACAAAGGTGCCTAAACTAATTTTTTTTTCAAATTCCTTTCAAATCTATGATCCAGTGACCCAAAGGAGTGAATAAGAATCCTCTATGTTTCTAATTTTCCACTCATGTCTTATAGTTAGTGAATGTTCTCCCATCCTCTGGGATTTATATTTATGACTCCTCATCATGGTATATAACAAAATGATTTAGAAGAAAGAGAAGAGCTTGAATACAGTGTAGTATGTTCAGCAGAAAATTAGTAAATAAAGAATAAAAAGGCAGATTTTTTTCACAGTCTATTGTTTTTCCAGGAACAGTTACCAATGGTTTCAAAACATATTCTTCAAAGAATAACAAGCCTTTTTCTCTTTAAAGCTTTCCCTTACATATTTGCTTTATTTTTAGCTGACTAGAGGATCTGTGTGTTATACACCAAATTTCCTCAAGCTGGCCTTCTTTTAACATATGCAATTTTTCTAATCACAGTTATTTGTGAGAGCAAGACTGCACATGCTGATAGGAAAGACAGCAGTGTTGGCTAATTTTAGGAATAATTAGACCAGTCATGGCAATAAAGGATTGGTCTATGTGTGTAGGGCCTTAGAAGAAATCAGTCTGGGATAAATATGTATATAAATCTTAATATGAATAAAATTCTTAATCTAATTAGAAAAGAAATCCTAATGGGAAATGATATATAATCTGTCTCACCTTCCTACCTCACAGAGCTGTTGCAGGGACTTAATAAGACTCAACACATTGATATCAGTTGACCATGAATAACACCATAGACCTGTATCCTTAGCACTGATGCCCACTCTGGGGTAAGGAGAAGGGCACACTCTTCAGTGCCTTTTTGACACCTTAAATTGCCATTGGTGAAGACTCCCAAATCTGCATTCCAACCTTGTTTCCTACCTTGATTTCCAATTTGATGTTTCCAACTGTCTATCAGGAATCACACATATGATAGTGAATCCCACCATCATTACCAAGTCAATAGAATCATAGTCAAATTGATCACCTTTCTCCTACCGCAATTGTTTTTCTTCCTGAACTTCCTAATTTTTCTCCAAGCCAGTTTTTCCCAGTGCAAACCAGAAAAGGAAAGATGTCTTAGGCTTTGCCTAAAGTGATCTAAACCTCCAAGTTGGAACAGCATCTAGAAAGAAAATAACTAGTTAGGGTCTGGGAAGTTGGAGAGGTGAGGCAGGAAGGGAGCTGGAGACAGAAAGCTTTGGAAACTGAAGGATTCTAAAGCAAGGAAAAGCACAATGGAATTGAAGGTCAGTTCAGGAACTAATTACACAAATTTGGTTCATCTGTTTCCCCCTCCTTATGTGGCTCAAGCAACTTCTGGGGGCTAGAATCTTATTTTTAAAGGGACCAGAAGGTATAGTAAAATTTCTGTTAACTATAAACACTTGTTTTTGAAATCTCAAAGGCTTGAAGCCATTTTGGAATCTTTAGTCCCCCAAATATTCTACCAACTAAACAGTACCCAACAAATGCTTGTTAGAATGAATGGACGAAAGCCCTATTGATGCTTCCTTCCCTAGGCCTTTTGTACTCACCCTTCCTACCCAATTCCCACGGTTAGCCGAGCCCCAAATCTCCCCTTTAGTATTTGAGGCCCTCCAAAATTTATTTCCAACTTATCTTTCCCTACTGCTTATCAAGATCTTCCCACTTATGTTAATCAGTCTCCATTCACTGTCTCCCGGTCATGTTCATTCTTTTGTTTCTTTACTCTTCCTTGTGCATACCCTCTCCCCTCATTTCAACTTAATCCAATATCCTTTAAGACCCAGTCCTATCACCTCTATGAAACCTTCTACATGCACTTCAGTGAAGATGAATCTCATCTTTCTTTAAATTTCTATTGTAATTCCTGCTGTATTAGCACTTAATCTTTATTTTTTCTCCTTAACGGTGTATGTGTCTTGACTTCCTAGAAGATGTGTGTGTCTTTGAGGGTAAAGACTATGCATTACACTTCTTTTGTGTTACCCACAATGTTTAGCAAAAAAGGTTATTGAATGAATGATTCATGTTAAGTACAGAAATAGAGAAAAAGGGGATGATAATGAATAATATAAGCCTGTTTCACTTTATTATTCAAGAGATCAGCAAAGCACCTTAAAGACTGACAATATCCTTGACATCCCAAGTTTATAATAATAACACAATGTATACAAAGATGATACACAAATATATACAAAGTTTACTGTATATATCATCTTTACAATATGTAATTGTATATAAAAGACAGAGGAGGGAATTTTCTAAAATAAGGATTTAATAGTTGAAACCAATTCGACATAAAAAAAACCTTTTTTCTTACAAACATATTTGAGAATTTGTAAAGGGATTTATGCTTTTTGGATTTTAGAATGAATCTATTAGGCTTCTAATAAAAGATAAAATGGCCCCTGAAACAAGTGTTTTTTTTGATAAAGGTCTATCCAATGAACTTCTAATGAGATAACTATTGTTTTACTTCTTTCAAAACTTGAAATAAAATCACTGCCATTGAATGCAGATTTTGAGGGCAGTGATCTAATTATCCTCACGTATCCCAAGGAACAATTTAAAATTTTGATAACTAAAGTCTTGGAAGAAACAATCCACTGAAGGCAAGAAATATTTTGAGGCTATTACTTGTTAGCAAGGTAAATTAGATGAAACTTGTAATTGTTACAAATATTATTCTTCACATAGGTAAACTTTAAATTAGAAAAATGTTATCTGAACATTTCTGAAGTAGAGACTGGTCTATTGGTCTGAGGATTATAAAATAATAATAAAATTAGTTTATTCTGAATAAAATACTAATCTTGAACCACTTCATGAAATTGACATGCATGCATTTGATAGCTCATTTTCCTTTTTTTCTTTCTCATTTTTTTCTCCTTAACATTTCCTAAATGTCATAATACACATTAAGAATCATGATGCCTCCCCTGTATTTCTGAAATCATTATCTTGGATATTATCGAACAATTTCAAACATTTGAAATGCTGACATTGATTGATAAAGTTATTCATAATACATGTGTTTTGCTGATTTAATTACTTTGGGGTTAAATGTAGAAGCATTTTTTTTTTTTTTTTCGCGGTATGCGGGCCTCTCTCTGTTGTGGCCTCTCCCGTTGCGGAGCACAGGCTCCGGACGCGCAGGCTCAGCGGCCATAGCTCGTCGGCCTAGCCGCTCCGCGGCACGTGGGATCTTCCCGGACCGGGGCACGAACCCGTGTCCCCTGCATCGGCAGGCGGACTCTCAACCACTGCACCACCAGGGAAGCCCCAAATGTAGAAGCATTTTAAATGGTGTGCTCTGATATAGTTCAATTATTGAAAACAAATCAAACAAGGAATATGTTTCAAAAAAGAAAGATGATAAAAGGACATCATTTCTGTGAAAAAGTTTATTTTTAAATGCAGAATATTTATAAATTAATGGCACACAGAAACAATGAATTCCTTGTCCTTTCTCTTTAAATATCAGCATCATCAAATATTAAGTGTCTGTAAATATCTACTGTAATTGATCTCATGCTTTTCCTTGACCTTGATACATAGTTGCATGTTTCCCTAAAGAGCTAAATACCTGTTCAGTCCTTCTGCTTTGCTGGCTAACTGATTTCTTCCTGTTACTAAATCACTTGTTCCCCAAACTCTTTTCCCTCTAGGATTTAACCTCTCTTCTCAAAAGTTCCTGTATGTGCCATAGCCTATCATACTAATGCTGTCTGCAAGACTTGTCAGTAAAACATGCCTGCAGCTTTCAATGCACATCCAAACTGCATAATAGTCAGTTCACGTCGGGAGATGATGTAAGATGAAGTTTCAGGGCTGTGACGAAGAGGTCTTCAAATCTAAATAGCTTCTGCAAGGCAAATGGTTGTGTGTTTCTCAGGTAATTGTAATCCCTGAAATCAAACCACCTCGCAGGTGTGCAATGACATGGTTATCAAATGTTTTAAATGATTTCTTGAGCATCCGAGCTGAGGAGAATGGCAGGTTTAGATTTGTTCAAAATTCATATTTGTCATTCAGCCTCTGAACCATCTTGTTTCCATCATTTGGAATGGGGCTATACAGATGGCAACCCACTGAAATGCCTTTTTCTTTTCCCAGAGAGAGACTGCTGTCCTAGAATTATAGCAGCATATTAAAGAAAACAATTACATCCTTTAAAAATAAATTTCCCAGCTCCCATGGGATGTTATCTTGGGAAAACTTGATACTTTATTAAAAAAACAAAAAGAGCTCATACACAACAATATCTCATGTCAGTTAAGTGCTTAGAGCAGAAGTTTCCTTTGGTGAATCTTATATGTTTCTAGTGGGAATTTTAAGTTTACTTTGCTTAAATATTTCAAGTAAGATTAAATTATGTAATTAATAAGAGCAATTCTAAGATGTTTTTCCAAACATAAACAGGTATTTTGATTTTGAGGACTACAATGCTGAAAATTTGGATCTGCCCTGAGTGCTTGTTCACCATTAGTGAGAAAAATAACAAATTGAACTTAGGAGTTAATGTCTTTTTAAAAAGTTTAAAAAGTTGCCTTGGATGACTATCTGTTTCATTCTTTAATGTTGGTGCTTAATCTATTGTAATAAAGATTTCTGTTTTTTTTAACTGTAAAACGGATAATGGAGTATAAAGCATGCTAATTTCTTTCTCAGTTACCCACACATATGGGGAACACGACTGTTCAAGTCAAAAGAGCTGGATCAGTACTGATGATAGGGTGGCAGCGTCTCCTAATCACAGGCAGAGAACACTAGAAATGATTAGAAATGCATGGGAGCCTTTCCTCTTCTGTGCTTTTTTTCTGTCATGGCACTAACTGTGCTATTTTGTAGTTGTTGGTTTATGGGCATGCCTCTTGCATAGACTGTGTGCTTCTTGAAGGTAAGGACCCTGCTTTTCTTTTTTCCTTTTTTTTTTTTTAAATTGAAGTATAATTGATTTGCAATGTTATATTTAACATTGGTTTTCATCTTCATTAACCCCCTCACTTAGCACAGTGACTACCATGATATTAGGGGCTGAAATAGGCCTGCCGATTGAACACCTTGTGTTATGAAGACCCATGAGAACAGTGACCCTGTTGACTTCATTTTTATCTCTTGAGTGTCTAGTACACTTCCTGGCTAAATGAATGTGAAATAGGTGAAACCAAAGCTTTATATTTTGTGAATAACTTGTATATACATCACCTTATTTCAGCCTTTCATAAGCTTCATGGACTAGTAGATAGGGTAGTTTATTATTATCCCCATTTTCTAGATGGGGAGACAAAGATCCAGAGAGATGAATTAACTTACTAAAACTTATAACTATTTAGTGAAAACGGGGTAAGGGAGCTCATCTATTGTCAGTAATTGCCCTTAAGAATAGGTCTTGAGCTCACAGACATAGAAAACAAACTTATGGTTACCAAAGGGGAAAGGGGAGGGGAGGGAAGGATAAATTGGAGTTTGGGATTAACAGACACACACTACTATATATAAAATAGATAAACAGGTCCTACTGTATAGCACAGGGAACTATATTCAATATCTTGTAATAACCTATTATGGAAAAGAATCTGAAAAAGAATATATATATGTATATCTGAATCACTTTGCTATACACCTGAAGCTAACACAAAATTGTAAATCAACTATACTTCCATTTAAAAAAGAGAAAAATAAGAAAAAAATAGGTCTTGAGGTAGTCTGCTCCCACTTCTAAACAGGGAAAAGAATGTTGCTGTGATTGCACATGGGTATTGGCAAGTGCTTACTCCTCAGAGAGATTTGAGTGTCTGTGTGTGTTTGGTGACATTCTTTCAGCTCCTTCAAAGATGTGAAGACTGATTATTTATACATCATCTAGTGTTTAACAATTTCTTTTACACAATCTTTGTAACATGCTAACTAATATAAATAAGGCCTCTTTTCCCTTAAGGCGGCGGAATATTTCCCACAGCTTTTCCAATCTAACTTTTGGTGCAATGCTCAACAGCAGACAATCTACATGGCAGTGTGGGGACTTCCCTGGTGGTCCAGTGGTTAAGACTCTGTGCTCTCAATGCAGGGGGCCTGGGTTTGATCCCTGGTCAGGGAACTAGATCCCACATGCCGCAACTAAAGTTCCTGCATGCTGCAACTAAAAGATCCCACACACAGCAACGAAGATCCCACGTGCCGCAACTAAGACCTGATGCAGCTAAATAAATAATATTAAGAAAAAGATAAAATAAATGGCAGTGTGATCATGGAACTGATACTCTAGGGTTGCAAAACTATCCCAATGTTTGATTAAAAAAATTAGTGTCGGAACATTCTGGAAAAATATTTTAATTCATGTTAAAGAGGACTGCAACTGAGTATTTTCAGAAATGCAAAGCTTTGGGAAGATAATATAAAATAACTTTTTTACACTTATTGCTAAAGGACTCTAGAGTATACTCTCCCTAAAGTAGCCCATGCTCTGCTTCATCCTAACTTGTAATGGTTTTCCAATAATACAGTAGCTTGATGTTGTCATTTTAAGTGGAAATCCACTCTGATCAAATCTTAAGTTGCTGCTCCAGTGTTTGATGAACTCCAGACATTTGTGCCTGCTGCTCTTTTTTCATTGATTAAAAACCTCCTGGCAGGGCTTCCCTGGTGGTGCGGTGGTTGCGAGTCCACCTGCCGATGCAGGGGACATGGGTTCGTGCCGCGGTCTGGGAAGATCCCACATGCCGCGGAGCGGCTGGGCCCGTGAGCCATGGCCGCTGAGCCTGCACGTCCGGAGCCTGTGCTCCGCAACGGGAGAGGCCCGCGTACCGCAAAAAAAAAAAAAAAAAAAAACCTCCTGGCAGGTCACACGATCTTATCCTATTCAGCAATCAAAAAGCATCTGGGTCACTGCCAACATGCGGGAGGAAAGAGAAACGGATGTGATTACCTGTTAAAATTAGTGAGCTTTATATCTAGAGGCCCTAGTGGATGGAGATATTTTGCTACCTTCTGAGTTCTTCCTTTGAATAAATTTTAAATGTGTTACATGAGGATTATTAAAGATGCTCTTTATTTCAGAGTCTTCCTAAGATCTTCCTCACATTGAGTACAACTCCTGGAGTCTTAAACCTATTTTGCTTTTCTAGGAATCAATCTTTTTCTGGGGTATGGAAGGTGGAAGGGTAAGTAAAGTTAACAGCTGTTTCCTTCTTCCTTCCCTTCATCCATCCATCCATCTTTCCTTCCTTCCTCCTTCCCTTCTTTCTTTCCTTCCTTCTTTTCTTTCTTTATTAGGAGCAGCCCTAGCAGGAAACACACAAACCAAAACCACTCCAAGAAAACCCAAACAATAACACCTGTCCAGGTCTTTGTTGGTAAAGTCTTGAGTTGCCCTACAGGGCAAGGATGGATAGAAGTTTATACTTGCTGTCAATTTGGTGAGTGGTTATTGCTGGATAGGAAGAGGTTCCTTAAGACTGTGGTCAGGGAGGTGGCGATACTACTGTTGGTGGGAGGTATATGCTGGGGACGGATCAAAAAAGATCCTCGGTCTTGCCTTGAGAGGACAGTGAGGATCCCCTGGGGTAAATCGTAGAGTCAGTGGAGGCATGGAGAAACCATGGCTGAAAGGCAGGTCTGTCACCTTGCTTCCTGCCATATACTCTATGGAGCACTGGCACCTGGCAGATGGTAGAGAATCAGAATTCAATGGCATCATTGGGTAGCAGAATCATCAGTAACGATGGTGTCCACCAGATATTAAGGATTAGCCATTCTCTCTCATTTTCTTGTGACTTAGTATAAGCTCTGAGATTCCTATAAAAGCTGATAGGGGTGGAAGCTCCAAGAATGACTGATAGTGAGTGAGTGCCCTGTCAACTAGGAATATGAGAGCTCAGAACTAAGTTGGACTTAATTTAAAAAACAAAACCAAAAAATGTGCTATTTCTTGTACTAAAGCAATCAGGAACAAATTCATGCCTATCACAAATACATTTAAAAAATGGAAGGATGCATCTAACCTCTGGGAAGTGGGATGGGGTCAGAGGAGCTTTCACTTTTTACTTACAATGTATGTGTGTATGTGTGTGTATCTGGGGGCAAGGATAATAATACTTTCAAAACAAAAACAAAAGTCAATTTGGGTTGAGAAGAGGATCTGGAGATGCACAGATATCTTCAAAGTCATCTGGATCAGCCCTAAGCCTGATGCATATTCCTAGGATGACTTAGAGCCTGGAAGCCCTAAATTCAGACATAGCTTTGAAAGGGATAAACTAGGAGAATAGCTTTGAAGGGGATAAACTAGGAGAAAAGCAAAAGCATATGATCTCTTCTACTCATTATCCAATTCCACAAAGAATGTTTGCAAGGATGAATATTTTATACTGTTTCATAAAATGCAACTATATCACCAATTAAATACCACTTATTAATTTATTCAACATTTAACGAATATTTCTTGGTAGCCTATTATGTGCCAGGCACTTTTCTAGGCACTTAGGATACATAGCGTAATAAAAATAAATTAATTAATTCTGCTCCTTCTGCCCATTTTAATTGGCTATTTTTTGTGTGCCTCCACACTGTTGGTATGGGGCGTACCATTCTACTGTATTGTTTATCACATTTTATTAAAGTAATCAGTTTATGCAATTTGGGTTGAAAACAGCTTTTATAACATAAAAGCAGAAAATGTGAAAAGATGAGAATAATGGATTTGACTGAATAAAAGTTAAAACTGCACAGAAAAAAATAAAACATCAAGGAAAATGATAAGGTAGGAGAAATATTTGCAACATAAATGACACACAGGTTTCTATCTGTAATACATAAAGAGTTCTTCCAGGACACTAAGCAACAAATCAATAACCAATTGAAAAATCTCCAAAGGGCACAAACAGAAAATGTATTAAAGGAGAAATACATAGCTAATAAATATATTTAAACATTTTAAACATTTATGCTCACTAGTAACCAAGGAAATGTAAATCTAAGCAGCAAGATACTATCTCTAGCTATCAAATTGGCAAAGACTAAAATTTTTAAATCTCCAGTTCTAATTCTTTAACAGTTTCCCAAACTTCATACTGTTGACATTTGGGGCAGGATCATTCTTTGTTGTGGAGGGCTGTCCTGTGCATTGTAAGATGTTTAGCAGCAACCCTGCCCTCTACCCACTAGATGCCAGTAACATCCCCTTCCTGTTGTGACAGCCAAAAATGTCTCCAGGAATTACCAAATGTCTTCTGGGAGGCAAGATTGCCCTGAGTTGAGAACCACTGCTCTAAACTTACGGAGGTACTTGGCCTTCTTCCCACTCACTGTCACCTCTCTTACTTTCATACCTGTGCACATTAATTTTTTTTTTCTTCTGCAAAAAGCGTTATTGTTTCCATTTGTTCCAAGGCTTGGGAGAGGGCTCCAGGGCGGTTAAAAAGCTGCCTAGTGGCTGCAGAGCAGGGCTTCAGGCAGAAGCTCTGACGCCAGAGGGGCTCCTCAGAGGCCCCTAGACTTCAGAGACTCCTGTTCTTGCTCAAGGGTGAGCCTTTCAAAGAGATACTCGCCCAGCACAGCCTGCGGACCAGCCAGCCTGCGGAGGTTGGTCAGGTGGTCGCCCATCTTCTTGATGAGTTTTACCTGCTCCTCCAGGAAGTAGCTCTCCAGGAAGTCACAGAGCTGGGGATCTGCGCGGGCAGAACCCAGGGCATGCAGATCCAAAAGCGCCTGATTCAGGTTCTTCATGAGCAGGATGGCTTCCATAGCATCCTGGGTTTTACTCTGCTCATTTCGGGAGACTTCTGCACGTCTTGGAGGAAGGCACGGCCGCCGTGCTGGTTTTGCATTTTCAAGAGATGCTGGGCACCCTTGAGCTTCTCCTTGGCCAATTCATGGAAAAATTGGCCTCCACAGCCACATCGTCCTGGTGGAAATAGGAGCCCAGAGAGAGGTAAGTGCAGGAGACACACAGATGCATGTTGGTTAGGCGGCTGATTGCGGCCTCCACCTCGATGGAATAATTCTGATGAATCTGGGAGGTCATGGTTGAAGGGTAATAAGGAGCTAAGTTCAAAAAATAATGTTGGCTTGTCCTGGAGGCCGAGGATAGCTGAGTTGCTGGTTCTGAAGGTTGCGACTGGAAAAAAGTTTGGAGGGTGATCGGAGGCTGGAGGAAGGGGCTGTCCCTGGCTCTGTTCCATCCAAACACTGTTGAAGCAAGAGACAGATCCCCAGGAGTGCTGAGCGCACTGCTCAGATCTATGCATATTCTTGCTCCTGTACATTTCCTTTCCTACTCTTATCATCTTTCATGTTTCTGTTGAGGCTTTTGAGAAACTTTCCATGACCTCTCAAGATGGGTTCCCATCACGCCCTGCATTTACCCTGATCTCAGCACTTTTTACAGTCTTCTACTTTATGTAATTATTAGCCAGTCTCTTTTAATAGAATGTAAACTCCCCATAGGCCCATCCTAGCAACTTTTGCCTTTGTGGGCCTCTTTCTCCATAACAAATATTAAAATTATATTTTATGACTGCATTAGTATAAAGACTAATACAATCCAGCCAGGATTATATTCATTTTTTTCCTTCTCATCCTAAAGGAAATTAAAATATTTTGTAGACCCCTAAAAGGTATTGTGGGTCTTAGGCACTGTATTCACCATGCCTAATGGATAAGCTGGCCCTGGCTTCAAAAAGATGAACAGTGCCTGTCTTGGTCACTACTGTACACCCAATGCCTAATACTAAGTAGCTGTTTAGTAAACATTTCTCAAATGAATAAAAGGATTAAAATTTTACTAAACAGGAAGTATTTCTAAATACTTGAACTGCAAAAGACTTCAAATAAATTTCACCAAGTCAAGATATACTCATTTCATTAGATTTTGTTCCTAAATTCATTTGTGCTCTAGTTTTGACCTACTCGAAAAATGTTCTGCATTCTCTCATCATATTTATTATTAAAATATTTCTGATATGATTTTAAAAAAATTTAAACAGATCCTTGATCAGCTAGCTTTCCACTTCATTCTGATCAAATACCTGTGGTTAAACTGAAAATATAGGCCCATGGTATATATCAGATTACTTTATGTGGATTCTTCCATAATTTTTCTACTGGCTTTCTTTTATTTTGAAAAATATGGCATAATATTTAAATTTGCAAGTCTGGTAGGATGCGTAAGAGTTAACTGATAATTAAGAGTCCATTTTGCTTTGCTGGTACTTAGAATTGTGGTTTTTGATAGTTTTACGAATTTGCAATTTTGTCAGTTTACCTAAGGGGTCATCAAGCACTGCCGTATTGATCTATGCTGACCAGCATATAGTCCCTGCCCTCAAGGAGTTCAAAGATTAGTGCTGTTCTTCAAACAGTTTCCTTTCTGGGATTAAAATGCATGCTTACAGTTAGCCCTCCTTATCCACAGTTTCCAAATCTGTGGATTCAACCAACAGTGGATGAAAAATAGTCAGAGAAAAAAATTCCAGAAAGTTCCAAAAAGCAAAACTTGAATTTACTGTACACTGGCAAGTATTTACATAGCTTTTGCATTGTATTTACAACTATTTACATAGCATTTACATTGTATTAGCTATTATAAGTAATCTAGAGATGATTTAAAGTGTACAGGAGGATGTGCATAGGTTATATGCAAATACTATGCTATTTTTAAAAAATAAATTTATTTATTTTATTTATTTATTTTTGGCTGCATTGGGTCTTCATTGCTGTGCAGGCTTCTCATTACAGTGGCTTCTCTTGTTGTAGATCACAGGCTTTAGGTGTGCGGGCTTCAGTAGTTGTGGCACACGGGCTCAGTAGTTGTGGCTTGCGGGCTCTAGAGCGCAGGCTCGGTAGTTGTGGCACACGGGCTTAGTTGCTCCACGGCATGTGGGATCTTCCCAGACCAGCGATCGAACCCGTGTCCCCTGCATTGGCAGGTGGATTCTTAACCACTGTGCCACCAGGGAAGTCCCACTATGCTATTTTATATAAGGGACTTGAGCATCCTCTGATTTTGGTAACTGTGGGGTGTGGGTGGGGTTTCCCAATCCCCTGTGGATACCAAGGGACAACTGTACATTAGTAATAAAAGGCCTACTAGGTATTTGTGGAATAAAAGCAAAATAATTGATAGTCTTGGGAGAAGAGTGCATCACAGGCATGTTTAAGCCAAGCAAACTACTCCTGTTCTACTCTACAGCATATCTTTCTAGCAATAGAATATTTATGTCCTCCTGCTCTGTTAGCCACTGTTCAAAATGTCTTTCTACAACTAAGAGTCATGACGTTGTCCTTCTTGAATTAAATATACTTTTGTAACACGTTGCAGTTCCCATGAGGACAGATATTATTCAGTGATAGCATTTTAGGTTGTGTGATTTGTGATGACATGGCCGAAAACTCTTTTGTTTCATTAATAACATTTCTCCCTTTGTAGGATAATCTTTAAACAGGTTTCCCACCGTGTATTAAATCCAGCTAAAGGATGTGGTTTCAAGTTTGATTCCACAAAGGATGTGGCTTAATTTGGTTTCTATGAATCAATTGTCACCTCAGTTAAACCTCCCCTAAGCCTGTTGGTCAGAATCAATTGCTTTGGGACTTCCCTGGTGGCACAGTGGTTAAGAATCAGCCTGCCAACGGAGGGGACACAGGTTTGATCCCTGGTCTGGGAAGATCCTACATGCCGCAGAGCAACTAAGCCCGTGTGCCACAACTACTGAGCCTATGCTCTAGAGCCCACAAGCCACAACTACTGAGCCCGTGAGCCACAACTACTGAAGTCTGTGAGCCTAGAACCCTTGCTCCGCAACAAGAGAAGCTACCACAATGAGAAGCCCGCACACCGCAAGGAAGAGAAACCCCTGCTTGCCACAACTAGAGAAAGGCCGCACCCAGCAACAAAGACCCAACGCAGCCAAAAATAAATAAACAAGTTAATTAATTAATTAATTTTTTAAAAAGGAAGAATCAATTGCTTCTTTCCCTGAGCTCTCCCAGTAGGGTATTTTTATCTCTAGTATTTAGTTATTTGCTTAATTATCTTATCTGTTACTAGAAGGAAGAAGGGATTCTCTTATTCCTCTCTATGCTCCCCTAAGCACCTAGCATATGCCTTGTACATAGTAGGTCTCAAAACATTTTTGCTGGATTAAAAATATTTTCATAGAAGAAATAGAATTTGTAATGCCCATGATATCCTGAGACCTTAATGCACTTTAACAGTATGGGTGTGTGAGTGTATTTGGTGGAACTCCTGTGTGAAATCTGCCTAGATTTTTTTTTTTTTTTTCAAACAGGATTTTCATCAGCCAGGCAGCTTTTAGTGTTCAACACCTTATCACTACAGGCAGTAAATTTCTTTGAAAATGCCAAGTGAGGGTCATTGGGCTAATGGATTTATTCACTATGATATTCTAGGAAAGTATGCCATCCAACTTGCCAGAAGTTGTTTCAAGGTCAAATACTGAAATATCTAAGTAGATTACAAGGGTGCCTGAAAGATTCTTTTTTGATAGTCTCGCCTATTTCTACATCTCTATTACCAACTCTGATTACATATTTCTATTATCCAATGTTCAGATGTACTTTCTTTACCATTCTTTCTATTTATAATTAGGATCCAGCACTTACTTGAATTTTCAGCTCACTGGATATTTCAGAAAATTTTACCCTTTGAGCAGCACTTCTTTGGCCCTAAAAACCAAGGAATAAAACCAGGAGGATGAAATAGTAACACTTCATTTGGAAATGGCTTCCTCTAGAGCAAGTGAACTCTGATTGGGAATTAGAATATGATCACACAGGTGCACTGAACGGGCTGAACAAACTCTCTTCTTACTGACAGATGTGTAATGATTGGCAAGTATTAAGACAATGGAAAATACAGCTCTCCCTCAGTCAGATCCTCTGAAAACATTATCCCTCCCTGGCCACTTCCTGTCCAGTTATTCACTCAAGACAGGTCTTCAATCACTTGGCCAATTATAAAACACACCACTAGCTACCTGATTACTCTCTGGCTTCCTATTTACTTTGACAGATCTCTGATCATTGGGTTCATTAAAGGAAAAAACGCCATCATAGAAAGACATTAAGTGTATAACAAAGGCCCCAGCTTAAGTGTAAGTGGTGCTCAAGTATGTTTCAAAATGCCCCAGTAGACTGTATATATATTCCGTGAAGGCAGAGGCCATCTCTCTTATAATTTCTGAGCTACACCTCTGTCTTCATTGTCACTTTTGGGCTTATTGGTTTGACATTTCTCCTGTTTTTTTTTTTCTTGGTGCAACATTTTATTATTTTTTTAATTAAAAAATTTTTTAATTGAAGCGTAGTTGATTTACAGTATTATATTAGCTTCAGGTAACAACATGGTGATTCAAAAGTTTTATAGATTATACTCAATTTAAAGTTATTATAAAATATTGGCTATATTCCTTGTGCTGTACAATACATCCTTGTAGCTTATTTTATACATAGTAGTTTGTATCTCTTAATCCCCTACCTTTGTCCCTCCCTCAGCTGGTAACCACTAGTTTTCTATATCCATGAGTCTGTTTCTGTTTTGCTACATACATTCATTTATTTCTCCAGTTTAATTCCACACCTCGTTTTGGCTTCGTTTGATTCCACACGACTTCCTTGAACTCCATACTCCATGTGTTACTGGCACTTTGGGGAATCAAGGAGGAAGAGTGCTAGATGGGGCAGTGGGGATGGAGGGCCACAAAGTAGGGGAGATAAGAGGTCAGCAGCTTTCAGACATATGATGATAAGGGGATAGAGAATCAGTGAGGGATGTATTTGGGGATGAGATTACAGGTCTGCAGCCACAGACCCGCACCCCAGGAATCCTTGGATTTTAGGGAGGGTGCGGGACTTTTCATTGTATAAGTAATGGTGATTTACATCATTTTATAGTTGGATATTACATAAAAAGAGTGGCTTCAGAAGATTGGAGAACTTGGTAGCATTTGGGTATTCGAGCAGTTTTTGTTTTTTTAATTGTTATTCAAGTCAAGAATTCTGTTGTCTTCTAGCAATTGTTTTTTATATACAGCTGTGTTTGTTAAAAATCCTGGGTTGGATTTTAACCTGGTTGAAGAGGAAAATCAAAGAGGGAGGCAGAGAAGCCTTTCTTTACCTCTGTGCCAAGGGAGTATATGAGAATTTTAACACAAGATGTAGTCCTGGATTTGATTCGGGAAAATACCAGAGAAGGCTATAACTGAGTTCCTATAAAGAAATAAGTTCTTTAATTCAATGTCATCTTTTACTTACCAAGAAGACCATGCCATCACAGTGTGCCAGAAAAGTAGAATTCTGTTATGTTTACCTTGAAGTGCTGGGTGTAATGAAGTCATTGGCAAGCGCTATTTATTTTTTAAAGGCAAGCACAAGAAAAATAATAAAACTCAAACCTCTACATTTCTATTGATCACAGGATGCAGATCTTATTCATTGTCTCTTTATCTGTCAAGAAATGGGAACATATAGTTTTAAAAAATGTTAAAACTTTGATCTCGTTTTCTTCTCTGCCTCTCCAGTAAATTCTCTGAGTATTTGAAAAGGTGGAAAGATTAGAGAAAACTTTCTTTTGATGTCTAGACACTATTTGGTTAGAATCATAGCAAACATGTTTTGTTTTTGAAGAAGCAGTGCAGAATACGGTGTCAATGCTGGGATAAATTATACAATGGGAATACAGAAGTGTTACATAGCGTCTTCAGACACTAACACTTGGAGTTTGTAATAAATTTGGGGAAAACACATTTATTAAGTTAGGCAATAAATTGTAAGAACTAGACTTAATTGTGGTCTGTAACATGTTCAACCAAACAATAAATATGCTTGTAAGGTGAAATGGTTTAATTCTATATGTTAATTCTCAATATGTTAGTTATATGGATTTCTGTGCAGGAAGAAGTACTAGACCAAAATATAATCCGGTAGTAAACTAAATATGAGAAATCATAAAGTTTTTATATCTATTGATTATTTTCAAAGTGGAAGGGATGTTGTGTCTGCTATTAGGTAATGTTTGGTCCTTGTTTCTTGTTTTACGTGTCGGGGGTTGGTTATCACAAAGGCTTGCTTTGGGGTCTGGAGGAAACAGAGATGCCTGAGTTTATACTGTTCAGCCATTGTGTTTCACAGTGGCTTCAGGGAGAAAATAATAATTCCTGTGATGACCTGGTAGTTTCTCGTCTATGCAAGTCTAAGAAATTTGGACGGGGGCACTATGTGTCAGTCACTATTTTGTGTTTAAGAGATTCAGTGATGATCAACCACCTATATATTCAAGGGAAAAGAGCAGAGGCATGGACTCAATTATTGAAGCCCAGTCCTCCATATACTGAAAATCAAAGGCCCACATAGAATTAGAGATATAATTTTTCCTCTTTTCATAGGAAAGGGGAATGTGAGGCAATTTATTAAAATAACCTGTAAAATGTCCTCAAGCAATTGAGGGTGGTTGTTAGCTTTTTTGACAGGAAAATTATTTTTCTATCTGTATTATGATGTGAAGGTTATCTTCATCTGGGAGATTTTGTAATTCTGCATTGATCGAGAGACTGTTACTTATTTTTAAAACTAGTGTATGCAAATTATGATTAAATTCCTGACAATTTAATCTTTTGAATATCATTTTAAAAATAGGAATGATGGCACACTGAGATGATAATTAACTCATTATGAATAATTTATTTTATACCTTGAAACTCGGCATAGAGCAAAGTTGTTGTTACCTAAATTTTCAAGCAGATTCTAGTCAAGATAGGAGTAAGTTCAAGTCCTATGTGTAGTATTGCATATTAAGTGAGAAATCTCATTACAGGAGTCCTGCATTTAATGTCTCTTAATTTATAATATTCATGCTAAAAGTTCCCAGCTTGGGACCCTGAAAGAATTATAATGTCCAAATAGTGTTTTTATAGTATATATATTTTAATTATTTTAGCTTTCCTGAAAAAAATAACCAAATCTACTTTGACTTTGGTAGCTTTTATATTTTAAAAGTTTACAGCAATTATAATTATTCTTTTTTAAGCTGGTGAGTGACTATAACCATCTTCTGATTACAGATTTCAAATAATCAAGGCCATTAGACATCATAGGATTTGCCAGGATCAAACTGCATGTCATTCGTGGATTATATTAAATTCTGATGTCAAGGAGGAATACTTTGATCCACTGTTTGTCTATTTATTTATTTTATCTTTATGCATTTTGTTTAACTATTTAGCACTTACTATGTGCCCAACAATATTCCAAGTATTTATAATGACCCTATGAGGCAAGCACTATTTTGATCCTCGTTTTATTGAGGAGGAGTGTGGTTTAGTAAAAATAGTATGAATTTTAGCATGAAACGGACTTAGATTAAATCCTGAATCCACCACCTACTAACAATGTGGCCATGGGTTTTTAATGTGTACTTAAGTCTCTAAGCCTCAATTTCCTTTACACAAAATAAGGGAAGATACTCACTACCTTCCAGGGTTATTGTGAACATTAAATAAGAATATTGGAAAGCACCTAGAACAGTTTCTGGCATATCAAAACTTCTCAATACAGTTTAATTTTCTTCCCATTCACTTTAGCCTTGTGTTAGTCAGAACTCTTAGTTACAAGTGATGGAAATCCACATCAAACAGCCTTAAAAAAAAAAAAAAGGAATATGTTCATTCATTTAACTGGGAAATTCAAGGGGTTCCACCAATATCATTAGAATGTCTTTCTTTCTCTTGGCACTGCCCTCCACTGTTTTGGCTTATTTTCAGGCAGACTATCAATCCTTTTAAAATCTTAATCGGCTTTTTGCCAGTTTACATCTGGTCGGTTTCATGGTCTGGTAACCAAAGACACATTTCTCTTAGAGTCATAGACCTTGAATCTGGGCCTCAGAATTTCTGCCTTTACGCAACAAACCAAGATGTTATGCTCATTGACACAGCCCTTAGTTAAATGGCATCTTGTTCTTTCTTGGAACAAGTTGTAGTAGGTTAGGGTATGATGGGGGTGCAGTTAATCTGCTCCTTGCCCAAGGCAGAATCCTAATAGACTGTTCTTTAAAATGCAGATAATTGTGCTCTCTGTCACATAGGGAACTCACAGGATAAGGTCTCTGGTAGGGAGCTAGGGGATCAGTACTGGTCTTATCTCCTGCTATATCTGCTATTCCCCAAAACTTGTTCACACTACGTTTAGCTTGGAGCAGAGTACACATACAGTACTTCCAACCTGGTAAGATTCATGATTATCTATCTGTCAGCCATTTTGTATTTCAGGTCATAAGCTGAAAGTATCTCTTTTTCTCCCCTGTCCTCTTTCAGACATACCAGCTTGGACCATACATTTTACCCTCCTTGAATAGGCACTTATTCAAGAACAAAGGCAGTAGGCAATGAAATCCAATATCTTAAAGTATTTATATCAAGCCCCTAAACTTTGGTAAGCCCAAGGTCTGAGTCCTAAGATGCAACAGGGGCAGTTTAATAAACTACTGCAAAATAAGAGTTTGCCAATTTCATGGCTGGAGACAGGAGAATTGAGTGTCCCACGTTTCATTTGCCATCAACCAGTTCCATGTTTGGGATCTGTTACTTTCCAGTATCACTCTTATAAATGTCAATATCAATTTTATGAAATATCCCTTTGGACCATGACAGAGGTTTGGCTGCTATTGGTCCCTTTAGCACAAATATCGGCACGGTAATTTCCCTTAGCTTCCAGAGAGTCAAGTATAGAATGCCCCCAAATCTTAAAAAAAAGCTAAAGCTGCAGGTAAAATATTGCATTCAATAATTCCCAAATATAGGGGCCATTTAAAATTTTATATTTTCTGGAAGTAAGGAAGCCAATGTTGTTTCCACAACATTCCAAAACCACGGGCTACTCCAAAAGCATATCTGCTATCAGTGTAAATATTGGCAATTTTGTCCTTGGCTATAAAACACAAGCCCATGTAAGAGCTTATAATTAAGCCTGCTGCGCCAGAGTAATCATAGGTAAAGATGTTGCCTCAACAACTTCAAAAGGATTTGTAATACCACACCTAGCACAATATTTGCCATTGTCACCATTTAAATAAGAATCATCAGTGAACCATGAGAAGTCAACATTACCCAGTGGAATTTCCTGTGGATCCTTACGAGGAGTCAGGAGGTGGTGTGTCAGCCTTAAGCTGTCCTAAGGGACTTAGCTGGTGACAGAGAGGAGAAGAGCATCCGGGTTAAGGTTATTACAACATAAGAGTTATGTGAGGAGCAGTTAACAAAAGGACTTCATAGGAGGTGAGGCAGCTGACTGAGAAATGTTGAGTGTGATGAGAAATCAGGAGAGCTCCTACTACATGAGGTACAAAAATGATTAAAGGGGATCCCAATGATTTTTTTCAGTGGCCTTAACTGAAAGGACAGGGGCCGTAATGACTCTAATGCAAGGGGGGTATTCCTGTGCCACAGGGCCCAGTTTCTGGCTATAATACTCTATGGGTCAGTGGTGGTCCTCATGTTTTTGGGTGAGTACCCCAAGTGCATTTCCTTCCCTTTCATATACAAAAAGGAAAAAGGGAATCTGATCATTGGGATGTCCAAGGGCAGGTGGGTTCTTCAAACTCTCCTTTAAGGCGTTGAAGGCTATGTCATCTGGTTTTTCCCATAAAATTGTGTTACAATTTTAACTGTTTAGTAAAACATATAAAGGTTTGGCCATAAGAGAGAAATTTGGAATCCGATTTTGGCAATAACCAACTAGGCTGAGAAAACCTTGCAATTGGTGCTCAGTTTTGGGAAACTTAGGAAACTCTCTGGATCTAGCTGTAGCCCTTATCCTGATATCCTAAATAACAAACCTGGGTTTGGGAAAACTGCAGTTTTCTTTGGTGACTCTGTGTCCCTTAAGGCTAAAAGCTTTAGCATGTGGATGTGTCCTCCTGTAAGGAGACTTGAGAAAGAGAGCAAAGAAGCAAATCATTCACATATTACAACAAAGCAGAACCCCTAGGGAACTTTATATCATTCAGATCAGCCTTCAGGATTTGCGAGAAATAAGGACTTTCTCGGTACAACCCTGAGGCATTACTGTCTAGGTGAATTGCTTTTCTTCCCAAGTGAAGGCAAGAAAGGTATATTGGCTAGCTTCATCAACTGGAACACTAAAGAATGTGCTGCATAAAGAAATTACAGTAAAGAATTTGCTGCCAGTGGGAGTGGTTGTTAGTAGCCTTATGAAAGTTAGAAACAACAGGATGTGGAAGGATAACAGTGTTGTTTATTGCTTAGAGGTCCTGGACAAACCTCCACCCTCAGCCGGTAGGTTTTCTCACCAGTAGATAGGGGTATTACAGGGACTAGTACAAGGAATAACGAGGCCTTGAGCCTTGTAATCTTCTGTTATGGGCTTCATGCCTTGAGGGCTTTTTACTTATAGAGTATTGATGAATTCTGGGAAGAGGTTTTGGGGGTCTAATGGAAGGAATGCAGTGAATTTTGCCAACATCAGTTGGAGATTTTGCCCATAAGGAAAGTGGTAGCTGATTCAATAGGGACAAATGATCAGTGTTTCCAGAATCAGCTCTAGTGCTATCAGAGAGGAACAAATAAAAGATGCCAAAGGGTCATTTAATTCATCTGGTGGGTTACTTTGACGACTCCTGTCAGTTTCTAAAATGATTTCCCCATTTTTGGAGAAATAAATTCTGGCATGATACTTCTCTAAGAAGTCTGCCTAATAAACGGACAGGGGTGAGGAACTAAGGAGAAAACGGCGTGTATCTTTCAAAGGGCCTAAACAAAATGGAATGGGTTCAGAGACAGGAACTTCTGGAGATATATTTTTTTTTAACATCTTTATTGGGGTATAATTGCTTTACAATGGTGTGTTAGTTTCTGTTTTATAACAAAGTGAATCAGCTATACATTTACATATGTTCCCATATCTCTTCCCTCTTGCATATCCCTCCCGCCCACCCTCCCTATCCCACCCCTCCAGGTAGTCACAAACCACTGAGCTGATCTCCCTGTGCTATGCGGCTGCTTCCCACTAGCTATCTACCTTACGTTTGGTAGTGTATATATGTCCATGCCTCTCTCTCGCTTTGTCACAGCTCACCATTCCCCCTCCCCATATCCTCAAGTCCGTTCTCTAGTAGGTCTGTGTCTTTATTCCTGTCTTACCCCTAGGTTCTTCATGACATTTTTTTTTCTTAAATTCCATATATATGTGTTACCATACGGTATTTGTCTTTCTCTTTCTGACTTACTTCACTCTGGATGACAGATTCTAGGTCTATCCACCTCATTACAAATAGCTCAGTTTCGTTTCTTTTTATGGCTGAGTAATATTCCATTGTATATATGTGCCACATCTTCTTTATCCATTCATCCGATGATGGGCACTTAGGTTGTTTCCATCTCCGGGCTATTGTAAATAGAGCTGCAACGAACAATTTGGTACATGACTCTTTTTGAATTATGGTTTTCTCAGGGTATATGCCCAGTAGTGGGATTGCTGGGTCATATGGTAGTTCTATTTGTAGTTTTTTAAGGAACCTCCATACTGTTCTCCACAGTGGCTGTACCAATTCACATTCTCACCAGCAGTGCAAGAGTGTTCCCTTTTCTCCACACCCTCTCCAGCATTTATTGTTTCTAGATTTTTTGATGATGGCCATTCTGACGGTGTGAGATGATATCTCATTGTAGTTTTGATTTGCATTTCTCTAATGATTAATGATGTTGAGCATTCTTTCATGTGTTTGTTGGCAGTCTGTATATCTTCTTTGGAGAAATGTCTATTTAGGTCTTCTGCCCATTTTTGGACTGGGTTGTTTGTTTTTTTGTAATTGAGCTGCATGTGCTGCTTATAAATTTTGGAGATTAATCCTTTGTCAGTTGCTTCATTTGCAAATATTTTCTCCCATTCTGAGGGTTGTCTTTTGCTCTTGTTTATGGTTTCCTTTGCTGTGCAAAAGCTTTGAAGTTTCACTAGGTCCCATTTGTTTATTTTTGTTTTTATTTCCATTTCTCTAGGAGGTGGGTCAGAAAGGACCTTGCTGTGATTTATGTCATACAGTGTTCTGCCTATGTTTTCCTCTAAGAGTTTGATAGTTTCTGGCCTTACATTTAGGTCTTTCATCCATTTTGAGCTTATTTTTGTGTATGGTGTTAGGGAGTGATCTAATCTCATACTTTTACATGTACCTGTCCAGTTTTCCCAGCACCACTTATTGAAGAGGCTGTCCTTTCTCCACTGTACATTCCTGCCTCCTTTATCAAAGATAAGGTGACCTTATGTGCGTGGGTTTATCTCTGGGCTTTCTATCCTGTTCCATTGATCTATATTTCTGTTTTTGTGACAGTACCATACTCTCTTGATTACTGTAGCTTTGTAGTATAGTCTGAAGTCAGGGAGCCTGATTCCTCCAGCTCTGTTTTTCGTTCTCAAGATTGCTTTGGCTATTTGGGGTCTTTTGTGTTTCCATACAAATTGTGAAATTTTTTGTTCTAGTTCTGTGAAAAATGCCAGTGGTAGTTTGATAGGGATTGCATTGAATCTGTAGATTGCTTTGGGTAGTAGAGTCATTTTCACCATGTTGATTCTTCCAATCCAAGAACATGGTATATCTCTCCATCTATTTGTATCATCTTAGTTTCTTTCATCAGTGTCTTATAATTTTCTGCATACAGGTCTTTTGTCTCCTCAGGTAGGTTTATTCCTAGATATCTTATTCTTTTTGTTGCAATGGTAAATGGGAGTGTTTTCTTGATTTCACTTTCAGATTTTCCATCATTAGTGTATAGGAATGCCAGCGATTTCTGTGAATTAATTTTGTATCCTGCAACTTTACCAAATTCATTGATTAGCTCTAGTAGTTTTCTGGTAGCATCTTTAGGATTCTCTATGTATAGCATCATGTCATCTGCAAACAGTGACAGCTTTACTTCTTCTTTTCCAATTTGGATTCCTTTTATTTCCTTTTCTTCTCTGATTGTTGTGGCTAAAACTTCCAAAACTATGTTGAATAAGAGTGGTGACAGTGGGCAACCTTGTCTTGTTCCTGATCTTAGTGGAAATGCTTTCAGTTTTTCACCATTGAGGATGATGTTGGCTGTGGGTTTGTCATATATGGCCTTTATTATGTTGAGGAAAGTTCCCTCTATGCCTGCTTTCTGCAGGGTTTTTGTTATAAATTGGTGTTGAATTTTGTCAAAAGCTTTCTCTGCATCTTTTGAGATGATCATATGGTTTTTCTCCTTCAATTTGTTAATATGATTTATCACATTGATTGATTTGCATATATTGAAGAATCCTTGCATTCCTGGAATAAACCCCACTTCATCATGGTGTATGATCCTTTTAATGTGCTTTTGGATTCTGTTTGCTAGTATTTTGTTGAGGATTTTTGCATCTATGTTCATCAGTGATATTGGCCTGTAGTTTTCTTTCTTTGTGACATCCTTGTCTGGTTTTGGTATCAAGGTGATGGTGGCCTCGTAGAATGAATTTGGGAGTGCTCCTCCCTCTGCTATATTTTGCAAGAGTTTGAGAAGGATAGGTTTAGCTCTTCTCTAAATGTTTGATAGAATTGGCCTGTGAAGCCATCTGGTCCTGGGCTTTTGTTTGTTGGAGGATTTTTAATCACAGTTTCAATTTCAGTGCTTGTGATTGGTCTGTTCATGTTTTCTATTTCTTCCTGATTCAGTCTTGGCAGGTTGTGCATTTCTAAGAATTTCTCTATTTCTTCCAGGTTGTCCATTTTATTGGCATAGAGTTGCTTGTAGTAATCTCTCATGATCTTTTGTATTTCTGCAGTGTCAGTTGTTACTTCTCCTTTTTCATTTCTAATTCTATTGATTTGAGTCTTCTCCTTTTTTTTCTTGATGAATCTGGCTAATGGTTTATCCATTTTATTTATCTTCTCAAAGAACCAGCTTTTAGTTTTATGATCTTTGCTATCGTTGCCTTCATTTCTTTTTCATTTATTTCTGATCTGATTTTTATGATTTCTTTCCTTCTGCTAACTTTGGGGTTTTTTTGTTCTTTCTCTAATTGCTTTAGGTGCAAGTTTAGGTTGTTTATTCGAGATGTTTCCTGTTTTTAAGGTGGGCTTGTATTGCTATAATCTTCCCTCTTAGAACTGCTTTTGCTGCATCCCATAGGTTTTGGGGCATCGTGTCTCCATTGTCATTTGTTTCTAGGTATTTTTTTAATTTCCTCTTTGATTTCTTCAGTGATCGCTTCGTTATTAAGTAGTGTATTGTTTAGCCTCCATGTGTTTTTATTTTTTACAGATCTTTTCCTGTAATTGATATCTAGTCTCATAGCGTTGTGGTCAGAAAAGATACTTGATACAATTTCAATTTTCTTAAATTTACCAAGACTTGATTTGAACTTCTGGAGATTTAAAGCAGCAGTGGCTGCTTTACAGTAGAGGGTTTGAGCACTGAGCATATGGCTCTAGTGTCAGTTAGGACTGGAAGAGATTCATCCCCAGTACAGAAATATGTTTTTCCAAGCAGATTAAGAGGGAATATGGGGAAGAGCCCTTGTAGTTCCCTGGAGAATTGGGAGGACATTGTGCAAAGGCTGGTTAGAAGCCTGAAGGGGCCTAAAACTCTTAAATTTGTTAACAATCTCTTTTCCAATGTCCTGGCTCTTTGCAATAATAGCAGAATCTAGGAGTGTTTTCGTTTCTTTTAGGAGCCCTAGAAGGGAAGGAGGTGAAATCTGAAACAAAGAAGCCAAGGAAGAGGAGCCTGAGGCTTCGGGAGCCATTTCATCTTTCTTTAATCATCTGTTTGCCTCAGCTAATCTTAAAATCTTATTTTGCAGAGAGGCAATTTTAGTCTCAAAATACTAGTTGAAATAAGCATTCCACTCAATTCTGGGAAGTTTGGAGCTATCGTAGTGGACTTTGGTTTTAGGGAAATTAAGTCTGGGGATTTGAGAAGTTCCCCATAGTGGCCATTGATATTCTAAATTGCCTTTGGTCAGGTTGGTCCATTTACTTAGAAATATGCATGAGGAAGGACCCAGGTTTTTAAACATAAAATTGCTTGAGGTCCCTGTAGGGAGATGCCCTCAAAATGCTTAGATAACTGTGATACCATTTCCTAGAGATTTTTCCTCTAAGGAACAATTTTCAAACAGCTTAAATGGCTTACAGCAACAAAGGGTTCAATTCAAATAGTTTGCAAGCCAGTCCCAGCCAGTCTTAAGGAGATAGCTTGGTCCCAGAGCCAGGCCAAAGGCTTTTAAAAAAAAAAAAATTTTTTTTTAAAGCCAGTATCCAAAGGACTAGGCCAAAGACTGAAAAAACCAGCACTGTTTCAGAGAAACAACCCCTGTTCCTGAGAGGGTCAAAGGCTGGCCAGCTTTAGTCAAACAGTCTGATCCCAAATCAGACTGAAGTGCCAAGCAAGTTCTTGCATACAGAGCAAGGCCTTAACCAGAAAGACAGAAATGGATCCCGAGTGGGCTTCCCTGGTGGCGCAGTGGTTGAGAGTCCGCCTGCCGATGCAGGCGACACGGGTTCGTGCCCGGTCCGGGAAGATCCCACATGCTAGGCCCGTGAGCCATGGCCGCTGAGCCTGCACATCCGGAGCCTGTGCTCCGCAACGGGAAAGGCCACAACAATGAGAGGCCCGCGTACCGCGAGAAAAAAAAAAAAAAAGGATCCCGAGTAAAGGCCGGGGAGCTTCAAATGCAAAGGGGGCATAAGCTCAGATCTAGGAGAAAGATGTACCTTCAAACTTCAAACTTTAGGGTTAGCAAGAAAAGCAGTGAGCGACAAGGGGCTCAATTGTGGGTACTATACGTGTTTGCTCACCTGCTCTGGAGCCATAGGGAGTCTTCTCTGGTGCCTGTAAAGGGCACCAAAATGTTGACCAGAAACAAATAGACTGCCAGATATCTTTCCAGCAAAGATAGGATCAGCAGAAAATTGCCATTCAGGGTCTGCAACCATGGGAAGCCACGTGCAAGTCCCCGCAGGGCAAAGAAGGAGAACATTTTTTATAGAGAGGAAAAGAAAATTGGGAGGGCTGTAGTGAACAAAGAGTCCACATCTTTTCATTGGCTGAGACCTTGCCAGGAAAGAAAGGGAGTCTTTCCTCTTCCTGTTGGGCTCTGCTATCATCACAGGGCATGAGAGCTCCCCCTTCTGATCTCCCAATTCTAATTGAGGTTTCTGCTTATTAATTCTTTATAGTTCATGTATAATTCACTTGTACAGACATACGCCATCAGTGTATATTCATTTGCAGAGAGATACAGATTTATACACATGATTGAGACAAAGTATCACTTAATGAATTCTTGAAACACTAAAATCTGGTGTTAACTCACTGAGTCATCCAGTAGATCGATTGCCTGTGTTGTGCTGGGTGCATGTTCTTTGAAGCCCCACCAAGTCTTTGAAATAAAACTTTTCTCAGAAGTTGGTGGTTTTTATAATAGGCAGGACTTTAAAAATACAATCTTTAGTCTACTAATAGAAGATGCCTCCTAAGCTGAAATGCTAAATTTTGTTTTGATGATTTTTTTTGCTGCAGTCTTCCCAACTTTTATTTAAACGTATTTCCTTTAATCCTAAAGATGATGTCGAAACTCATTTGGAAGTGTCTTCAGAATTCTCATTAGCAACATGAGGAAAATTTTCATTGATTTGATTGAAGGGAAAGATAAGCATTTCCATATCTATTCTTGAAAGGGAAGATAAAAGCATGCTCTCCAACTGAAGAAGGCAGATTATTGAGTTTCACTGATTTATTTTTGTTCCCTAAAAGAGTTGCTTCACTTTTCCCCACTTTGCTTCCCTCTACCAAATAGTAACAATGACTTACTCTCTGGTTGAGAACTATACAGCCAGACCTTGACCTGAGCATAAGGGGAGAAGGACTTCAGATGTAATTCTAGTTGTTACTTACAGCGTGGCTTTTTGCTTGAGTTTCTTTGTGACAGATAAATAAATGATACCATCTAGAGAAAGCTTTCAGAATGTCCCTGAGGGCTGCCTTAGAAAAAGCCAAATCTCTGTTGAATTCAAGAAAGAAAGCAATTTCTGTCCATGCAAAAGGCAGACAGGGTAGAACAGTTGGTTGACCACTGTGGGGATTTTAAGAGTATCTGGGGAAAATCTGTTTCCCAGGGGTACCATCTGAGTTTTATTTCATGGATGATATCTATTGATGCAGTTCTGTCTTTTGTAAATAAGCAAACTTACTATTGCCTAGTGAATCTCAAGAAAAAAGGCAGGGAAAATATAAAGCAGCAATTGCTTTCTACCTGTCAAGTTAACATGGATTTGATGTCAAAATGAAGATAACATTTGTCTTGGGAATCACTTTGAATAATTTAGAAATAATATTAAATGATTAACACCTCATATGTTCTGTCATTCTTGTTCCTACCCGTTCTCATATGTATAACATTATTATACATTGTGCTTCATCCCAAAGAATACCAAAGTGGTTTACAATCACAGTATACTTTGTTTTTTTTGCGGTACGCGGGCCTCTCACTGCTGCGGCCTCTCCCGCTGGGGAGCACAGGCTCCGGACGTGCAGGCTCAGCGGCCATGGCCCACAGGCCCAGCCGCTCTGCGGCATGTGGGATCCTCCCGGACCGGGGCACGAACCCGCCTCCCCTGCATCGTTAGGCAGACTCCCAACCACTACGCCACCAGGGAAGCCCCCACAGTATACTTTTAAATCAGTCCCGGCCTCCTGGTTGAACAATGTATTTGGAATGACAGAATTATAACTTTCTTGGAAGACCCATGCATAATTCACTAGGAGTATCTACAGTACCAAAGAAATTCAGTTTATATATAATTCTTAATAACGGAAAAATCACTCCCTTAGTTGTATGCATGTCAAACTGAGGGAGAGGGTGAAACAGCAATGCTAAGATCATCAGTCTTGTGTAAAACTAAAGGGTAAACGTCACCATTTTGCTCCCATCACGGATGGGTTTGTAAAGGAGTGTGTAAAGGGGACTAATGCACATAATAAATTATATAGTTGATGTATCTGCATACATCAATAAGTTATAATACATTGCCATCTGTTCTAGAAGTCTAGCTGGATTAAAGGGATTCCTGGACATACAATAACCAGTCTTATTATTTTTTTTTTTAATTTTAATCTTAATTTATTTTATTGAAGTCTAGTTGATTTACAATGTTGTGTTAGTTTCAGGTGTACAACAAAGTGATTCAGTCATCTTCAGTTTTATATATATGTGTATATATATATATATATTCTTTTTCAGATTCTTTTCCATTATAGGTTATTACAAAATATTGAGTATAGGGCTTTCCTGGTGGCGCAGTGGTTGAGAGTCTGCCTGCCAATGCAGGGGACATGGGTTCGTGCCCCGGTCCGGGAGGATCCCACATGCCGCGGAGCGGCTGGGCCCGTGAGCCATGGCTGCTGAGCCTGCGCATCCGGAGCCTGTGCTCTGCAACAGGAGAGGCCACAACAGTGAGAGGCCGGCATACTGCAAAAAAACAAAAACAAAAACAAAATATTGAGTATAATTCCCTGTGCTATACAGTAGGTCCTTGTTGTTTATTTTATATGTAGTAGTGTGTATCTGTTAATCCATACTCCTAATTTATTCCTCCCCCTCCATTTCCCCTTTGGTTTGCTATGTCTGTGAATCCAATAATCACTCTCCTTAAGTGAACTGTACCAAGCACATTAAGCCTATACTATGTACCCTGCCTGCTCATTTGCTGCTCCCCAAATTTAAATTCTGTATTAATTTAGGTGCTACCACTCATTTTCCTCCATTTTATTGAGATATTAAGGAAAAAAGGAAAGCAGATGAGACTGAACAAAATCAGCTGTGGGTGAGAGCTTTTAAGCCTATGTGCTAATAAAATGTCACTTATACTTTAAATTTTCTAATAATTTGTGCTCAGCATAATTTTTAATTGAGGAAAAAATTCCAAAGTTCCTCCACTTACAACTTTAAGGTTTAACTACAGATTAAGGGGAATTAGAATTCAGTAGTGTATATAACCATGGTATCAAAAACTTAAGGCATGTGAAATAAATCACTTCTTGGTCTGAAACTGAAATATTTATGATGCACTGTTATGTAATATAGTTGACTATGGTCAATTTTTCATGAGTATTTTACATGATATGTACTATCATTTGTATCTTAATTTCTTATTGATGTGTCTAAAGGTAGAAAACATGTATTTTGAAAAATACTTAAAAATTTGGTCTTTTTCACCATACCAGATGGCTTTTTTTTCTAGTTATTACAATGTAGTGAAATTTTAACATTTATGTACCCATAGGTTCACAGACCCTTTTATGGAAGGTAGGATTTGTGTATATGGTGTTCAGAAGTGCTTAATTCTAAGAATAATATCCAACATTACATAAATGGCTTTATACAGTATAAAGTATGAAAAAGGAAGAAAATTGTTGTAATAAGAGTAAAGAAACTGTGGCTCAGCTCTGTACTGCCTCTGTTGAAAGGGATGGAGACGAGCATAGTAAAATGCCAGTATTTTCCAGGGCATTCCCTGGAATGTGATGGGCTAGTCCTGGAAAATGTGAGGAAATTAAGATTGTCATGGGATAAGGCTGTATTGGATGTTTTAATCATCAGTCAGTAAGGAGCTCATAATTGGCTGGTGATCATCCCCAAAACTGGAAGAGAGGAAAAAGGGCTGAGTTAAACAATTCTCTTTTTCTTTGGTTTCTAAACATTTAAAGTTGTTCAGAAAGTAACAGTACATCCCCCGAATCCTTAAAGTAAGCTAGTTCCCACCTCCACTTCCATTGCTTTGACTCAACTTTAAAAGTATGGATCTTACGTGGTATATAAATACAATGCAGTATTACTCAGCCATAAACAAGAATGAACTAAAGCCATTTGCAGCAACATGGATGGACCTAGAGATTGTCATACTGAGTGAAGTAAGTCAGAAAGAGAAAGACAAATACCATGTGATATCACTTATATGTGGAATCTAAAATATGGCACAAATGAACCTATCTACGAAACAGAAACAGACTCACGTAGAGAACAGACGTGTGGTTGCCGTGGGGGAGGGAAGGACTGGGAGTTTGGGATTAGTAGATGCAAACTATTATATATAGGATGGATAAACAACAAGGTCCTACTGTATAGCACAGGGAACTATATTCCATATCCTGTGATAAAGCATAATGGAAAAGAATATGAAAAAGAATGTGTATATATATATATATATGACTGAATCACTTTGCTGTACAGCAGTAATTAACACAACATTGTATATCAACTATACTTCAAGATCTTAATAGTTTATTTTGTAGCTAATTGGATGGGAGGTGTTATTTATTTTACATCTATATCAGTTATCTATTAGTGCCTAACAAATTACCTCAAATCTCAGAGCCTTACAACAACAGACGCATATTATCTCAGTTTCTGTGGGTCAGGAGTCTCTGTGCAGCTCACTTGAGAGTCTCTGGTTCAATGTCTCTTATAAGGCTGCCATCACAGTGTCTGCTTGGGATACCATCATCTCAAGGCTCAACTGAGAAAGAGTCCATTTCCAAGCTCACTCACGTGGCTGTTTGCAGGCTTCAGGGTCATTGCCTCATTGGCCTCTCCACAGCACAACTCACAAAGCTGGCTTCCCTTAGAGCAAAAGAGTGAAAGAAGGAGCCCAAGATGGAAGCCATAGTCTTTTTGTGACTTAGAAGTGACATCCCATCACTTCTGACATATTTTATTTGTTGAAAGATAGTAAGTTCAGCTTACACCCAAGGGGAAGGAACTGCAGTAGTTGTGAATATCAAGAGGTGGAGATCACTGGGGGCCATTTTAGAAGCTGCCTGTCACACATGCACTTTTAGTAACTCTTGAAGCATAGTCCAAAGTGGCCAGTCTGGAGAATGTATTTCTCTGAAATCTATCTTTAAAATTGCTTTGTACATGTCTATCTTTGGAACCTTTGTAAGGATTGAAGGAACCTCATTTTACTAATATATATTTGTCACAAAGAAAGGCAAAGTGAGGTGACTTTCTTTCCTTTTGCCCATTGACCAACCCCCCCCCCTTTTTTTTAATAAAGAGGATTTTCTTTGTCCTAAGAGTGAGTTACTTGCCAAGCATATTGGTAGGGGCGTCAGAGATTATTTCAGCTAGGAGCTAGGCAGTAAAGTGTAAAAAAATACAGGGCAATCAAATCTGATCTGTTGTATGGTTGGGTTAGTCACTATTACACAGAAAGCTGGAAATAGCCTGGTTTAGATTTCTGCTCTCTCAAGGGCCTGAAAGGAGTTGGCAGAGGTGACTTTTCTTCTTTTCTTCCTTTCCTTCTTTCTTTCTGTCTTTCTTTCTTTGAGCAGAGATTTCTATACCTTTATCATAGTGTAAAGAAAGTGGAAAATGATATGAAGAAACAAATATTTTTTGGTGACAGCTTTATTGAGATATGATTCAGATATAATACAACTCACCTATTTTAAGTGTTACAGAATTCTGCAACCATCACCACAATCAATTTTAGAACATTTTTTGTTACCCCAAAAAGAAACCACTCCCTTTGCCATAACCAACTTCTAGTTAAGTCTCAGTGACCAGATCTCAGTCATATAGCCATTCCCAGAGACTGGAAAAGCAAGCATATAGTTTCTCTAGCATCTCTAGTATTTGTGGGTAAGAGGCAAGGGAGAACAAAGCAGGAGATGGCTGTTGAGTTAGCTAACTGTAGTGGTTAATTTTATGTGTCATTTTGGCTGGGCCACAGTGCCCAGATATGTAGTCAAACATTCTGGATGTTTCTGTGAGGGTGTTTTTAGATGAGATTAACATTTAAATCAATGGATTTAAGGGTAAGACAGGTTACCCTCCATAATGAGTGGGCCTTATCCAATCAGTTGAAGGCCTGAATAGAAGATACACTCATCTCCCCTGAGCTAGAGGGAGTTCTGCGCAGATGACTGTTAGACTTGAACTGTAACCCTGGCTCTTTTCTGGGTCTTCAGCCTATTGGCCTTTGGACTTGAACTGCAGCATTAGCTCTTCACTGAGTCTCCAACCAACCTGCCCACTCTGGAGATTTTGGACTTGGCAACCTTCATAATCACATGAGCTAATTCCTTTAAATTAGGTCAAACAGGTAATGTAAATTCAAACCACAAACTCATTGTTTAAAGGCAGGCCTGTGGTTAGGAATTCTTAAAGGAGACTCCCGACCTACCCCTCTCCCCACAAAGCAAGCAAGACAATACAGACAACTGTCTTTGTTTTCTCCTTGTGCCAGTTGTTTACATTTTTCTACTTCTTCCTTTTATTCAAATTGTAGCCATTGGAGACCCATTCTCTGTGAGGAATTTCTCAGTTTCAACTCCACACTTCATGTATACTCTAGGTTTGATGTCCTATCCCTACTTGGACTTTAAAATCCAAACTTCTAAATTGTTGTGACCAGCAACTTTCCTCAACACGCCTGCAGTATCAGCTCAGAAACTTATTTCTCTGGCTTTCAGCTTCCTCTTCATTCTTTGCCACTAGTGATTTCCTTTCCTTTCATTAGAGCACAGCTATGCTTTTAAAAGGATGTCAGTTAAATCTTATTATTCCAGCATTTCTAGCTGTTTTGTGGTTGGGAAATTTGCAGGTTATCTAGTCTGCCACACTTGTAGAAATGTATGTTGGACCTTAAATTTTTCAAAATACATATTTTTTCTAACAGGTTATTCAGGTTTTCTCTTCCTTTTGAGAACAATAAGGACTTTAAAGTGCATTTTTGCTATTGTTGTATCAAGCTTTTTTCTAAAACTTAAAGACAGTTGATATTTCTTTTTTATAATATAAAATTAATTTGTTTTACTGACAACCTCTTTGTTTAGCTTTGTTTTTTTCGATCTAATGCTTTCCTTCTGGATTCTATTTTTCTCCTTTCTTTCTTTCTTTCTTTCTTTCTTTCTTTCTTTCTTTCTTTCTTCC